>NC_089840.1:50214496-50525568 GCF_035609145.1 Eleutherodactylus coqui
AATCACAGGTCTGTGAAGGCATTGAAGCAACCAAAGATGCCAAAGAGACCATAGGCGGGATCACAGAAGGAGGTGCTGCTGGATATGGGTCCACCGAGTGCAGGTGCATCAAGCAGGAGGAGTCACTGTGGCAATGAAATGTGTCTCTGCTGAGGAGGGCTGCTGGAATTGGAAGAACCATTCACAGAGCTGCGCAAGAAAAACGTGAAAGAGAAGGATGAAGAGAACGACGTTTTCGGATGGGGTCACCACTTCCCAGCCTGCTTTGTGGATTTTTCGGACCTGAGAAGGAAAGTTGAACAGGAGTGCTGAGAAGCCTAAAACATGGGAATTCATTTTATCCTTTTGCATCTCGTGTGACATTTCTTTTTCTCGCATGAATATACATGAGAAAAAAAATATTTAAAAGACTTGTCTTGCCCCATCATCTACTATGGTTTCTTCTGCATTATTTGTGAAAGAGCCAGTACTTTCAGGGCAAATGCTTTTACCATTTATATAATTGAAAAATAGTTTAGGGTTATTTTTGTTCTCTTTGGCAATCAGTCTCTCTGCCTCCTCCTTTCCACTTTTTATCTTTTGTCTTACATAATTTTTTTTTTTCCTTATGTTTTTAGTGCTTCTTCACTTATTACCATCCTTATAGTCTTGTTGAGCCATATTGGTTTCCTTCTAATCGTAGTTACTTTATTTTTGAAGGGTATGAACTGCTCACATGAGGTATTTAGGATGTTTTTAAACTTCTCCCATTCGTTGCCTGTATGTTATTTTTGAAGACAATGTCCCATTTAATGTTGCAAAAAGTAATTCTCAGCTGATCAAATTTTGCTCTACTAAAGTTTCGTTTTTTTGTTACTCCCTGATAAGGCTTCTTATTGAATGACAACTGGAAATTAATTATATTGTGGGCACTATTTCCCAAGTGTCTCTCCAACTGCACGCCCATGATTCTGTCTGGTCTGTTGGTTAATAATAAATCCAGAATGGCCCTCCATCTAGTTGGCTCTTGTACCAGTTGGCTAAGGTAATTATCTTTATTTGTTCTCCAGAACTTTACGCCCTTGTGAGATTTGCAGGTTTGATCCTCCCATATTATATCCAGATAATTAAAGTCCCCCATAATAATTACTTAATTGCAGTTTGTCAGCTCTTCTATTTGTCTTATTAATTATTATTATTTTTTAACAAAAAGTATTTTGTTAGTTTTCCCTCCCTGTATTTATACCCATAGAGAGTCCACGTGTTCATCTCCTACACCTATATCTCCTCATAGTCTCGGCATTAAGTAGGATTTAACATATGGACATACCCCTCACCCTTTCCTGTTTCTGTGGTTCCTTCTGAAGAGGTTGTTACCCTCTAAGTTCACTGCCCTGTCGCATTTATCATCAAGCCTTGTTTCCGTTACTCCTACTATATCGTAGTTATCTTCAGTCATTCTTGCTTCAAGCTCACTTACTGATCAGACTTCTTGAAATTGTTGCCGTACAGTTTATACGATTGTGGTTATTATTTGTATTCATTATGCTACTTGTGATTCTATTAGCTTCTCTGTCATTTTTTACTATACTAAACTCACCCCAGCTCAACTCCATTTCCATTCCTTAATCCCAGAATTCCGTCTACACTGTCTCCCCTCCCCCCCCAATTCTCTTGTTGCCCTCCCCCCAAGTCCCTAGTTTAAACACTCCTCCAACCTGGTAGCCATCTTTTCCCCCAGTACAGCTGCACCCTCTCCATTGAGATGCAGCCTATCCCTATAGTAGAGCCTGTAGTTGACAGCAAAGTCAGCCTAGTTCCCAAGGAACCAAAACCTCTCCTGCTTAAACTAACTCTGGAGCCTCTTATTTACCTCACTAATCTCCTGCTGTCTTTCTAGTGTGGCTCATGGTAGAGGTAGTTTTTCGGAGAAAACTACCTTGGAGGACCTTGCCCTGAGCTTAGATCATCGATCCCTGAATCATTTTTAAGGGTCCTCCATTGACCTCTGATTTATCATTAGTGTACCATGTACCATAACCGTGGGATCCTCACCAGCCTCTCCCAGTAATCTGTAAACCCTATCTGCGATGTGTCGAGCTCGAGCGCCTGGATCAAAATGAAAGATAGCAGCACTAGGTTCTGTGTAGACTACAGAAAAATTAACATCACCCAAAAGGATGTGTATCCTTTGCCTTGTATTCAAGAATCCTTAACAGCTCTAGTCTCAGCTGTCTACTTTTTCACGATAGATCTAACAAGTAGAAACTGCAAGTACCCATGGCAAAAGAAGATCGTGCAAAAATGCCTTTACTACCCTGATGGGCCTGTTTGAATTTAATTTCATGCTGTTAGGGCAGCAAATATATATCCATCTTGTACCTTGTAGTCTTCAGTCTGATGCTTTATAAACTTGTAATTTTCCATAACTACAGCATTCCAGACATAATATCTTAGTTTTGCTGACGTGGTAGAAAACAACCTTGTCTATTAAGCAACTGTGACAAGAAATCCAGACTAGCAACCTTGACAATGGAAATAAAAAATCTCTTCATTCATAAGGATTTGTGATAATGGAGATACCCTTGAAAAAGGCATATTAGTGGGGGCAGAGCCTGGCCTCTGAGCGGGATGGTGGTCTGAGAGAAGAGCTCCATCTCAGTGGCACCTTCCAGAACCTACTTCAGCCATTTGCAGCAGACCAATATGGAGAAAATTAACAAGGAGAGGGGCAGTGAACTCCAAGGAACACCGCGGTCGGTCAGGGGACTAGCCGATATGCAGCGCTACTTAAAAGACCGAAGCGGCCACTCCCCGCATGCTGTGACCAAGATGGCGCCGGCCCAGGAATCTTGCACCGCTCACAGTAAGGAGGGGGAGGAGGAGGCTTTTTCAGATAGGGAGGACGGAGAGCACATTGCGAAGGGCTTCATGAGAGACCTGTTAGCATGGGCTATGCGCCCTGTGTTGTCAGAGTTAACAGAAATTAAAGATGAAGTTAAGCACATTGGAGAGAGCATGAAGGAGCTAGAGGCCACAAAAGCTTCTATTACTACTCATTGAACAGCACTCCCAGCTTAACAGATCTCTCACCATGCAAGAAGATCTAGAAAACAGGAACAAACGCTGTAATGTGCGCATAAAGGGACTTCCGGAGTCATGGGCCTCTGATACCTTGGCTAATGAGGCGAAATAAATTCTTTCTCTACTGCTGGGGTCAGATAGGGCGTCCAGCATATCCATTGAACGCATTCATAGAGCCCTCAGAACCTTGCCTCCCTCCTCTGAGTCTCCAAAAGACGTAATATGCAAACTCCTCTCATTCCCAGACGCGGCAGCTATTTTGAGAGAAGCGAGACATCATAAAGACCTCCACTATACAGATGCACTGCTACAAATCTTCCAGGATTTAGCTCCATCCACCCTGGCAAAACATCGTCTTTTACGCCCGTTACTGGATGCTTTAAGGGCTAAAGATATAAAATATGCTTGGCTATTCCCGTTCGGTCTGGGCATTAATCATAAGGGTCGGCGACTGAACATCCATTTGCCAGAGGACCTATGGAATAGTTGGCAGCACCTGGGCTTGGATCCAATTGAGCTCCCCTGCTGGCTGCCCCGCCACCAGAAAAATGGCTTCTTGTGTGTAACTCTAAGTCGCCTAGAGGGAAAAAGAAGACAAGAGAGGAGCTGGCTGGTCACGACATATGAGTATAACTATAGGCGTTATATGCGAGGACTTGCCTCTTGACTCTGTTTTTTGTCCCTTGAGCAGCTTGTGGTTTCAGACTTAAATAGATTGCTCAATGGATTCAGGGTGGACGTTTGTCCCAATTGCCCAGGACTAGCCCTTGGTGTGGGCAACAGGACGGGCTACGGACGAAATGTCTACCAGATGTCCGGGAGGGGATACCTTGGCACCCCTCTCCTGCCTCTTTAATAAGTTTTGGTCCCTAGGACGATGTTTATGTCTTTCTTAATAGACAAAGGACCACTCTGTTCTAATTTTCCCATAAATGCAGAGGTCTAAGATTGTGCCTGACAGGTCAGGCTACATATATTCAACAGTTACTACTTTACTGCGACTAAGCAGTGTTTTGTTGTCGCTCTCCTTTCTCACGCAGAGTCTTAGAGGAGGTCCCTGATTATCGGGAGGCCAACCCCAACCTCTCTGGGAGCCAGAGAAATTTACATGACTTCTTATAGTTAAAGTCTTCATACTTGTGTGTGTCACCAGTTGCTTTCCCATCCCTATTCATTCCCTTCCCATCTTTCCTTCCTCCCTCCCTCCCCCTTTAGGGGGTAACAACGAAATAATTGTATCACGTATATAACTTGGGTTCAATACTTTAACACTTTGTTTTTTCTCCTCTGGCAAAAAGTTACGATATTTGGTGATCTGTTTCTACCTAATTCGCTATGGGGGACCTCCAGCTTACTTCGTTCAATGTGAGAGGCCTCAACTCAACAATCAAAAGGCATATTATCGCTCTTCTCTCAAAAAAGTACGGCACGAAAACTCTCTTTCTGCAGAAAACACACTTCAAAAAGAAGAGATGTTTCTCCTTACCTGGCAGATACCTCTCACAGGATTTCCACAGCGCCCATCACACTTTGGCCTCCAAGGGGGTGTCAATTTTTCTCCACAAAACCATTAATTTCCCTTGTCGATCTCAGTATTCTGATGAGGAGGGTAAAGTCCTTTTCTTAAAGGGTTCAATCAACAATGTGAAATTGACACTGGCCAATCTTTATACCCCCAACATTGAGCAGGTCCCCTGGTTGCTCAAACCATTTGAGGTCCTGAAACATTTCGCAGAGGGGCATATAATCATTAGAGGGGGTTTTAATATCATCCTAAACCCTTTGATCGACTCATCAGTGGGTCGTTCCCAGGTATCACAAGTTAAACTAAAAAGACTTAACCCCTTAGTGACGGAGCTTTGCTTTTTTCCATTTTTGTCTTTTCTTACTCCCTTTTAAAAAATCGTAGTTCCTTCATTTATCCATCGACGTCGCTGTATGTGGGCTTGTTTTTTGTGGGATGAGTTGTATTTTTCAATGGCACTATTTATTGTACCATATAATTTACTGAAAAACGTTTTAAAAATTCTAAGCGGAGAGAAATGGAAAAAAACCCGACATTCCACCATCTTTCGGTGCGCCCTGTTTCTACGGTGCACAAACTGCAACAAAAACGTCCTGATATTTTTATTCTATGGGTCAGAACTAGAGATGAGCGAGCACCAAAATGCTCGGGTGCTCGTTACTCGAGACGAATTTTTCACGATGCTCGAGGGTTTGTTTCGAGTAACGAACCCCATTGAAGTCAATGGGCGACTCCAGCACTTTTGTATATCGTCGATGCTCGCTAAGGTTTTCATTTGTGAAAATCGGGGCAATTCAAGAAAGTGATGGGAACGACACAGCAACAGATAGGGCAGGCGAGGGGCTACAGGTTGGGCTGCATCTCAAGTTCACAGGTCCCACTATTAAGCCACAATAGCAGCAAGAGTGCCCCCCCCCCTCCCAACAACTTTTACATCTGAAAAGCCCTCATTAGCAATGCATACCTTAGCTAAGCACCACACTACCTCCAACAAAGCACAATCACTGCCTGCATGACACTCCGCTGCCACTTCTCCTGGGTTAAATGCTGCCAACCCCCCCCCCCCCCCCACGACCCAGTGTCCACAGCGCACACCAAACTGTCCCTGCGCAGCCTTCAGCTGCCCTCATGCCACGCCACCCTCATGTCTATCTATAAGTGCGTCTGCCACAGGAAAAGCAGGCATACACTGCAGAGGGTTGGCACGGCTAGGCAGCGACCCTCTTTAAAAGGGGTGGGGCGATAGCCCACAATGCTGTACAGAAGCAATGAGAAATCCAATCCTGTGCCACCTCCATCTGGAGCTGCACACGTGGGCATAGCAATGGGAAACCTATGTGCCACACACTATTCATTCTGTCAAGGTGTCTGCATGCCCCAGTCAGACCGCGTTTTTTTATATATAGTCACAGGCAGGTACAACTCCGCAATGGGAATTCCGTGTGCACCCACAGCATGGGTGGCTCCCCGGAACCCACCGGCGGTACATAAATATATCCCATTGCAGTGCCCATCACAGCTGATGTAATGTCGTGCTTAATGCAGGTGGGCTTTGGCCCACACTGCATGCCCCAGTCAGACTGGGGTTCTTTAGAAGTGGAAAAAGATGCATTTACAACTCCATGTGGACCCACAGCATGGGTGGGTGCCAGGAAGCCACCGGCGGTACATAAATATATCCCATTGCATTGCCCAACACAGCTGAGGTAGCAATGTCATGTTTAATGCAGGTGAGCTTCGGCCCACCCTGCATGCCCCAGTCAGACCGGGGTTCTTTAGAAGTGGAAACATATGCATTTACAACTCCCTGTGGACCCACAGCATGGGTGGCTCCCTGGAACCCACCGGCGGTACATAAAAATATCCCATTGCATTGCCCATCACAGCTGAGGTAGTATTGTCATGTTTAATGCAGGTGGGCTTCGGCCCACACTGCATGCCCCAGTCAGACTGGGGTTCTTTAGAAGTGGAAACAGATGCATTTACAACTCCCTGTGGACCCACAGCATGGGTGGGTGCCAGGAAGCCACCGGCGATACATAAATATATCCCATTGCAGTGCCCATCACAGCTGATGTAATGTCGTGCTTAATGCAGGTGGGCTTCGGCCCACACTGCATGCCCCAGTCAGACTGGGGTTCTTTAGAAGTGGACACATGTAGTTACAACTCCCTGTGGACCCACAGCATGGGTGGGTGCCAGGAAGCCACCGGCGGTACATAAAAATATCCCATTGCAGTGTCCAACACAGCTGATGTAACGTCAGCTGTAATGCAGGTGGGCTAAAAATTATTTTGATTACACTGTAGGCGAGGGCCCACAAAAATTGCTGTATCAACAGTACTAATGTACCTCAGAAAAATTGCCCGTGCCCAACCAAGAGGGCAGGTAAAACCCATTAATCGCTTTGGTTAATGTGGCTTAATTGGTAACTAGGCCAGGAGGCAGCCCAGTTAAAATAAAAATTGGTTGAGGTGAAAGTTTCAACGCTTTAATGAGCATTGAAACGTATAAAAATTGTTTATAAAAATTATATGACTGAGCCTTGTGGGCCTAAGAAAAATTGCCCGTTCGGCGTGATTATGTGAGGTTTCAGGAGGAGGAGCAGGAGGAGGAGGAGGAATATTATACACAGATTGATGAAGCGAAAAGGTCCCCGTTTTTGATGGGGATACAGAATGATGCTTCCATCCGCGGGTGCAGCCTACGTATTGCTTAGGTATCGGTGCTGTCCGCTGGTGGAGAAGAGAAGTCTGGGGAAATCCAGGCTTTGTTCATCTTGATGAGTGTTAGCCTGTCGGCACTGTCGGTTGACAGGCGGGTACGCTTATCTGTGATGATTCCCCCAGCCGCACTAAACACCCTCTCTGACAAGACGCTAGCCGCAGGACAAGCAAGCACCTCCAGGGCACACAGCGCGAGTTCAGGCCACGTGTCCAGCTTTGACACCCAGTAGTTGTAGGGGGAAGAGGCGTTACGGAGGACGGTCGTGCGATCGGCTACGTACTCCCTCACCATCCTTTTACAGTGCTCCCGCCGACTCAGCCTTGACTGGGGAGCGGTGACACAGTCTTGCTGGGGAGCCAGAAAGCTGTCAAAGGCCTTAGAGAGTGTTCCCCTGCCTGTGCTGTACATGCTGCCTGATCTCCGCGCCTCCCCTGCTACCTGGCCCTCGGAACTGCGCCTTCGGCCACTAGCGCTGTCGTATGGGAATTTTACCATCAGTTTGTCCGCCTGGGTCCTGTGGTATAGCAACACTCTCGAACCCCTTTCCTCTTCGGGTATGAGAGTGGAAAGGTTCTCCTTATACCGTGGGTCGAGCAGTGTGTACACCCAGTAATCCGTAGTGGCCAGAATGCGTGTAACACGAGGGTCACGAGAAAGGCATCCCAACATGAAGTCAGCCATGTGTGCCAGGGTACCTGTACGCAACACATGGCTGTCCTCACTAGGAAGATCACTTTCAGGATCCTCCTCCTCCTCCTCCTCCTCCTCCTCAGGTCATACACGCTGAAAGGATGACAGCCCAGCAGCATGTGTACCCTCACCAGTGGGCCAAGCTGTCTCTTCCCCCTCCTCCTCATCTTCCTCCTCCTCCTCCTCCTCCTCCTCCTCCTCACCACACTGAGATATAGACAGGAGGGTGCTCTGACTATCCAGCGACATACTGTCTTCCCCGGCTCTGTTTCCGAGCGCAAAGCGTCTGCCTTTATGCTTTGCAGGGAACTTCTCAAGAGGCATAGCAGAGGAATGGTGACGCTAATGATTGCAGCATCGCCGCTCACCACCTGGGTAGATTCCTCAAACTTTCCAAGGACCTGGCAGATGTCTGCCAACCAGGCCCACTCTTCTGAAAATAATTGAGGAGGCTGACTCCCACTGCGCCGCCCATGTTGGAGTTGGTATTCCACTATAGCTCTACGCTGCTCATAGAGCCTGGCCAACATGTGGAGCGTAGAGTTCCACCGTGTGGGCACGTCGCACAGCAGTCGGTGCACTGGCAGATTAAAGCGATGTTGCAGGGTGCGCAGGGTGGCAGCGTCCGTGTGGGACTTGCGGAAATATGCGCAGAGCCGCCGCACCTCAGCGGCGCAAGCCAGCGGTCGGTCTGCTCTGTCAGACCCTGCAGGAGTTCGTGGGCCATGTGCCTCTTATCTCCTAAGCTGAGTAGTTTCAGCACGGCCTGCTGACGCTTGCCCACCGCTGTGCTGCCACGCCGCGCGACACCGACTGCTGGCGACGTGCTGCTGCTGCTGACACATCTTGATTGCGAGACAGAGGTTGCGTTGGAGGAGGAGGAGGAGGGTGGTTTAGTGGAGGAAGCATACACCGCCGCAGATACCACCACCGAGCTGTGGCCCGCAATTCTGGGGGTGGGTAGGACGTGAGCTGTCCCAGGCTCTGACTCTGTCCCAGCCTCCACTAAATTCACCCAATGTGCCGTCAGGGAGATATAGTGGCCCTGCCCGCCTGTGCTTGTCCACGTGTCCGTTGTTAAGTGGACCTTGGCAGTAACCGCGTTGGTGAGGGCGCGTACAATGTTGCGGGAGACGTGGTCGTGCAGGGCTGGGACGGCACATCGGGAAAAGTAGTGGCGACTGGGAACTGAGTAGCGCGGGGCCGCCGCCGCCATCATACTTTTGAAGGACTCCGTTTCCACAACCCTATACGGCAGCATCTCCAGGCTGATAAATTTGGCTACGTGCACGTTTAACGCTTGAGCGTGCGGGTGCATGGCGGCGTACTTGCGCTTGCGCTCAAACACTTGCGCTAGCGACGGCTGGACGCTGCGCTGACAGACATTGCTGGATGGGGCCGAGGACAGCGGAGGTGAGCGTGTGAGTGCAGGCCAGGAGACGGTCGTGCCTGTGTCCTGAGAGGGGGGTTGGATCTCAGTGGCAGGTTGGGGCACAGGGGGAGAGGCAGCGGTGCAAACCGGAGGCGGTGAACGGCCTTCCTCACACCTTGTGGGGTGCTTGGCCATCATATGTCTGCGCATGCTGGTGGTGGTGAGGCTGGTGGTGGTGGCTCCCCGGCTGATCTTGGCGCGACAAAGGTTGCACACCACTGTTCGTCGGTCGTCTACACTCTCAGTGAAAAACTGCCAGACCTTTGAGCACCTCGGCCTCTGCAGAGTGACATGGCACGAGGGGGCGCTTTGGGAAACAGTTGGTGGATTATTCGGTCTGGCCCTGCCTCTACCCCTGGCCACCGCACTGCCTCTTGCAACCTGCCCTGCTGCTGCCCTTGCCTCCCCCTCTGAAGACCTGTCCTCAGTAGGCGTAGCAAACCAGGTGGGGTCAGTCACCTCATTGTCCTGCTGCTCTTCCTCAGAATCCTCGGTGCGCTCCTCCCTCGGACTTAATGCCCTTACTACTACCTCACTGATAGACAACTGTGTCTCATCGTCATCGGCCTCCTCACCCACTGAAAGGTCTTGAGACAGTTGCCGGAAGTCCCCAGCCTCATCCCCCGGACCCCGGGAACTTTGCAAAGGTTGGGCATCAGTCACGATAAACTCCTCTGGTGGGAGAGGAACCACTGCTGCCCAATCTGAGCAGGGGCCCGAGAACAGTTCCTGGGAGTCTGCCCGCTCCTCAGAATGTCTCATTTTCATGGAGTGAGGAGGCTGGGAGGAAGGAGGAGCAGCAGCCAGAGGATTCTGAGTTGCAGCAGTGGACGGCGCAGAACTCTGGGTGGACGATAGGTTGCTGGAAGCACTTTCTGCCATCTACGACAGGACCTGCTCACACTGCTCATTTTCTAATAAAGGTCTACCGCGTGGACCCATTAAATGTGCTATGAATGTGGGGACGCCAGAAACGTGCCTCTCTCCTAATCCCGCAGCAGTCGGCTGCGATACACCTGGATCAGGAGCTCGGCCTGTGCCCACACCCGGACTAGGGCCTCCGCGTACTCGGCCGCGCCCACGTCCTCTAGGCCTACCCCTACCCCTCAGCATGCTGTATTACCAGGAATGCAGAAACACAACGCTGTAATTAAAGGAGTTGTCCCGCGCCGAAACGTTTTTTTTTTTTTTTCAACAGCCCCCCCCGTTCGGCGCGAGACAACCCCGCTGCAGGGGTTAAACAAGAACACCGGACAGCGCTTACCTGAATCCCCGCGCTCTGGTGACTTCTTACTTACCTGCTGAAGATGGCCGCCGGGATCTTCTCCCTCGGTGGACCGCAGGGCTTCTGTGCTGTCCATAGCCGATTCCAGCCTCCTGATTGGCTGGAATCGGCACGTGACGGGGCGGAGCTACACGGAGCTACACGGAGCCCCATTGAGAAAAGAAGAAGACCCGGACTGCGCAAGCGCGTCTAATCTGGCGATTAGACGCTGAAAATTAGACGGCTCCATGGAAACGAGGACGCTAGCAACGGAACAGGTAAGTGAAAAATTTCTTATAACTTCTGTATGGCTCATAATTAATGTACAATGTACATTACAAAGTGCATTAATATGGCCATACAGAAGTGTATAGACCCACTTTGTTTTGCAGGACAACCCCTTTAAATGTGCCGCTTATTGGCCTGTGGTTGGAGGCTGACTTCCTTTACGGAACCCCAGGAAATAATTTGGCGCAAGCCTGCTGTAACACTTAGCTGGCTGCGTATTTATTTGGAGAACTACTACCCCCAGCAGACACGGACCCAGAACACTGAGCACAGTGACAGGCAGGCCAAATAGATTTTTTTTCAATATTTTTTTCAAAAGGACCACTGCGTATATTCAATCTATAATATATGTCTTCTGGCCCTGCCTACACAATTCTGTCCCTGATGTGTGTGTCACGGAACTGCAGTGTTGCACTGTTATTAACTGCAACAGACCGGTGATTTCAGAGCCAGGAAATAATTTGGCGCAAGCCTGCTGTAACACTTAGCTGGCTGCGTATTTATTTGGAGAAATACTACCCCCAGCAGACACGGACCCAGAACACTGAGCACAGTGACAGGCAGGCCAAATAGATTTTTTTTCAATATTTTTTTCAAAAGGACCACTGCATATATTCAATCTATAATATATGTCTTCTGGCCCTGCCTACACAATTCTGTCCCTGATGTGTGTGTCACGGAACTGCAGTGTTGCCCTGTTATTAACTGCAACAGACCAATGATTTCAGAGCCAGGAAATAATTTGGCGCAAGCCTGCTGTAACACTTAGCTGGCTGCGTATTTATTTGGAGAAATACTACCCCCAGCAGACACGGACCCAGAACACTGAGCACAGTGACAGGCAGGCCAAATAGATTTTTTTTCAATATTTTTTTCAAAAGGACGACTGCGTATATTCAATCTATAATATATGTCTTCTGGCCCTGCCTACACAATTCTATCCCTGGAGTATTACTGCAGGGCGCAATGCTCTGCACGGCCGATATACCAAAAAAAAAAAAATGTGCAACACTGCTAAAAGCAGCCTCCACAGTACTGCACACGGTTAGATGTGGCCCTAAGAAGGACCGTTGGGGTTCTTGAAGCCTACAATAACTCCTAACGCTCTCCCTGCCTCCACACTTCTGTCCCTGGACTATTACTGCAGGGCGCAATGCTCTGCACGGCCGATATACCAAAAAAAAAAAAGTGCAACACTGCTAAAAGCAGCCTCCACACTACTGCACACGGTTAGATGTGGCCCTAAGAAGGACCGTTGGGGTTCTTGAAGCCTACATTAACTCCTAACGCTCTCCCTATAGCAGCTCCAACACGATACCACTGTCCCTCAGCTATCTCACAACGCATCTGAGGCGAGCCGCGGGAGGGGCCGATTTTTATACTCGGGTGACATCTGATCTCCCCAGCCACTCACTGCAGGGGGGTGGTATAGGGCTTGAACGTCGCAGGGGGAAGTTGTAATGCCTTCCCTGTCTTTCAATTGGCCAGAAAAGCGCGCTAACGTCTCAGAGATGAAAGTGAAAGTAACCCGAACATCGCGTGGTGCTCGTTACGAGTAACGAGCATCTCGAACACGCTAATACTCGAACGAGTATCAAGCTCGGACGAGTGCGTTCGCTCATCTCTAGTCAGAACGATTACTATGATACCAAACTTATATAGTATTTGTTTGCTGTAGTACTTGTAATTTTTTTTAAAGATATTTATTTTCTTTCAATTATTTTCTGCGGTCATTTTGTGCGCGCAATAACTTTTTTATTTTTTCGTCGACGTAGTTGTGCAAGGGCTCATTTTTTCCGGGATGTCCTGTAGTTTCCGAAAGTATCAATTTGGAATACATACGACTTTTTGATCGCTTTTTATTGCGTTTTTTCTGGGAGACAGGGTAACTAAAAAAGTGCATTTCTGGTGTTCTTTATTTTTTTTTTTTTGGACTACGTTTACCGTGCAGGAAAAATAATGCAGAAATTTGATAGATTTGACTTTTATGGATGCGGCGATACCAAATACATATTTTTATTTTATGATTTAGATTTTTTAATAATAGATATGGCAAAAGGTGGGTGATTTAAACTTTTATAACTTTTTTTTTTTTTACAATTAAAAAAACTTTATCGATTTTTTTTTTTTTTACTTTACTTTGAAGTCCCCCTGGGGGACTTTAACATGCGATGCTTTGATTGCTCCTGCAGTATGACGTAATGCTACAGCATTACGTCATACTGCTTTTTCACAGGCAGTCTATCAAGCCACCCCACGGGGATGGCTTGATAGGCAGTCTGTTAAGGCAGCCCTGGGGCCTTTCATTAGGCCCCCGGCTGCCATGACACCTGCACGGCTCCCCTGATCTCACCGTGGGGGGGGGGCGTGCGGGACCCCCGAACAGCGTTCAGGGGATTTAAATGCCTCTGTCACAATTGACAGCGGCATTTAAGGGGTTAATAGCCGCGATTTGCCGAACGGCCGATAGCGGCTATTGCCCGCGGGTGTCAGCTGTAATAAACAGCGCTGTATGGAGGGAGATAGCGGCGCTACGTCCCTCCATACAAGTCCTGCAACAGCAGGACGTAGAAACACGATAGTGCTGTCACTAAGGGGTTAATCGCACTCTTGCAGGACCTGGGTGTTGTCGACGCCTGGCGTTCCCTTCATCCCTCTACAAAAGATTACTCATTTTTCTCTCAGGTCCACTCCTCTTACCAGAGGTTGGATTGTATATTTGTCTCCTCTGGCCTCCTAGAATTTTTAGACAAAGCTAAAATAGACTATATGACAGTCTCTGATCATGCCTCGTTGCATATATATCTCCCACCACTCCAAAAAACACCACATGAATGGATATGGCGGCTTAACGCTACATTATTAGATTCACCAGAGGAGAGAGAACACCTATCTAAACTTATTGACAAATTTTTTCAGCTGAATGTAGGGAGAGATACGGGCCTACCGATGGTCTGGGAGGCACATAAAGCCTTTGCACGCGGTTTGCTTATAGCTTTGGACCTTCAGGACAAAACAGCAGGCGAAAAAAATTATTGACAATAAATTACACCAAATAGCTAAATAAGAGCACGTGATGAAGCTTTCACAAACAAAAAACAATCTGGAGAAGCTAAAAGAGCTGAGGATGGAGTTGAGGCAATGCTTAGAATCCAAATTTAATAAGAAACATCTGTGCCTAAAGCACGTAGTATATGCGCAAGGAAACAAAGGGAGTAAATTCATGTCCTCACTAATTAAAAAAAGCTAGAACCAAAAATCTTATTAAATCTATTAAAACCTCTACGGATAATACTGTCTCTTTCTCGGCTGCTATAGCAAAAGAATTCCAACAATTTTATTCTGAACCGTATAATTTGGGAGGGCGGAAAACACCCGATGAAGTGTTGAGATCCAAAGAATTAATGGATTCTTTCCATTCTTCAGGTCCATCTCCCCAAACTTAGTGATACCCAAGCGGAAACTTTAGTGGCTCCAGTCACGAGTTCTGAAGTGGAACTACTGTTAGCCTCTTGCCTCTCAGGCAAAAGCCCGGGAACAGATGGCCTAAATCTACCTTACTACAAAGCCTTTCGCACAATCTTAATACCATGGTTAACAGATCTTTTTAATGCACTCCTGGAAGAAACAAAATGATCCCCGCCACCCAACATGAAGAGATAAATGAAAAAAAGAAGTAAAAAATTATCTGAACTCACCTGGTGCTTGGCAGGAGCCCTATACGAATAATGGGCTACCCGCCTGCACCAAACGTCCTAGTTCACTTGTAATGGGTACTTGGAATCCTCTGGAGTCCGGTAAGCAGCAGGAAAAAATATATATATCCCCAAAAGGAAAAAAATGCCAAAAGGGGAATGAAGAAATCCAGAAAGTGAATCCGCACTAATGCCGGTAACTGCAGAAAGTATTCCTCCAGAAAAAGTGATGTTTAATATTGCCCACAGCACATTTAATAAAATGCCAAAATCTGACAATTATGCAGTACAGAGAAAAATACTGAATAAAATAGGCAACATATGCAACGCGTTTCGGCGTTTTAGTACGCCTTTCTCAAGCATTAGCTCTCTATATTCGCACACTCTATAAATAGTAAAATATAGGAGTAGAAAAAACTATACACACCGCATGGAGCTGGTGACTAAGTTGTCCTGCGTCCAGTTTTGGCCCGAATACGACGTCATTACGGTCATTCCGTGCTGACGTCATCACGCAAAACGTGTGACGCGTCTATGCGCGATCTTGTGTTCTAATGCGCATGTGTAGAGGAATGGCCCACAGATTGCGTGTCATTCTCTCGGGACCACATTGCGCTTGTGTTGAGAGAAAGTTCTAATGGAATAAGAATGAAAATAGGTCATATGGGTCCACACCTGACGCTGACAACACCCATACACCCGCTCCAATGCTCGTTATGTTCAACTCTAACAATATTATGTAATACTTAATCAGTCAATGAATAATTATCACTAAAAATACATAATAAAAACTTATACAGACATATATACTAACATGTAATTGCTTTCCCTATAAACCCAAGGACTGCAAAAATAGATGAAAGATGGATCACTAGAGATGAGCGAGCACCAAAATGCTCGGGTGCTCGTTACTCGGGATGAAAATTTCGCGATGCTCGAGGGTTCGTTTCGAATAACGAACCCCATTGAAGTCAATTGGCGACCCGAGCATTTTTGTATATCCCCGCTGCTCGCTAAGGTTTCCATTTGTGAAAATCTGCGCAATTCAAGAAAGTGATGGGAACGACACAGCAACGGATAGGGCAGGCGAGGGGCTACATGTTGGGCTGCATCTCAAGTTCCCAGGTCCCACTATTAAGCCACAATAGCGGCAAGAGTGGGCCCCCCCCCAACATTTTTTACTTCTGAAAAGCCCTCATTAGCAATGCATACCTTAGCTAAGCACCACACTACCTCCAACAAAGCACAATCACTGCCTGCATGACACTCCGCTGCCACTTCTCCTGGGTTACATGCTGACCAACCCCCCCCCCCCCCTTGCACAACCCAGTGTCCACAGCACACACCAAAGTGTCCCTGCGCAGCCTTCAGCTGCCCTCATGCCACGCCACACTCATGTCTCTTTATAAGTGCGTCTGCCATGAGGAGGAACCGCAGGCACACACTGCAGAGGGTTGGCACGGCTAGGCAGCGACCCTCTTTAAAAGGGGCAGGACGATAGCCCACAATGCTGTACAGAAGCAATGAGAAATATAATCCTGTGCCACCGCCATCAGGAGCTGCACACGTGGGCATAGCAATGGGGAACCTATGTGCCACACACTATTCATTCTGTCAAGGTGTCTGCATGCCCCAGTCAGACCGCGGTTTTTTATAGTCACAGGCAGGTACAACTCCGCAATGGGAATTCCGTGTGCACCCACAGCATGGGTGGCTCCTTGGAACCCACCGGCTGTACATAAATGTATCCCATTGCAGTGCCCTGGACAGCAGAGCTAACGTCAGATTAAATGCAGGTGGGCTTCGGCCCACACTGCATGCCCCAACCTGACCGGGTTTTTAATTCATAGACACAGGCAGGTACAACTCCCTATTGTGAAGTCCCTGTAGACCGACAGCATGGGTGGGTGCCAGGAAGCCACCGGTGGCACATAAATATATCCCATTGCATTGCCCATCACAGCTGAGGTAATGTCATGTTTAATGCAGGTGGGCTTCGGCCCACACTGCATGCCCCAGTCAGACTGGGCTTCTTTAGAAGTGGACACATGCAGTTACAACTCCGTGTGGATTGACAGCATGGGTGGCTCCCTGGAACCCACCGGCGGTACATAAATATATCCCATTACAGTGCCCATCACAGCTGAGGTAATGTCATGTTTAATGCAGGTGGGCTTCGGCCCACACTGCATGCCCCAGTCAGACTGGGGTTCTTTAGATGTGGACACATGCAGTTACAACTCCGTGTGGACCGACAGCATGGGTGGCTCCCTGGAACCCACCGGCGGTACATAAATATATCCCATTGCAGTGCCCATCACAGCTGAGGTAATGTCATGTTTAATGCAGGTGGGCTTCGGCCCACACTGCATGCCCCAGTCAGACTGGGGTTCTTTAGAAGTGGACACATGCAGTTAAAACTCCTTGTGGACCGGCAGCATAGGTGGCTCTCTGGAACCCACCGGCGGTACATAAAAATATCCCATTGCAGTGCCCAGTACAGCTGATGTAACGTCAGCTGTAATGCAGGTGGGCAAAAATTTATTGGATTACACTGTAGACGAGGGCCCCAAAAAATTGGTGTACCAACAGTACTAATGTACCTCAGAAAAATTGCCCATGCCCAACCAAGAGGGCAGGTGAAACCCATTAATCGCTTTGGTTAATGTGGCTTAATTTGTAACTAGGCCTGGAGGCAGCCCAGTTAAAATAAAAATTGGTTCAGGTGCAAGTTTCAACGCTCTAATGAGCATTGAAACGTATAAAAATTGTTTACAAAAAGTATATGACTGAGCCTTGTGGGCCTAAGAAAAATTGCCCGTTCGGCGTGATTACGTGAGGTTTCAGGAGGAGGAGCAGGAGGAGGAGGATGAATATTATACACAGATTGATGAAGCAAAAATGTCCCCGTTTTTGATGGTGATAGAGAACGATGCTTCCATCCGCGGGTGCAGCCTACGTATTGCTTAGGTATCACTGCTGTCTGCTGGTGGAGAAGAGAAGTCTGGGGAAATCCAGGCTTTGTTGATCTTGATGAGTGTAAGCCTGTCGGCACTGTCGGTTGACAGGCGGGTACGCTTATCTGTGATGATTCCCCCAGCCGCACTAAACACCCTCTCTGACAAGACGCTAGCCGCAGGAAAAGCAAGCACCTCCAGGGCATACAGCGCGAGTTCAGGCCACGTGTCCAGCTTCGACACCCAGTAGTTGTAGGGGGCAGAGGCGTCACAGAGGACGGTCGTGCGATCGGCTACGTACTCCCTCACCATCCTTTTACACTGCTCCCGCCGACTCAGCCTTGACTGGGGAGCGGTGACACAGTCTTGCTGGGGAGCCATAAAGCTGTCAAAGGCCTTAGAGAGTGTTGCCCTGCCTGTGCTGTACATGCTGCCTGATCTCTGCGCCTCCCCTGCTACCTGGCCCTCGGAACTGCGCCTTCTGCCACTAGCGCTGTCGGATGGGAATTTTACCATCAGTTTGTCCGCCAGGGTCCTGTGGTATAGCATTACTCTCGAACCCCTTTCCTCTTCGGGTATGAGAGTGGAAAGGTTCTCCTTATACCGTGGGTCAAGCAGTGTGTACACCCAGTAATCCGTAGTCGCCAGAATGCGTGTAACGCGAGGGTCACGAGAAAGGCATCCTAACATGAAGTCCGCCATGTGTGCCAGGGTACCTGTACGCAACACATGGCTGTCCTCACTAGGACGATCACTTTCAGGATTCTCCTCCTCCTCCTCCTCCTCCGGCCATACACGCTGAAAGGATGACAGGCAAGCAGCATGGGTACCCTCAGCAGTGGGCCAAGCTGTCTCTTCCCCCTCCTCCTCATCCTCCTCATGCTCCTCCTCCTCAACGCGCTGAGATATAGACAGGAGGGTGCTCTGACTATCCAGCGACATACTGTCTTCCCCCGGCTCTGTTTCCGAGCGCAAAGCGTCTGCCTTTATGCTTTGCAGGGAACTTCTCAAGAGGCATAGCAGAGGAATGGTGACGCTAATGATTGCAGCATTGCCGCTCACCATCTGGGTAGACTCCTCAAAGTTTCCAAGGACCTGGCAGATGTCTGCCAACCAGGCCCACTCTTCTGTAAAGAATTGAGGAGGCTGACTCGCACTGCGCCGTCCATGTTGGAGTTGGTATTCCACTATAGCTCTACGCTGCTCATAGAGCCTGGCCAACATGTGGAGCGTAGAGTTCCACTGTGTGGGCACATCGCACAGCAGTCGGTGCACTGGCAGATGAAACCGATGTTGCAGGGTGCGCAGGGTGGCAGCGTCCGTGTGGGACTTGCGGAAATGTGCACAGAGCCGCCGCACCTTTCCGAGCAGGTCTGACAAGCGTGGGTAGCTTTTCAGAAACCGCTGAACCACCAAATTAAAGACGTGGGCCAGGCATGGCACGTGCGTGAGGCTGCCGAGCTGCAGAGCCGCCACCAGGTTACGGCCGTTGTCACACACGACCATGCCCGGTTGGAGGCTCAGCGGCGCAAGCCAGCGGTCGGTCTGCTCTGTCAGACCCTGCAGCAGTTCGTGGGCCGTGTGCCTCTTATCTCCTAAGCTGAGTAGTTTCAGCACGGCCTGCTGACGCTTGCCCACCGCTGTGCTGCCAGGCCGCGCGACACCAACTGCTGCCGACGTGCTGCTGCTGACACATCTTGATTGCGAGACAGAGGTTGCGTAGGAGGAGGAGGAGGAGGAGGGTGGTTTAGTGGAGGAAGCATACATCGCCGCAGATACCACCACCGAGCTGGGGCCCGCAATTCTGTGGGTGGGTAGGACGTGAGCTGTCCCAGGCTCTGACTCTGTCCCAGCCTCCACTAAATTCACCCAATGTGCCGTCAGGGAGATATAGTGGCCCTGCCCGCCTGTGCTTGTCCACGTGTCCGTTGTTAAGTGGACCTTGGCAGTAACCACGTTGGTGAGGGCGCGTACAATGTTACGGGAGACGTGGTCGTGCAGGGCTGGGACGGCACATCGGGAAAAGTAGTGGTGACTGGGAACTGAGTAGCGCAGGGCCGCCGCCGCCATCATACCTTTGAAAGCCTCCGTTTCCGCAACCCTATACGGCAGCATCTCCAGGCTGATAAATTTGGCTATGTGCACGTTTAACGCTTGAGCGTGCGGGTGCGTGGCGGCGTACTTGCGCTTGCGCTCCAACACTTGCGCTAGCGACAGCTGGACGGTGCGCTGACAGACATTGGTGGATGGGGCCGAGGACAGCGGAGGTGAGGGTGTGAGTGCAGGCCAGGAGACGGTCGTGCCTGTGTCCTGAGAGGGGGGTTGGATCTCAGTGGCAGGTTGGGGTACAGGGGGAGAGGCAGCGGTGCAAACTGGAGGCGGTGAACGGCCTTCGTCCCACCTTGTGGGGTGCTTGGCCATCATATGTCTACGCATGCTGGTGGTGGTGAGGCTGGTGGTGGTGGCTCCCCGGCTGATCTTGGCGCGACAAAGGTTGCACACCACTGTTCGTCGGTCGTCTGCACTCTCAGTGTAAAACTGCCAGACCTTTGAGCACCTCGGCCTCTGCAGGGTGGCATGGCGCGAGGGGGCGCTTTGGGAAACAGTTGGTGGATTATTCGGTCTGGCCCTGCCTCTACCTCTGGCCACCGCACTGCCTCTTCCAACCTGCCCTGCTGCTGCCCTTGCCTCCCCCTCTGAAGAACTGTCCTCAGTAGGCGTAGCAAACCAGGTGGGGTCAGTCACCTCATCGTCCTGCTGCTCTTCCTCCGAATCCTCTGTGCGCTCCTCCCTCGGACTTACTGCCCTTACTACTACTTCACTGATAGACAACTGTGTCTCATCGTCATCGTCCTCCTCACCCACTGAAAGCTCTTGAGACAGTTGCCGGAAGTCCCCAGCCTCATCCCCCGGACCCCGGGAACTTTCCAAAGGTTGGGCATCGGTCACGACAAACTCCTCCAGTGGGAGAGGATTCGGAACCATTGCTGCCCATTCTGGGCAGGGGCCCGAGAACAGTTCCTGGGAGTCTGCCTGCTCCTCAGAATGTGTCATTGTAATGGAGTGAGGAGGCTGGGAGGAAGGAGGAGCAGCAGCCAGAGGATTGAGAGTTGCAGCAGTGGACGGCGCAGAACTCTGGGTGGTCGATAGATTGCTGGATGCACTTTCTGCCATCCACGACAGGACCTGCTCACACTGCTCATTTTCTAATAAAGGTCTACCGCATGGACCCATTAATTGTGAGATGAATGTGGGGACGCCAGAAACGTGCCTCTCTCCGAATCCCGCAGCAGTCGGCTTCGATACACCTGGATCAGGAGCTCGGCCTGTGCCCACACCCTGACTTGGGCCTCCGCGTCCTCGCCCGCGTCCACGTCCTCTAGGCCTACCCCTACCCCTCAGCATGGTGTATTACCAGTAGTGCAGAAACAGAACGCTGTAATTAAATGTGCCGCTTATTGGCCTGTGGTTGGAGGCTGACTTCGCTTACGGAACGCACAGCAGAGCCAGGAAAGAATTTTGCGCAAGCCTGCTGTAACACTTAGCTGGCTGCGTATGAATTAGGACAACTACCCCCAGCAGAGACGCAGTACACTGAGGACGGTCACAGGCAGCCCAAATAGATTTTTTTCCCAAATGTTTTTGGAAAAGCCCACTGCCTATATAGACTGTATATGTCTTCTGTCCCTGCCTCACCACTACTGGCCCTGGACTATGTAAAATTACTGCAGACTGTTTCACTCTGGACAGGAATACAGCGGTGATGTAACAGGCAACACAGAGCCAGGAAAGAATTTTGCGCAAGCCTGCTGTAACACTTAGCTGGCTGCGTATGAATTAGGACAACTACCCCCAGCAGAGACGCAGTACACTGAGGACGGTCACAGGCAGCCCAAATAGATTTTTTTTTCCCAAATGTTTTTGGAAAAGCCCACTGCCTATGTAGACTGTATATGTCTTCTGCCCCTGCCTCACCACTACTGGCCCTGGACTATGTAAAATTACTGCAGGACGCAATGCTCTGGACGCAATGCTCTGCACGGCCGATATACAAAAAAAAAAAAAAAGTGCAACACTGCAAAAAGCAACCTCAACAGTACTGCACACGGTCAGATGTGGCCCTAAGAATGGCCGTTGGGGTTCTTGAAGCCTACAATAACTCCTAACACTCTCCCTATAGCAGCTCCAGCAAGACAGCACTTTCCCTGAACTATGTCAGAATGCATCTGTGGCGAGCCGCGGGAGGGGCCGATTTATATACTTGGGTGACACCTGATCTCGCCAGCCACTCACTGCAGGGGGGTGGTATAAGGTTTGAATGTCGCAGGGGGAAGTTGTAATGCCTTCCCTGTCTTTCTATTGGCCAGAAAAGCGCGCTAACGTCTCAGAGATGAAAGTGAAAGAAACTCGAACATCGCGTGGTGCTCGTTTCGAATAACGAGCATCTCAAACACGCTAATACTCGAACGAGCATCAAGCTCGGACGAGTACGTTCGCTCATCTCTATGGATCACTAATCAATAAATGTATCAATCAATAAATATAAATACACACATATCTATATATATAAAGCTGAAAGCCCTCACTGACTCACTCACTGACTGACTGACTCGCCAAAAATTCTCCAACTTTCCGATGTCGTAGAAACATGAAATTTGGCGCAAGCATAGATTATCTCCAAAATAGGAAAAGAAATTGGGTCCCAACTCGATTATTCAATTCTAGCGCAAAAGAATTGGCGTCGAAATTTAACGTACATAATCTAAATCACTCACTTCCCAATGTCATAGAAACGGGAAATTTGGCACGAGCATTGATTATGTCATAAATAGGAAAAGTTAATAGGTCCCAACTCGATTGTTCAATTCTATGCGCAAAAGAATTGGCGTCAAAATTTTACGTACATAATCTAAATCTCTCACTTCCCAATGTCATAGAAACGTGAAATTTGGCAGGAGCATTGATTATGTCATAAAAAGGAAAAGCTAATGGGTCGCAACTCCATTATTCAATTCTATGCGCAAAAGAATTAGCGTCCAAATTTTACGTGCGGAATGCAATTTTCTCACTTTCCGGTGTCATAGAAACGTGAAATTTGGCACAAGCATTGATTATGTCATAAATAGGAAAAGCGAATGGGTCCCAACTTGATTATTCAATTCTAGCGCAAAAGAATTGGCGTCAAAATTTTACGTGCGGAATGTAATTTTCTCACTTTCCGGTGTCATAGAAACAGGAAATTTGGCACGAGCATTGATTATGTCATAAATAGTAAAAGCTAATGGGTCCCAACTCGATTATTCAATTCTATGCGCAAAAGAATTGGCGTCAAAATTTTACGTGCGGAATGTAATTTTTTCACTTTCCGTTGTCATAGAAACGGGAAATTTGGCACAAGCATTGATTATGTCATATATAGGAAATGCTAATGGGTCCCAACTCGATTATTAAATTCTAGTGCAAAAGAATTGACGTCGAAATTTTACGTGCGGAATGTAATTTTTTCACTTTCCGGTGTCATAGAAACAGGAAATTTGGCACAAGCATTGATTATGTCATAAATAGGAATAGCTAATGGGTCCCAACTCCATTATTCAATTCTATGCGCAAAAGAATTAGCGTCCAAATTTTACGTACGGAATGTAATTTCTTCCCTTTCCGGTGTCATAGAAACGGAAATTTGGCACGAGCATTGATTATGTCATAAATAGGAAAAGCTTATGGGTCCCAACTCGAATATTCAATTCTATGCGCAAAAGAATTAGCATCGAAATTTTACGTACGGAATGTAATTTTTTCACTTTCCGGTGTCATAGAAACGTGAAATTTGGCAGGAGCATTGATTATGTCATAACTAGGAAAAGCTAATGGGTCCCAACTCGAATATTTAATTCTATGCGCAAAAGAATTAGCGTCCAAATTTTACGTGCGGAATGTAATTTCTTCACTTTCCGGTGTCATAGAAACATGAAATTTGGCACGAGCATTGATAGTGTCATAAATATAAAAAGTTGATGGGTCCCAACTCGATTATTCAATTCTAAGCACAAAAGAATTAGTGTCCAAATTTTATGTATATAATCTAATTCTCTCACTTCCTGATGTCATTTTATATGAAGGAAACGTCGCATGGTTACCTCCACGTGGTGTTTTCTGGGTAACGCAGAGAACTATGCAAAATGGTGAACATATCTTTTTCCTCAGTATCTCTAAAGTAACCACGACTTCATAAGATTTTCCATGTGAACACCAGATAAACACCAGTACCAAATTAACTCGGGCGAAGCCGGGTATATCAGCTAGTATATATATAAGATGCCCATATAATGCTTCCTAAATCCATAAAACAAGTTACATAATATTAGTAATAGTTATTAAAAATGATAACAATGATAGGCTATAATTTAAATATATAAATCAGATACAGCTAATAAAAGTGCAGATGCCCTACTATTGAGTATCTATTTGATAAAAATAATGACCAATAATTTATTAAGATATTAATAGATCTTTTCTAGGGTCTCATTTAAACCATATGGTGTAAGTGTGTTTAGACTATATATCCAAAACATTTCGCGGGCAGTAAATCTTGAAAACGAACCAGAAGTTATATATTTTAAAGGAGTGATCCTGAGTTGTGTGGGATCTTTTTGATGTACCTCAAAAACGTGGCGTGATAAACTATGTTTCATATATCCTGATAAAATATTGAAACGATGTTGATTTAAACGTGTTTTCAACATTTTTGTAGTGCGTCCAACATATTTGAGTTTACAGGGACATTCTATTACATAAATCATGAAACTTGAGAGGCAATTCAAAAACTGATTGATTTTACAAACTTTCTGTTCACGTTCACTGAAAATTTCTTTCTTTCCTTGAGTAACAGCTGCGCAACACTTACAAAGTTTCCTCCCACATCGGTATACTCCCATTAAAGTAGTTCTCTCATTCTTTTTCCAAAATTTCTTATAAGGGTCTGATGGAGCTACTGTATTTTGTAGGTTTTTATTTCTCCGATAGATAATTTTAGGTTTATCCTGAATGATATTCGCTAAAGAGGAATCTCTTTTAAAAATATCCAAATTTTTCTTTATTATTTTTTCAATCCCACTAAATTGGGTATTATATTTTGTGATGAATATGTCCACTGTCTTTTTTCTCTTGTCTATCCTATAGGGCTCAGATTCATCCCAAGCTCGTTTCTGTGCTGAATCAATTAGCATAGAGGGATATCCTTTTTTAATGAAATGTTCTTTTAGGATTAAAGATTGTGAATTGTACAGTTCATTTGTCGAACAATTTCTTTTTATTCTTTTGAACTGTTCAAACGGGATATTTATTTTCCAGTTCTTTTTGTGGTAGCTCAAAAAATCGAGAAAACTGTTGCAATCTGTTGGTTTAAAATAGGTCTTGGTTTGTATTACACCCTCAAAAAAAGATATAACTAGGTCTAAAAAGACAATTTCAGATTTATTGATATGGTGTTCAAAAGTTAAATTCAAATCATTTTTATTAATATTAGTAACGAATGCATGGAGATCCTCCAAATCACCATTCCGAACCATTAGGATATTGTCTATAAAGCGTAAAAAAAAGACTATGCGTTTATCGTTGAAAATTATCCTCTCAAAAAAACCCAAGAAAAGATTGGCGTAGTTTGGGGCAAATTTGGTCCCCATAGCTGTTCCATTGGTTTGGAGGTAATAAGCCCCATTGTGTACAAAATAGTTATTTTTTAAAATAAAATCAATAGCCTTAAGAATAAAATCCTTTTGTTTAGTAGGCATTAAAGGGTCTTCTTCTAAATAGTAAGATATAGCTTTTAAACCCAAATCGTGTAAGATATTCGAATAAAGGGAACAGACGTCTAAAGTGCACCAAATAAAGGTATCCTCCCATACAAAATTCTTAATTAAAGACAAAATATGGCCCGTATCTCTCACAAATGATGGTAAATGTACCACATAATGTTGTAAATGCGTATCAATGAATTCTGATAGCGGGCTTGTTATAGAGTCGATGCCTGATATTACGGGGTTGTCCTGGTGGTTTTGAAATATTTTTGTGCACTTTCGGAAGAAAGTAGAAAAAGGGGGTTTCTGGGTTACGGTTGCATATGAATTTCTTTTCTTCCATAGATATACAATGATTTTCATATGCTTCCTCCACCATTTTAAATAAAGATGATGAAATTTCTTTTATAGGATCGCTATTTATCTTTCTATAGTATTTTTGATCACTGAGAATTCTGTGTGATTCCTCATTGTAATAATCTCAATCCATTATTACTACCCCCCACCTTTATCTGCCTTCTTAATAACTATCTTATTGTTATTAGAGAGATTTTTAATCGCCTGTCTATCTATTTTACTAGTACAGTTAGTCCCCGACTTGCGAACAGGTTCTGTTCCGGGGGCCCGTTCGCAAGTCCGTTTTGTTCGCAAGTCGAACAAATGGTTGTATGGAGGGGATCGCGGGTGAATCCCGCTCCATACAACGTCGGGTGCCGGCTGTTTCTTACAGCGGGCACCCGGCGGCAGCAGTTCCGACGAGCCGCGCCGCTTGGCGGAACTGTTAACCCTTTAATACCGCTCTGACAGCGGTATTTAGAGTGTTAACAGTTCTGACGAGCAGCGCGGCTCGTCGGAACTGCTGCCGCCGGGTGCCCGCTGTAAGAAACAGCCTGCACCCGACGTTCAGGGGGCCCGTACAGCGTCCCACGATGAGATCGCGGGACGCTGTGCGGTTGCTAGGCAGCCGGGGACCTCCTGAAAGGCCCCAGGGCTGCCTATGCAGAGTGCCTATCAAGCGCACGGCTTGCTAGGCGCTCTGCATAGACAGCCCTAGGGCCTTTCAGAAGGCCCCCGGCTGCCCAGCAACCGCGATGTGACCGGACAGGCTTCTATCAGGCTTGATAGAAGCTTGTCCGGTACCTGCACAGTATGATGTAATGCCATAGCATTACATCATACTGTGCAGAACAGATAGTTCGTATCTAGCGAAATTCGTAAGTCGAATGTTCGCAAGTCGGGGACTATCTGTATTCGATGTCCCCGTATTTTTGCTATTCATACATAATGTAGCAAAATCATTCAAAACACTTTGATAAAAAAAAGTCAATATATTTGCCTTTGCTTTCTATAGGGAAAAAACAACTACGTGGTTTCAGACCCGTTGGAATGGGGTCTTCTATATCAAAAATATCTAGGTCTTTTTTATTGGAAATCTCTGGGTGTAGAAAAAAAACAATTTGCAATGCGTTTTTAACATTTGAAAGTCCCATTGGCAATCGCGTGAAAAAAAAAGCAGCGATATCGCTTGAAAAAAAGCCAGCTATGGCCGCCTGCAGACGAGCGGGTCGGATCCGGCAGCGAGAATTCTCGCCGCGCGATCCGACCCGAGCGCCTGCAGGGACGAGCGCGTACTCACCCGCGCCTGGCGGCCCCGGCTCTTTCATATGCCGGCTGCCGCGCAGCCGGCGCATGCGCAGACCGGAGCTGGCGGCCGGGTGAGTGCGTGCCCCGCAGAAAATTAGGACATGCCGCGGTTTGTTTGCCGCGCGAGATTTCGCGCGGCCAAACCGCGGCCGTCTGCATAGGAGTGCGTATTTTAATGCACTCCTATGCAAACTTTCAGCGGCGGAAATCCCGCGGGAAATCCTGCGGCGGGATTTCCGCTCGTGTGCAGGCGGCCTATAACACGTGAAAAAAACGCAAGTGTGCGGGAGCCCTTAGTCCACACAGGCAACCCCTATTAGACATGTGGGTGCTTTGGACAGCAAAACTCAAATAATAGACAACACTGAATGGATGAATGAATACTTCATAAAAGGTAGTCTGAGATCAAAAGATACTGCTCACATAATAGTACCAGTTAGCCACATTGATTTCACAACTGACCAACTGGTCACAGTTTCACCATACAAGGGATGATGTTGTTTAACCAGTTAGCGGAACATTTACCTTTGGTGGTGTCATGCCCTGTTTATGGCCAATACACTCATAGAGATCTAACACTACAAATGTTTATGACCCCTAATAAACAGACAGTTGACAGCTGATAGAGGGTTGGTGTGTCTAGTGATTATCACTGATGATATGAGGTGCGATAAAGACCTGTAATCTATCAAGAAATAATGATAATACTTAAGTTTTTTTATGTTATTGTTACAGCACAATCTTGGAGTTTTTTTTAAACTCTTTTTTTAATTGGAATTTTCAGGCAATACATACATTAGGAAATCTACGGAGAATAGAGATGAGCGAACGTAATAGGGTACTTGAGATGCTCATTACTCGAGACGAGCACCACACGGTACTCAAGTCAATTCCATTTCCTTCCCTGCATGTTTTGCGCCATTTTCTGGCCAATAGACATGCAGGGAAGGCATTACAACTTCCTCCTGTGACGTTACAGCCCTATCCCACCCCCCTGCAGTGAGTGGCTGGTGAGATCAAGTGACCGCTGAGTATTTAAAGCAGTCTCGCCCGCTGCTCGCCTCAGACACACTCTGGCAGAGATTTGGAAGAGTGCTGTTCCTGCTGTTCCTGCTATAGGGAGAGTGTTAGGCTACTATTTGCGTCTGCAAGAACCCCAACGGTCCTTCTTAGGGCCACATTTTACCATGTGCCTTACTGTTGTGGCTGCTGGGAGCAGTTTTGCACAATTTTTTTTTTTTCATCTTGGGCTGTGCAGACTATTGTGTTCTCAGTCTGCAGTCAATTATACAGAGTATAGGGGCAGTAATGGTGAGGCAGGGACAGTGGTAGTGTAGAATCCTGTCAACAAGTACCCCCAAAAAGCTCCTTCTTAGGGCCACCTGTGACCGTGTGCAGTTTACTGCGTGGCTGCTGGGAGTTGTAGTGGCTCTCTCTTAGCCAGCTAGGCGTTTTTGCAGCCTAGCGTATAATTTTTTGTGGACTGTAGTGTGCGTAACATTACCGCTGTCAGCCTCCAACTGCACGCCACTAATTGCATAATTATTCAGACCGCTCTGTGTCTGCTCTATTCGTAATACACCATGCTGAGGGGTAGGGGTAGGCCTAGAGGACATGGCCGTGGACGTGGGCGAGGACGCGGTGGTCCAAGTGAGGGTGTGGGCATAAGCCGAGTTCTTGGTCCAGGTGAATCACAGCCGGCTGATGCGGGATTAGGAGAGAGGAACTTTTCTGGGGTCCCCAGCTTCATATCACAATTTTTGGGTCCACGTGGTAGACCTTTATTACAAAATGAGCAGTGTGAGTAGGTCCTGTCGTGGATGGCAGAAAATACATCCAGCAATGTATCGACCACCCAGTCTTCTACGCCATTCACTGCTGCAACTCTGAATCCTCTCGCTGCTGCTCCTCCTTCCTCCCAGCCTCCTCACTCCATTACAATGACACATTCTGAGGAGCAGGCAGACTCCCAGGAACTGTTCTCAGGCCCCTGCCCAGAATGGGCAGCAATGGTTCCAAATCCTCTCCCACTGGAGGAGTTTGTCGTGACCGATGCCCAACCTTTGGAAAGTTCCCAGGGTCTGGGGGATGAGGCTGGGGACTTTGGGCAACTGTCTCAAGAGCTTTCAGTGGGTGAGGAGGTCGATGATGATGAGACACAGTTGTCTATCTGTTAGGTAGTAGTAAGGGAAGTAAGTCTGAGAGAGGAGCGCACAGAGGATTGGGAGGAAGAGCCGCTGGATGATGAGGTGACTGATTCTCCTGGTTCGCTAAGCCAACCGAGGACAGGTCTTCAGAGGGGGAGGCAAGTGCAGCAGCAGGACAGGTTGGAAGAGGCAGGGGGGTGGCCAGGGGTAGAGGCAGGGCCAGAGCAAAGACTCCCCCAACTGTTTCCCAAAGCACCCCCTCACGCCAAGCCACCCTGCAGAGGCCTAGGTCTTCAAGGGTGTGGATGTTTTTCAGTGAGAGCGCGGACGACCGACGAACAGTGGTGTGCAACCTGTGTTGCGCCAAGATCAGCCGGGGAGCCACCAGTACCAGCCTTACCACCACCAGCATGCGCAGGCATATGATGGCCAAGCACCCCACAAGGTGGGACGAAGGCTGTTCACCGCCTTCGGGTCGCACCACTGCCTCTCCCCCTGTGCCCCAACCTGCCACACAGATCCAACCCCCCTCTCAGGACACAGGCACGAGCGCCTCCCGGCCTCCACCCACACCCTAACCTCCGCTGTCCTCGGCCCCATCCAGCAATGTCTCTCAGCGCAGCATCCAGCTGTCGCTAGTGCAAGCGTTGGAGCGCAAGCACGAATACGCCGCCACGCACACGCACGCTCAAGCATTAAACATGCACATTGCCAAATTGATCAGCCTGGAGATGCTGCCGTACGGGCTTGTGGAAAAGGAGGCTTTCAAAAACATGATGGCGGCGGCGGCCCCGCGCTACTTGGTCCCCAGTCGCCACTATTTTTCACGGTGTGCCGTCCCAGCCCTGCACGACCACGTCTCCCACAACATTGTACGCGCCCTCACCAACGCGGTTACTGGCAAGGTCCACTTAACAACGGACACATGGACAAGCACAGGCGGGCAGGGCCACTATATCTCCCTGATGGCACATTGGGTGAATTTAGTGGAGGCTAGGACCGAGTCAGAGCCTGGGACCGCTCACGTCCTACCCACCCGCAGAATAGGTGCAGGTATCTGCGGCAGTGTATGCCACCTCCACTAAACTTTCCCCCTCCTCCTCCTACGCAACCTCTACCTCGCAATTAAGATGTGTCAGGAGCACATCGCCAGCAGTCGGTGTGGCACGGCGTGGCAGCACAGCGGTGGGCAAGCGTCAGCAGGCCATGCTGAAACTAATCAGCTTAGGAGATAAGAGGCACACGGCCCACAAACTGCTGCAGGGTCTGACAGAGCAGACCGACCGCTGGCTTGCGCCGCTGAGCCTCCAACCGGGCATGGTCGTGAGTGACAACGGCCGTAACCTGTGGCGGCTCTGCAGCTCGGCAGCCTCATGCACATGCCATGCCTGGCCCATGTCTTTAATTTGGTGGTTCAGCGGTTTCTGAAAAACTACCCACAGTTGTCAGACCTCCTCGGCAAGGTGCGCCGGGTCAGCGCACATTTCCGCAAGTCCAACACGGACGCTGCCACCCTGCGGACCCTGCAACATCGGTTTAATCTGCCAGTGCACCGACTGCTGTGCGACGTGCCCAAACAGTGGAACTCTACACTGCACATGTTGGCCAGCCTGTATGAGCAGCGTAGAGCTATAGTGGAATACCAACTACAACATGGGCGGCGCAGTGGGAGTCAGCTTCCTCAATTCTTTACAGAGGAGTGGGCCTGGATGGCAGGTATCTGCCAGGTCCTTGGAAACTTTGAGGAGTCTACCCAGATGGTGAATGCTGCAATCATTAGCGTCACTATTCCTCTGCTATGCCTGTTGAGAAGCTCCCTGCGAAGCATAAAGGCTGACGCTTTGCGGTCGAAACAGGAGACGGGGGAAGACAGTATTTGGCTGGATAGACAGAGCACCCTCATGTCTATATCTCAGCGCGTTTTGGAGGAGAAGGAGGGGGAGGGGGAAGAGACAGCTGGGCCCACTGCTGAGGGTACCTATCCTGCTTGCCTCTCATCTGTTCAGCGTGTATGGCCTGTGGAGGAGGAGGAGGGTCCAGAAAGTGATCTTCCTAGTGAGGACAGCCATGTGTTGCGTACTGGTACCCTGGCACACATGGCTGACTTCATGTAAGGATGCCTTTCTCGTGACCGTCGCGTTAGACGCATTCTGGCCACTACGGATTATGGGGTGTACACACTGCTCGACCCACGGTATAAGGAGAACCTTTTCACTCTCATTCCCGAAGAGGAAAGGGGTTCGAGAGTGATGCTATACCACAGGGCCCTTGTGGACAAACAGATGGTAAACTTCCCATCTGACAGCGCTAGTGGCAGAAGGCGCAGTTCCGAGGGCCAAGTAGTAGGGGAGGCGCGGAGATCAGGCAGCATGTTCAGTGCAGGCAGGGGAACACTCTCCAAGGCCTTTGCCAGCTTTATGGCTCCCCAGCAAGACTGTGTCACCACTCCCCAGTCAAGGCTGAGTCGGAGGGAACACTGTAAAAAGATGGCAAGGGAGTACGTAGCCGATCGTACCACCGTCCTCCATGACGCCTCTGCACCATACAACTACTGGGTGTCAAAGCTGGACACGTGGCACGAACTCGCGCTGTATGCCCTGGAGGTACTTGCTTGCCCTGCCGCTAGCGTCTTGTCAGAGAGGGTGTTTAGTGCAGCTGGGGGACTCATCACAGATAAGCGTACCCGCCTGTCAACTGCCAGTGCCGACATGCTTAGACTCATAAAGATAAACAAAGCCTGGATTTCCCCAGACTTCTCTTCTCCACCAGCGGAGAGCAATGGTACCTAAACAATCTTTTCGCTGCAACCACAGATAAAAGCACTCTTCTCTATCACCATAAAAAAAGAGACATTTACCTTTGTCAATCTGTGTATGATATTAGTCCTCCTCCTCCTGCTCCTCCTCCTGAAACATCCTGTTAGCACGCTGAACTGGCAATTTTTTTGTGGCCCAAAAGGCTCATATAACTTTTGTCAAACAATATTTCTACATTTCTAACTGAAGCATTGAAACTTCAACATGAACCAATTTTTTTTAGCAGGGCTGTCTCAAGGCTCTGCTACAAATTAAGACACAGTAAGCTAAAATATTAATGGGTTTCACCTGCCCTCTCGCTTGAGCAATTTTTCTGGGGTACATTTGTACTGTTGGTACAGCAATTTTTTGGGCCCTCGCCTACACTGTAATCCAAGTAATTTTTCTGGCCTTCGTCTACACTTATGGTACACCAATGTGTCAGGCGTTGGCCTACACTCTTGCTACAGAAATGTCACTCGGGTCTGCCTGCCTATACTTCTGCCACAGTAATGCTACAGGGGTCTGCCTATACTTCTGTGACAGAAATGTTACTTTGGTCTGCCTATACTTCTGCTCCTGAAATGTTACTGGGCTCTGCCTACACTGCTGCTACTGAAATCTTACTGGGGTCTGTGTATACAGCTGCTAATAAAATGTTACTGGGGTCAGCCTACACTGCTGCAACTGAAATGTTACTGGGGTCTGTCTATAATGTTACTACTGAAATGTTACTGGGGTCTGTCTATACTGTTACTACAGAAATGTTACTGGGCTCTGCCTACACTGCTGCTACTGAAATGTTACTGGGGTCAGTCTATACTGCTGCAACTGAAATGTTACTGGGGTCTGTCTATACTGTTACTACTGAAATGTTACTGGGGTCTGTCTATACTGTTGCTCCTGAAATGTTACTGGGGTCTGTGTATACTGCTGCAAATGAAATGTTACTGGGGTCAGTCTATACTGCTGCAACTGAAATTTTACTGGGGTCTGTCTCTACTGTTACTACTGAAATGTTACTGGGCTCTGTGTATACTGCTGTAAATGAAATGTTACTGGGGTCAGTCTATAGTGCTGCAAATGATATGTTACTGGGGTCAGTCTATACTGCTGCTACTGAAATGTTACTGGGGTCTGTCTACACTGTTAGTACCGAAATGTTACTGGGGTCTGTCTATACTGTTACTACAGAAATGTTACTGGGGTCTGTTTATACTGTTGCTCCTGAAATGTTACTGGGCTCTGTGTATACTGCTGCAACTGAAATGTTACTGGGGTCAGTCTATACTGCTGCAAATGAAATGTTACTGGGGTCAGTCTATACTGCTGCTACTGAAATGTTACTGGGGTCTGTCTATACTGTTACTACTGAAATGTTACTGGGCTCTGCCTACACTGCTGCTACTGAAATGTTACTGGGCTCAGTCTATACTGCTGCAACTGAAATGTTACTGGGGTCAGTCTATACTGCTGCTACTGAAATGTTACTGGGGTCTGTCTATACTGTTACTACTGAAATGTTACTGGGCTCTGCCTACACTGCTACTACTGAAATGTTACTGGGCTCTGCCTATACTGCTGCAACTGAAATGTTACTGGGGTCTGTCTCTACTGTTACTACTGAAATGTTACTGGCGTCTGTCTATACTGCTGCAAATGAAATGTTAATGAGGTCTGTCTATACTGTTACTACAGAAATGTTACTGGGGTCTGTCTATACTGTTGCTCCTGAAAGGTTACTGGGCTCTGTGTATACTGCTGCAAATGAAGTGTTACTGCGGTCAGTCTATACTGCTGCAAATGAAATATTACTGGGGTCAGTCTATACTGCTGCTACTGAAATGTTACTGGGGTCTGTCTATACTGTTACTACTGAAATGTTACTGGGCTCTGTCTACACTGCTGCTACTGAAATGTTACTGGGCTCTGCCTATACTGCTGCAACTGAAATGTTACTGGGGTCTGTCTCCAATGTTACTGGGGTGTGTCTATACTGCTGCAAATGAAATGTTCATGGAGTCTGTCTATACTGCTGCAACTTAAATGTTACTGGGGTCTGCCTATACTGTTACTACCAAAATGTTACTGGGCTCTGCCTACGCTGCTGCGACTGAAATGTTACTGGGGTCTGTGTTTACTGCTGCATATGAAATGTTACTAATACTGGGCTATGCCTATACTGCTGCTACGGAAATGTTACAGTGATCTGTCTATACTGTTACTACTGAAATGTTACTGGGGTCTCCCTAGACTTCTTCTGCAACATAACTGTTAGTGGGGTCAGCTTATACCTTTGCAACAGTAATATTACAGGAGTCTGTGCATAGTATGGGTGCACTACGTTTTCCTATCGCGGTGTTCTAAGTATCTGGGCATAACCCAAAAAAACAAACAAAAAAACCCCGACTGACTAGGGCATGCAGTGTGGGCCGAAGCCAACCTGCATTTTATCTCACGTTACTGCAGCTGTCCGGGACACTGCATTGGGACAAACAAGAGGGGCGAAACAGCCTTAATGAGTCGTTCACTGCAACGCTAGCATTGGAGTCTGCAGTAGGCCCGCGATTGCTGAGGGTTTGTGCAGAGGCCTATGTCCTGGGTGCAGTGAAAGTCCGCTTCCTGCCTACGACAGGCCTATGTCCCGTGGGAACTGCAACTACGCCAGGTTGGGGCTGTGCAACTTTTTCCAGGCTAATTCAGTCATTGTAGCCGGGGAAGAAAACGTTACTGATTTACTTTGCCAGCTTGGCCTTTCTGCAGGCAAACGTAATATTTTTTCGGCCTACTGTGTGCGTTACAGTACCGCTGTCAGCCTCCAAGTGCAGACCAATAATTTTTACCAACACTCAGTGTCTGCTGTGTTCATAATCCACCATGCTGAGGGGTAGGGGTAGGCCTAGAGGACGTGCCTGTGGGCGAGGACGCGGAGGACCAAGTGAGGGTGTGGGCACAGACCGAGTTCCTGGTCCAGGTGATTCACAGCTGGCTGCTGAGGGATTAGGAGAGAGGAAAGTTTCTGGGGTCCCCAGCTTCATATCACACTTTTGTTCTGTGTCTTCACTGTTGTCCATTGGCTCTTATTCGTATCTGAAGGATTGATTTTGCCCATGGAGGAAAAATCCACGGTAGTATCCCGGAACCCAGCCTGAACCTGGGCCCGCTAACGTGGTTTCCACACAGACTATAGCGGGTCCTGGTCATGCTGTCTTGGCCTTGTAATGCCACCTCCTTTAAACCCTCCGCCCGCTCCTCCTCCTCCAACAATGCAAACATTCTTGGCAAATGGTAAAGCTTTGGTCCCTCTTGCAGCAGTCCAAGAATTTCACCTTAACCGGCACAATAGGAATGCACCCCCCCCTTCCCCCCTCCCCCTCTTAATCCTGGGCATAGTTCCGAAAACCAAAGAAATACAACCGGGGTGCTATTCGATTATCCCTAGCTGAAGCATTCAGCCGAGCGGTAGAGCAATTGCGGCTTCCATCTTGTTGGTGCAGATAATAATTACATAGTGTTGTGTCATGCTGAGGTAGGAATAGAGCCGACTCTCGAACACAGCATCCCTGCAGGGCTGGGGACAGAGTAGCAGCAGGCACATATCCTTGGTGGAAGCAGGCCAGCTGAGAGCCACATACTTCCGGTCTGATTTTGGACTGATTGAAGAGGCCTTTACTTGTGATCATCTTTCGTAATTCCTGACAAAGATGAGTGGTATAGACAGAAACTTGCATTGCTAACACTTTGCAATGGTCAACAGAAAACATATGAATGAAGCCTTTCCATATTTCTGATTGAGATGAGTAGGAGTGCCGACTTTTAGTTCCTAGAATATCCTTTTCATTGCTATCAAATGCCCCTCTTGTCTCAGAAAATACTAGCTTTTCCACATAGCTGATGTCGCTTCCGCTTTTATTCTGTGGCTTTACTTTTGTCCAGTGGCTCTTAGGCAGAACTGAAGGTTTGATTTTGCCCATGGAGGCAAAATCCACGGTAGAGGCCCCGTAACCCAGCCTGAACCTGGGCCCGCTAACGTGGTTCCCACACAGACTATAGCGGGTCCTGGTCATGCTGTCTTGGTCTTGTAATGCCACCTCCTCCTCCCGCTTGGGGTCAAGGGGTCAGCAATGCGCATCATGTATTTTCTCTCGTGTTACCACAGTTATCGGAGAAACTTGTTTGGGCCAAAGGAGAGGAGCGTAACTGCATTAATGTTACAGGGGTCTGCCTATACTTCAGCTGCAGAAATGTTACAGGGGTCTGCCAATACCGCAGCTACATAAATGTTACTGGGGTCAGTCTATACAGCTGCAACTAAAATGTTACTGGGGTCTGTCTATACTGTAACTACAGAAATGTTACTGGGCTCTACATAGACTTCTGCAACATACTGTTATTGGGGTCAGCTCATACGTTTGCTACAGGAGTACTACAGGGGTCTGTGCATAGTATGGCTGCACTAAGTTTTCACATCGCGGTGTTCTACCTATCTGCCCCCCCCCCAAAAAAAAAATGCAATGGGATTTATTTATGTACCACCGGAGGGTTGCAGGGACCCACCCATGCTGTGGGTGCACACGGAATTCCCATTGCGGAGTTGTACCTGCCTGTGACTATTAATTAAAAAACCCCAGTCTGACTGGGGCATGCAGTGTGGGCCGAAGCCCACCTGTATTTTATCTGACGTTAGCTCTGCTATCCGAAGCACTGCAATGGGATACAGTAATGTACCGTCGGTGGGTTTCAGGGAGCCGACCGTGCTGTGGGTGCACACAGAATTCCCATAGCTCAGTTGTACCTGCCTGTGACTAATAATTAAAAAAAAAAAACAGTCTGACTGGGGCATGCAGTGTGGGCCAAAGCCCACCTATATTTTATCTGACGTTAGCTCTGCTGTCCGGGGCACTGCAATGGGATTTATTTAGATTCCGCCGGTGGCTTCCTGGGACCCACCCATGCTTTGGGTGCACACGGAATTCCCATTGCGGAGTTGTACCTGCCTGTGACTATTTATAAAAAACCCCAGTCTGACTGGGGCATGCAGTGTGCGCCGAAGCCCACCTGTATTTTATCTGACGTTAGCTCAGCTGTGCAGGGCACTGCAATGGGATTTATTTATGTACCATCGGAGGGTTGCAGGGACCCACCCATGCTTAGGGTGCACACAGAATTTCCATTGCGGAGTTGTACCTGCCTGTGACTATTAATTAAAAAACCCCAGTCTGACTGGGGCATGCAGTGTGAGCCAAAGCCCACCGGTATTTTATCTGACGTTAGCTCAGCTGTGCAGGGCACTGCAATGGGATTTATTTATGTACCGCCGGTGGGTTCCAGGGAGCCACCCATGCTGTGGGTGCACACGGAATTCCAAATGCGGAGTTGTACCTGCCTGTGACTATTTATAAAAAACCCCAGTCTGACTGGGGCATGCAGTGTGGGCCAAAGCCCACCTGTACTTTATCTGACGTTAGCTCAGCTGTGCAGGGCACTGCAATGGGATTTATTTATGTACCACCGGTGGGTTCCAGGAAGCCACCCATGCTGTGGGTGCACACGGAATTTCCATTGCGGAGTTGTACATGCCTGTGACTATTTATAAAAAAACGCAGTCTGACTGGGGCATGCAATGTGGGCCAAAGCCCACCTGTATTTTATCTGACGTTAGCTCAGCTGTGCAGGGCACTGCAATGGTATTTATTTATGAACGGTCGGTGGCTTCCTGGGACCCACCCATGCTGTGGGTGCACACGGAATTCCCATTGCGGAGTTGTACCTGCCTGTGACTATTTATAAAAAACCCCAGTCTGACTGGGGCATGCAGTGTGGGCCGAAGCCCACCTGTATTTTATCTGACGTTAGCTCTGCTATCCGAAGCACTGCAATGGGATACAGTAATGTACCGTTGGTGGGTTTCAGGGAGCTGACCGTGCTGTGGGTACACACAGAATTCCCATAGATCAGTTGTACCTGCCTGTGACTAATAATTAAAGAAAAAAACAGTCTGACTGGGGCATGCAGTGTGGGCCAAAGCCCACCTATATTTTATCTGACGTTAGCTCTGCTGTCCGGGGCACTGCAATGGGATTTATTTAGATTCCGCCGGTGGCTTCCTGGGACCCACCCATGCTGTGGGTGCACACAGAATTTCCATTGCGGAGTTGTACCTGCCTGTGACTATTAATTAAAAAACCCCAGTCTGACTGGGGCATGCAGTGTGGGCCAAAGCCCACCTGTATTTTATCTGACGTTAGCTCAGCTGTGTAGGGCACTGCAATGGGTTTTATTTATGAACGGTCGGTGGCTTCCTGGGACCCACCCATGCTGTGGGTGCACACGGAATTCCCATTGCGGAGTTGTACCTGCCTGTGACTATTTATAAAAAACCCCAGTCTGACTGGGGCATGCAGTGTGAGCCAAAGCCCACCTGTATTTTATCTGACGTTAGCTCAGCTGTGCAGGGCACTGCAATGGGATTTATTTATGTACCGCCGGTGGGTTCCAGGGAGCCACCCATGCTGTGGGTGCACACGGAATTCCCATTGCGAAGTTGTACCTGTCTGTGACTATTTATAAAAAAACCCCAGTCTGACTGGGGCATGGAGTGTGGGCCGAAGCCCACCTGTATTTTATCTGACGTTAGCTCAGCTGTGCAGGGCACTGCAATGGGATTTATTTATGAACGGTCGGTGGCTTCCTCGGACCCACCCATTCTGTGGGTGCAAACGGAATTCCTATTGCGGAGTTGTACCTGCCTGTGACTATTTATAAAAAAAACTCTAGTCTGACTGGGGCATGCAGTGTGGGCCGAAGTCCACCTGTATTTTATCTGACGTTAGCTCTGCTGTCCGGGGCACTGCAATGGGATTTATTTATGTACCGCCGGTGGGTTCCAGGGAGCCACCCATGCTGTGGGTGCACACGGAATTCCCATAGGGTAGTTGTACCTGCCTGTGACTATTTATAAAAAACCCCAGTCTGACTGGGGAATGCAGTATGGGCCAAAGCCCACCTGTATTTTATCTGACGTTAGGTAAGTTAAGCAGGGCACTGCAATGGGATTTATTTATGAACGGTCGGTGGCTTCCTGGGACCCACCCATGCTGTGGGTGCACATGGAATTCCCATTGCGGAGTTGTACCTGCCTGTGACTATTTATAAAAAAACTCAGTCGGACTGGGGCATGCAGTGTGGGCCAAAGCCCATCTGTATTTAATCTGATGTTAGCTCATCTGTGCAGGGCACTGCAATGGGATTTATTTATGTACCGCCGGTGGGTTCCAAGGAGCCACCCATGCTGTGGGTGCACACGGAATTCCCATTTCAGAGTTGTACCTGCCTGTGACTATTTATAAAAAAAAAACAGTTTTACTGGGGCATGCAGTGTGGGCCACAGCCCACCTGTATTTTATCTGACGTTAGCTCAGCTGTCCGGGGCACTGCAATGGGATTTATTTAGGTTCCGCCGGTGGCTTCCTAGGACCCACCCATGCTGTGGGTGCACACGGAATTCCCATTGCGGAGTTGTACCTGCCTGTTACTATTAATTAAAAAACCCCAGTCTGACTGGGGCATGCAGTGTGGGCCGAAGCCCACCTGTATTTTATCTGACGCTAGCTCAGCTGTCCAGGGCACTGCATTGGGACAAACTAGAGGAGCAATACAGCGCTAATGAGACGTTCACACCTACGCTAGCATTGGAGTCCGCTGTAGGCCCACAATTGCTAAGGGTTTGTGCAGAGGCCTATGTCCTGGGTGCAGTGAAAGTCCACTTCCTGCCTACAATTGCTGAAGCTGTGGGCCGAGGCCTATGTCGTCGGCGCGGTGCAAGTCTGCCATGTTTGGCCGCTCAGATTTATTAATTGTTCATGTCTTGGGTTGCCTAGGACCCACCTATGCTGTTGGTGCACACTTAGTTCCCATCGCGGTGTTTGACCTGTCTGGCACAAAGACACCGACTGACTTGGGTAGGGGGCAGAATGCAGATGGTTTTCCCCTTGTGGTGTCGATTGAGCTATGCGACACCTTGACAGAATGAATACTGTGCGGGCACAGGGATTCCCCATAGCTATGCCCACGTTTGCAGCTCCTGACGGAGGTGGCACAGGATTGGAATGAAGATCGAACGTCAATTTCTCATTGATTCTCTACAACATTGTCGCCTATCGCCCCCCCCCCCCCCTTTTAAAGAGGGTCGCTGCCTGGCCCTGCCAACCCTCTGCAGTGTGTGCCTCCGGTTCCTCCTCATGGCAGACACACTTATAAATAGACAGGAGGGTGGTGTGGCTATGCAGCCAGCATGTGGCATGAGGGCAGCTGAAGGCTGTGCAGGGACACTTTTGTGTGTGCTGCGGACGCAGGGTCGTGCGGGAAGGGGAAGGGGGGGGGGTTGGGCAGCAGAGGGTATCCGCAGACATTATATCGGGGCTCAGGTCAAAATATAAGCCATTCCCTGTGTACTTAACACTTGCATTTCAGCATCCCATCTCTTGCTTCCCACCTGGTGTAGTACCCTAGATTTTGGGTCCCACAGCATGTCTATCACTGTTTCAGGTTAAATGTTTATACTCAGGTAAAAATGTGGGAAATGATTTGTGTTACATTTTATTATAAGGCAACAAGAATAAGGCCGCCTGCAGATGGCCAGGTCGCATCCGGCTGTGAGAATTCTCGCCGCGGGACCCGACCACAGCCCCTGCAGAGAGCAGCGTGTCACTCACCTGCTCCCGCGGCCCCGGCTCTTCCATGTGCATGCGCAGAGCGGAGCCGGGGGCCGGTGAGTGACTTTTCTGTGCGGGGCTCGCAGAAATAGAGCACGCCACGATTTGTTTGCCGCGCGAGATTTCGCGTGGCCAAATTGCGGCCGTCTGCCTAGGATTGCGTTTGTTAACACAATCCTATGGCAGCTTCCAGGTGCGGCAATTCCGCGGGGAATCCCGTCGCGGAATTTCTGCCCGTCTGCAGGTGGCCTATTTGGTTTATTAGGGGTTGATTTCTAATGTTCAGCAGAATGTCTGCTAATCCCTTCTTCCGCAACTCATCCTTAGATTGCTTCGGCATTGGACAGTTATTTGAGTGATCGCTCAGGATCGCAGGGGGTATAAAATAGAGAGAGAGGGTGGAGTTAAGGAGTTCCATGTAACTCTAGCCAGCTCAATATAGACTGAAGGGAGAACAAGAAGGTCATCTATTCTAAACCAGTGTGGTGGGAAAAGACAAAAGAGGGAAGAAGAATCAAGTCAGTAATGTGTCTATTGAATATCGATCAAAACCAAGGATGAAATCTGAAAGTGTTTTGATGCAATGTGTTGCCACAGCCTCCCTGAGAAAATGTTTGCAAATGTGATTTCAAGTTCTATATTACCACAAATCAGTGTGATGCAGCCGTTATTGCCAGTGAATCTGAACTGTGGTTGTCTGCTGGAAAGTTGCACTATTCCCTCTCTCGCCTGCAATAGAGTTGAAAATTGCCTTTATCTAAAGACTGTCTACTAGATTGCTTCCCACTATCTATGACTAGAGATGAGCGAACGTACTCGTCCGAGCTTGATACTCGTTCGAGTATTAGCGTGTTCGAGATGCTCGTTACTCGTAACGAGTACCACGCGATGTTCGGGTTACTTTCACTTTCATCTCTGAGACGTTAGCGCGCTTTTCTGGCCAATAGAAAGAAAGAGAAGGCATTACAACTTCCCCCTGCGACGTTCAAGCCCTATACCACCCCCCTGCAGTGAGTGGCTGGCGAGATCAGGTGTCACCCGAGTATAAAAATCGGCCCCTCCCGCGGCTCGCCACAGATGCGTTCTGACATAGAGGAGGGAAAGTGGTATCTTGGTGGAGCTGCTATAGGGAGAGTGTTAGGAGTATTTTAGGTTCAAGAACCCCAACGGTCCTTCTTAGGGCCACATCTAACCGTGTGCAGTACTGTGGAGGCTGCTTTTTGCAGTGTTGCACATTTTTTTTTTTGGTATATCGGCCGTGCAGAGCATTGCGCCCTGCAGTAATACTCCAGGGCCAGAAGCGCTTAGGCACAGACAGAAGACATATTGATTGAATATAGGCAGTGGGCCTTTGCAAAAAAATTTTGGGAAAAAAATCTATTTGGGCTGCCTGTGACTGTCCTCAGTGTTCTGGGTCTCTGCTGGGTGTAGTAGTTCTCCAAATTCATACGCAGCCAGCTAAGTGTTACAGCAGGCTTGCGCAAAATTATTTCCTGGCTCTGTCTGGGCTGTGAAATCACCGCTGTATTGCAGTCCACAGTGCAACACTCTGCAGTTCTTTGACATACTTCAGGGCCAGAAGCGCTTAGGCAGGGACAGAAGACATATTGATTGAATATAGGCAGTGGGCCTTTGCAAAAAAATTTGGGGAAAAAAATCTATTTGGGCTGCCTGTCACTGTCCTCAGTGTTCTGGGTCTGTGCTGGGTGTAGTAGTTCTCCAAATTCATACGCAGCCAGCTAAGTGTTACAGCAGGCTTGCCAAAATTATTTCCTGGCGTTCCGTAAGCGAAGTCAGCCTCCAACCACAGGCCAATAAGCGGCACATTTAATTACAGCGTTCTGTTTCTGCACTACTGGTAATACAGCATGCTGAGGGGTAGGGGTAGGCCTAGAGGACGTGGACGCGGGCGAGGACGCGGAGGCTCAAGTCAGGGTGTGGGCACAGGCCGAGCCAGTGCGGTGGCCAGGGGTAGAGGCAGGGCCAGACTGAATAATCCACCAACTGTTTCCCAAAGCGCCCCCTCGCGCCATGCCACCCTGCAGAGGTCAAGGTGCTCTACGGTGTGGCAGTTTTTCACAGAGATGCCTGACGACCGACGAACAGTGGTGTGCAACCTTTGTCGCGCCAAGATAAGCTGGGGAGCCACCATCACCAGCATGCGCAGGCATATGATGGCCAAGCACCCCACAAGGTGGGACGAAGGCCGTTCACCGCCTCCGGTTTGCACCACTGCCTCTCCCCCTGTGCCCCAACCTGCCACTGAGATCCAACCCCCCTCTGAGGACACAGGCACTACCGTCTCCTGGCCTGCACCCACACCCTCACCTCCGCTGTCCTCGGCCCCATCCAGCAATGTCTCTCAGCGCAGCGTCCAGACGTCGCTAGCGCCACTGTTTGAGCGCGAGCGCAAGTACGCCTCCACGCACCTGCACACTCAAGCGTTAAACGTGCACATTGCCAAATTGATCAGTCTGGAGATGCTGCCGTATAGGCTTGTGGAAACGGAGGCTTTCAAAAGCATGATGGCGGTGGCGGCCCCGCGCTACTCGGTTCCCAGTCGCCACTACTTTTCCCGATATACCGTCCCAGGCCTGCACGACCACGTCTCCCGCAACATTGTAGGCACCCTCACCAACGCGGTTACTGCCAAGATCCACTTAACAACAGACACGTGGACAAGCACAGGCGGGCAGGGCCACTATATCTCCCTGACGGCACATTGGGTGAATTTAGTGCAGGCTGGGACAGAGTCAGAGCCTGGGACCGCTCACGTCCTACCCACCCCTCGAATTGCGTGCCCCAGCTCGGTGGTGGTATCTGCGGCGGTGTATGCTTCCTCCACTAAACCACCGTCCTCCTACGCAACCTCTGTCTCGCAATCAAGATGTGTCAGCAGCAGCACGTCGCCAGCAGTTGGTGTCGTGCGGCATGGCAGCACAGCGGTGGGCAAGCGCCAGCAGGCCGTGCTGAAACTACTCAGCTTAGGAGAGAAGAGTCAGACGGCCCACGAACTGCTGCAGGGTCTGACAGAGCAGACCGACCGCTGGCTTGCGCCGCTGAGCCTCCAACCGGGCATGGTCGTGTGTGACAACGGCCGTAACCTGGTGGCGGCTCTGCAGCTCGGCAGCCTCACGCACGTGTCATGCCTGGCCCATGTCTTTAATTTGGTGGTTCAGCGCTTTCTGAAAAGCTACCCACACTTGTCATACCTGCTCGGAAAGGTGCGCCGGACCCTGCAACATCGGTTTCATCTGGCAGTGCACCGATTGCTGTGCGACGTGCCCACACAGTGGAACTCTACGCTGCACATGTTGGCCAGGCTCTCTGAGCAGCGTAGAGCTATTGCGGAATACCAACTCCAACATGGGCGGCGTAGTGGGAGTCAGCCTCCTCAATTATTTACAGAAGAGTGGGCCTGGTTGGCAGACATCTGCCAGGTCCTTGGAAGCTTTGAGGAGTCTACCCAGATGCTGAGCGGGGATGCTGCAATCATTAGCGTCACCATTCCTCTGCTATGCCTCTTGAGAAGTTCCCTGCAAAGCATAAAGGCAGACGATTTGGAATCGGAAACGGAGGCGGGGGAAGACAGTATGTCGCTGGATAGTCAGAGCACCCTCATGTCTATATCTCAGCGCGTTGAGGAGGAGGAGGAGGGGGAGGAGCATGAGGAGGAGGGGGAAGAGACAGCTTGGCCCACTGCTGAGGGTACACATGCTGCTTGCCTGTCATCCTTTCAGCGTGTATGGCCAGAGGAGGAGGAGGAGGAGGAGGATCCTGAAAGTGATCTTCCGAGTGAGGACAGCCATGTGTTGCGTACAGGTACCCTGGCACACATGGCTGACTTCATGTTAGGATGCCTTTCTCGCGACCCTCGCGTTACACGCATTCTGGCCACTACAGATTACTGGGTGTACACACTGCTCGACCCACGGTATAAGGAGAACCTTTGCACTCTCATTCCCGAAGAGGAAAGGGGTTCGAGAATGATGCTATACCACAGGGCGCTGGTGGACAAACTGATGGTAAATTTCCCATCCGACAGCGCTAGTGGCAGAAGGCGCATTTCCGCGTCCCAGGTAGCAGGGGAGGCGCAGGGATCAGGCAGCATGTACAGCGCAGGCAGGGGACCATTATCCAAGGCCTTTGCCAGCTTTCTGGCTCCCCAGCAAGACTGTGTCACCGGTCCCCAGTCAAGGCTGAGTTGGCGGGAGCACTGTAAAAGGATCGTGAGGGAGTACGTAGCCGATCGCACGACCGTCCTCGGTGACTCCTCTGCCCCCTACAACTACTGGGTGTCGAAGCTGGACACGTGGCCTGAACTCGCGCTGTATGCCCTGGAGGTGCTTGCTTGTCCTGCGGCTAGCGTCTTGTCAGAGAGTGTGTTTAGTGTGGCTGGGGGAATCATCACGGATAAGTGTACCCACCTGTCAACCGACAGTGCCGACAGGCTTACACTCATCAAGATGAACAAAGCCTGGATTTCCCCAGACTTCTCTTCTCCACCAGCGGACAGCAGCGATACCTAAACAATACGAAGGCTGCACCTGCGGATGGAAGCATCGTTCTCTATCACCATCCAAAACGGTGACCTTTTTGCTTCATCAATCTGTGTATAATATTCCTCCTCCTCCTCCTGCTCCTCCTCCTGAAACCTCACATAATCGCGTCGAACGGGCAATTTTTCTTAGGCCCACAAGGCTCAGTCATATCATTTTTCTAAACAATTTTTATACGTTTCAATGCTCATTAAAGCGTTGAAACTTTCACCTCAACCAATTTTTATTTTTACTGGGCTGCCTCCAGGCCTAGTTACCAATTAAGCCACATTAACCAAAGCGATTAATGGGTTTCACCTGCCCTCTTGGTTGGGCATGGGCAATTTTTCTCAGGTACATTAGTACTGTTGGTACACCAATTTTTGGGGGCCCTCGCCTACAGTGTAATCAAATTAATTTTTAGCCCACCTGCATTACAGCTGACGTTACATCAGCTGTGATGGGCACTGCAATGGGATACATTTATGTACCGCCGGTGGGTTCCAGGGAGTCGCAGCGGGGAGCAGGGGAGAGCGGGCGGGAGAGAAGGAGAGAAAGATCTTACCTCTGTTCCTCCCCGCTCTCCCCTGCAGCTCCCCGCTCTGTGCCGGCACCCGAATCTTTAGCCCCGAGCACAGCGGTACTCGGATAAAGCCAATTACTCGAGCGAGTAGTGCTTATCCGAGTACGCTCGCTCATCTGTATTACTGGGGCATGTCTATACTGCTCTAACAGAAATGTAACAAATAGTGGGCTCTGCCCATACTGCTTCTACGTAAATGTTACTGGGGCCTGTCTATACTGCTACTACTGAAATGTTACAAATACTATGCTCTCCCTACACTGCTGCCAGGGAAATGTTTATCTGCTGCTTTGCCCATACTGCTTTGACAAAAATGTTACTGGGGCCTGTCTATACTGCTACTACTGAAATGTTACAAATGTTGTGCTCTCCCTACACTGCTGCCAGGGAAATGTGAATCTGCTGCTTTGCCCATACTGCTTCTATGTAATGTTACTGGGGTCTGTCTGCACTGCTGCCAATGAACTGTTACTGGGGTCTGTCTGCACTGCTGCAAATGAAATGTCACTGGGGTCTGTCTGCACTTCTGGAACTGAAATGTTACTGGGTCTGTCTGCACTGCTGCCAATGAAATGTCACTGGGGTCTGTCTGCACTGCTGCCAATGAAATGTTACTGGGGTCTGTCTGCACTGCTGCCAATGAAATGTTACTGGGGTCTGTCTGCACTGCTGCCAATGAAATGTGACTGGGGTCTGTCTGCACTTCTGGAACTGAAATGTTACTGGGGCTGACTATACTGTTGCTACTGAAATGTTACTGGGGCCTGTCCCTAATGCTACCACTGAAATGTTACTAATTCTGGGCTCTGCCTATACCGCTGCTAATGCTATGTCACTGGGGTGTGGAAACGGAGGCTTCCCAAAGACATGATGGCAGCGAGGCCATTTCCCACCAACGCGGTTACTGTTAAGGTGCATATAACCACGGACACGTAGAGAGGACACGTACTGCCTCAAAAACATCTCCCTCCTCCTCCTCCAACAATGAAAACATTCTTGGCAAATGCCTTTGCATTGGTCCGTCTTGTGGCAGTCCAAGAATTTCACCTTTAACGACACAATAAGAGAGCCCCCCCACCATCCCCCCGCCACAGCCCACTTAATCCTGGCCACATTCCGAAAACAAACTAAATAAAACCGCGCTACTAGGTCCGCAGTCGCGACCACTTTCCCACCAACGCGGTTACTGTTAAGGTACATATTACCAGTCTGACTGGGGCATGCAGTGTGGGCCGAAGCCCACCTGTATTGTATCATACTTGATAAAGATCATGTTGGATCGAAACGTCGAATGGTGACTGGAGGAATGAAGATTTTGTGATTGCATCGTTTCCTGCTGCCACGGCTATTTTTTCTCCTGTATTGTATCTGACGTTAGTTCTGCTGAGCAGGGCACTGCAATGGGATTTGTTTATGTACCGCCAGTAGGTTCCAGGGAGCCACCCATGCTTTGGGTCCACACAGACTTCACATTAGGGATTTGTACCTGCCTGTGTCTATGTATTAAAAACCCCGGTCAGACTGGGGCATGCAGTGTGGGCCGAAGCCCACCTGCATTTAATCTGACGTTACCTCAGCTGTGCTGGGCAATGCAATGGGATTTATTTATGTAATGCCGGTGGCTTCCTGGGACCCACCCATGCTGTCGGTCCACACGGAGTTGTACCTGCCTGTGTCTACGTATAAAGAACCCCAGTCTGACTGGGGCATGCAGTGTGGGCCGAAGCCCACCTGTATTTAATATGACGTTAGCTCTACTATCCGGGGCACTGCATTGGGACAAACTACAGGAGCAATACAGCGCTAATGAGACGTGCACAGCTACGCTAGCATAGGAGTCCGCTGTGGGCCCGCGATTGCTGAGGGTTTGTGCAGAGGCCTATGTCCTGGGTGCAGTGAAAGTCCGCTTCCTGCCTAGGATTGCTGAATCTGTGGGCCGAGGCCTGTGCCGTGGGAGCGGTGCAAGTCTGCCATGTTTGGCCGCTCAGATAAATTTTTGTTCATGTCTTGGGTTTCCTAGAACCCACTTATGCTGTTGGTGCAAACTTAGTTCCCATTGCGGTGTTTGACCTGTCTGGCACAAAGGCACTGACTGACTTGCGTATGGGGGCAGAGCGCAGATGGCTTTTCCCTTGCAGTGTGGATTGAGATATGCAACACCTTGACAGAATGAATACTGTGTGGCACGTGGATTCCCCATTGCTATGCCCACGTTTGCAACTCCTGACGGAGGTGGCACAGGATTGGATTTCTCATTGCTTCTGTACAGCATTGTGGGTTATCGCCCCGCCCCTTTTAAAGAGGGTCGCTGCCTGGCCCTGCCAACCCTCTGCAGTGTGTGCCTCCGATTCCTCCTCGTGGCAGACACACTTATAAATAGACATGAGGGTGGTGTGGTTATGAGGCCAGCGTGTGGCATGAGGGCAGCTGAAGGCTGTGCAGGGACACTTTGGTGTGTGCTGTGGACACTGGGTCGTGCGGGGGGGTTGGGCAGCATGTAACCCAGGAGAAGAGGCAGGGGTGTGTCCCGCAGGCAGTGCTTGTGCTTAGTTGGAGGTAGTGTGGTGCTTAGCTAAGGTGTGGCTTACTAATGAGGGTTTGTCCCAAGTAAAAATTGTTAGGGGGGGAAACCCACTCTTGCCACTATTGTGGCTTAATAGTGGGACCTGGGAACCTGAAATGCAGCCCAGCATGTTGCCCCTCGCCTGCCCTATCCGTTTCTGTGTCGTTTCCATCACTTTCTTGGGTTTTGCAGATTTTCACCAATGAAAACCTTAGAGAGCATCGGCGATATACAAAAATGCTCGAGTGGCCCATTGACTTCAATGGGGTTCGTTACTCGAAACGAACCCTCGAGCATCTCGGAAAGTTCGACTCAAGCAACGAGCACCCGAGCATTTTGGTGCTCGCTCATCTCTATTCCTGAGTAATAGAAAAAAGACGTGGTTTAATCTTTTCTAGTGGGGACACTTTCAAGCCCGTAAATCTTTATTGTGTACATTTGTAAAATGGTGTGATACACTATGGCTCATGAAGCCTTTGACTATGTTGTTACGATGTACATAAATAATTCGTAGTCCGTCCAATATAACCAAGTCCGCAAGGACATTCTATCAAATAAATTATGTAGCATGAACTGCAATTTAACTCTTTGCAATCCAATTTTGGATTCAGGGTATCTAGGGTTTTTTCGCTTTCTGCTGTTATACGATGGTGCCGTCTGCTGGCTAGAGCCAGTATTGCGGGGTATGGGACATGCTGGAGAGGCCCCTGACAACAGAGAGGCCCAGTAATATGCAGTAAGAATACCCTGACGGACGTTTTCCGACATCGGAGCTGTACAGCCTTCAATCAGAATGTCTTCAGACGTCAGAGAGTGGATCAGATAGGATTAATATATACTTGATTTTATGGCATGTTTTGCCCAAAGGTAGGGGAACTTTTTTCTCCTATGTGTGATCATAGCGCAACACTTACACCTAGGTAAACCAGATTTGAAAACCCCTTGCATTTGATTCAGGGTGCATTCACACGAACGTATATCGGCTCGGTTTTCACGCCGAGCCGATATACGTTGTCCTTGGGTGCAGAGGGGGGAGGATGGAAGAGCCAGGGCCAGGAACTGAGGCTCCCGCCCCCTCTCTGCCTCCTCTCCGCCCCTCTGCACTATTTGCAATGGGGAGAGGCGGGACGGGGGCGGGGCCAATTTCCGGACTTTAGCCCCGACTCCGTCCCGCCTCCTCTCATTGCAAATAGTGCAGAAGGGCGGAGAGGAGGCAGAGAGGGGGCGGGAGCCTCAGTTCCTGGCCCTGGCTCTTCCATCCTCCCCCCTCTGCACCCAAGGACAACGTATATCGGCTCGGCGTGAAAAATACGTTCGTGTGAATGCACCCTCATACTCAGGAAAGTGCTCTTTTTACCCTTATTGAAGTGATTTCTATTGTTCCTACATTTATGCGGGCAGGAAGGAGCTACAATATCTTTAATGGTTTTATTTCTCCGGGAAGTAATTGTGGGCTCGTCAGGCCGAACTTCCTGTACAAATAGGTCTTCTTTCAAAATATTCCAGTGATGATTAAGGGATAGAGTAAAGACCTATTTATACTGGACGAGTGTCGGGCAAACGATGCCTAACACTCGTTCCTGTGTCTCCATGCTCCCGTGCTCCTGCACGGGACCTAGCACAGCTGTCTGGGTCACGGAGCAGCCAGCAGGGGGCCGGGGCAGTGCAGGAGATTTCTCTCCTCTCGTTCCCCCGCCCTTCTCCATTGAGATACACAGCGGGTGTACGCTATTGAACTGCGTCTGTTTAAACTGCACGATGAGTGATGAAGCTCATTCTTAAAAATATTCAGCTGTTGCTTCAACACCGTATATTCACCACAAATGAAAGAGCAACTGTCAGGCGAATTGATACACTTCTGCAGAGCCATAACGCTAACTGGGGGAAACACGATTTAAGAATGACTAGCTAACACGAAGAGATTGTGGGAGTTACTCCCTCTCTTTCCAATTGTCATCACTGGCAGCGGCGGCAGACACTGAGCGGGGGAGTGAGCTCTCAGCGGCCACAGCCGGCATCTGCGACTGAGCTGAGAGGTGGCACAGCAGCAGAGACACGTCTGTGGAGGGAGCTGTGAGGGAGCAGATGGCCAGGAGAGATGCTCTGCGGCTTTGTAAGTCACAGCACAAGGGCTTCACCAAGGGAGATGGGAGAGCACAGCCTTACAGCCGGGGGATTCCTAGAGTATCACACGCTCAGGGCAGGTGCTGCCTAGCGGTGCGCCACAGGGAGAAGGAAGGGGGACTGCTGCTTTGGGGAGAGTGATTGCTGCGGCATGCTAGGACCTTGCTCATGGCAGCCAATCAGCTCCTGTGGGCGTCACCGCCCTGTCAAGCACCCTGTATCTTGTCTCCACCCATACTTCCGGTGGCGTCGATACAATAGTACCACAGATGAGAACCAATAAAAAAATTGAATCAAACCCGTGCATGTCAGAGCCTGCGCAGTCAGCTTGCAACATGTTGATGCTGGTTTCCATTAGCTCACTCTGAAAGTTATTTTCTTTGAAAGTTATGTTTTTTTGGCATTGAATATCTCAAATGTAGAGATGAGCGAGCACCAAAATGCTCGGGTGCTCGTTACTCGGAACGAACTTTTCGCGATGCTCGAGGGTTCGTTTCGAATAACGAACCCCATTGAAGTCAATGGCCGACCCGAGCATTTTTGTATTTCGCCGATGCTCGCTAAGGTTTCCTTGTGTGAAAATCTGGGCAATTCAAGAAAGTGATGGGAACGGCACAGCAATGGACAGGGCAGGCGAGGGGCTACATGTTGGGCTGCATCTCAAGTTCACAGGTCCCACTATTAAGCCACAATAGCGGCAAGAGTGCCCCCCCCCCCTCCCAAAAACTTTTACTTCTGAAAAGCCCTCATTAGCAATGCATACCTTAGCTAAGCACCACACTACCTCCAACAAAGCACAATCACTGCCTGCATGACACTCCACTGCCACTTCTCCTGGGTTACATGCTGCCCAACCGCCCCCCCCTCCCCCCCCCCACAGCGCACACCAAAGTGTCCCTGCGCAGCCTTCAGCTGCCCTCATGCCACGCCACCCTCATGTCTATTTATAAGTGCGTCTGCCATGAGGAGGAACCGCAGGCACACACTGCAGAGGTTGGCACGGCTAGGCAGCGACCCTCTTTAAGAGTGGCGGGGCGATAGCCCACAATGCTGTACAGAAGCAATGAGAAATAGAATCCTGTGCCACCGCCATCAGGAGCTGCACACGTAGGTATAGCAATGGGGAACCTATGTGCCACACACTATTCATTCTGTCAAGGTGTCTCTGCATGCCCCAGTCAGACCGGGCTTTTTAATTCATAGACACAGGCAGGTACAACTCCCTATTGTGAAGTCCCTGTCGACCGACAGCATGGGTGGCTTCCTGGAACCCACCGGCGGTACATAAAAATATCCCATTGCAGTGCCCAACACAGCTGAGGTAGTAATGTCGTGCTTAATGCAGGTGGGCTTCGGCCCACACTGCATGCCCCAGTCAGACTGGGGTTCTTTACAAGTGGAAACAGATGCATTTATAATTCCCTGTGGACCCACAGCAGGGGTGGGTGCCAGGAAGCCACCGGCGGTACATAGAAATATCCCATTGCATTGCCCAACACAGCTGAGGTAGTAATGTCGTGCTTAATGCAGGTGGGCTTCGGCCCACACTGCATGCCCCAGTCAGACTGGGGTTCTTTACAAGTGGACACATGTAGGTTAAACTCCGTGTGCACCTACAGCATGGGTGGCTCCCTGGAACCCACCGGCGGTACATAGAAATATCCCATTGCATTGCCCAACACAGCTGAGGTAGTAATGTCGTGCTTAATGCAGGTGGGCTTCGGCCCACACTGCATGCCCCAGTCAGACTGGGGTTCTTTTCAAGTGTACAGATGTAGTAAAAACTCCGTGTGCACCTACAGCATGGATGGGTGCCAGGAAGCCACCGGCGGTACATAGAAATATCCCATTGCATTGCCCAACACAGCTGAGGTAGTAATGTCATGCTTAATGCAGGTGGGCTTCGGCCCACACTGCATGCCCCAGTCTGACTGGGGTTCTTTACAAGTGGACACATGTAGGTTAAACTCCGTGTGCACCTACAGCATGGGTGGCTCCCTGGAACCCACCGGCGGTACATAGAAATATCCCATTGCATTGCCCAACACAGCTGAGGTAGTAATGTCGTGCTTAATGCAGGTGGGCTTCGGCCCACACTGCATGCCCCAGTCAGACTGGGGTTCTTTTCAAGTGTACAGATGTAGTAAAAACTCTGTGTGCACTTACAGCATGGGTGGGTGCCAGGAAGCCACCGGCGGTACATAGAAATATCCCATTGCATTGCCCAACACAGCTGAGGTAGTAATGTCGTGCTTAATGCAGGTGGGCTAAAAATTTATTTGATTACACTGTAGGCGAGGGCCCACAAAAATTGCTGTATCAACAGTACTAATGTACATGAAAAAAATTGGCCATGGCCAACCAAGAGGGCAGGTGAACCCATTAATCGCTTTGGTTAATGTGGCTTAAGTGGTAACTAGGCCTGGAGGCAGCCCAGTTTAACGAAAAATTGGTTCAAGTTAAAGTTCCAACGCTTTTCAGAGCATTGAAACATCTAAAAATTGTTTAGAAAAATTATGAGTGAGCCTTGTGGCCCTAAGAAAAATTGCCCGTTCAGCGTGATAACGTGAGGTTTCAGGAGGAGGAGCAGGAGGAGGAGGAGGAGGAATATTAGACACAGATTGATGAAGCAGAAATGTCCCCGTTTTGGATGGTGAGAGAGAACGTAGCTTCCATCCGCGGGTGCAGCCTACGTATTGCTTACGTATCGCTGCTGTCCGCTGGTGGAGAAGAGAAGTCTGGGGAAATCCAGGCTTTGTTCATCTTGATGAGTGTTAGCCTGTCGGCACTGTCGGTTGACAGGCGGGTACGCTTATCTGTGATGATTCCCCCAGCCGCACTAAACACCCTCTCCGACAAGACGCTAGCCGCAGGACAAGCAAGCACCTCCAGGGCATACAGCGCGAGTTCAGGCCACGTGTCCAGCTTCGACACCCAGTAGTTGTAGGGGGCAGAGGCGTCACCGAGGATGGTCGTGCGATCGGCTACGTACTCCCTCACCATCCTTTTACAGTGCTCCCGCCGACTCAGCCTTGACTGGGGAGCGGTGACACAGTCTTGCTGGGGAGCCATAAAGCTGGCCAGGCCCTTAAAGACTGTTGCACTGTCTGGGCTGTACATGCTGCTCGATCTACGCACCTCCCCTGCTACATGGCCCTCGGAACTGCGCCTTCTGCCACTAGCACTGTCGGATGGGAATTTTACCATCAGCTTGTCCGCCAGGGTCCTGTGGTATAGCAACACTCTCGAACCCCTTTCCTCTTCGGGAATGAGACTGGGAAGGTTCTCCTTATAGCGTGGGTTGAGCAGTGTGTACACCCAGTAATCCGTAGTGGCCAGAATGCGTTGAATGCGAGGGTCACGAGAAAGGCATCCTAACATGAAGTCAGCCATGTGTGCCAGGGTACCTGTACGCAACACATGGCTGTCTTCACTAGGAAGATCACTTTCAGGATCCTCCTCCTCCTCAGGCCATACACGCTGAAATGATGACAGGCAACCAGCATGGGTACCATCAGCAGTGGGCCAAGCTGTCTCTTCCCCCTCCTCCTCATCCTCCTCATCCTCCTCCTCCTCCTCCTGAACGCGCTGAGATATAGACAGGAGGGTGCTCTGACTATCCAGCGACATACTGTCTTCCCCCGGCTCTGTTTCCGAGCGCAAAGCGGCTGCCTTTATGGTTTGCAGGGAACTTCTCAAGATGCATAGCAGAGGAATGGTGACGCTAATGATTGCAGCATCGCCGCTCACCACCTGGGTAGACTGATCAAAGTTTCGAAGGACCTGGCAGATGTCTGCAAACCAGGCCCACTCTTCTGAAAAGAATTGAGGAGGCTGACTCCCACTGCGCCGCCCATGTTGGAGTTGGTATTCCACGATAGCTCTACGCTGCTCATAGAGCCTGGCCAACATGTGGAGCGTAGAGTTCCACCGTGTGGGCACGTCGCACAGCAGTCGGTGCACTGGCAGATTAAACCGATGTTGCAGGGTGCGCAGGGTGGCAGCGTCCGTGTGGGACTTGCGGAAATGTGCGCAGAGCCGGCGCACCTTTACGAGCAGGTCTGACAAGCGTGGGTAGCTTTTCAGAAAGCGCTGAACCACCAAATTAAAGACGTGGGCCAGGCATGGCACGTGCGTGAGGCTGCCCAGCTGCAGAGCCGCCACCAGGTTACGCCCGTTGTCACACACGACCATGCCCGGTTGGAGGCTCAGCGGCGCAAGCCAACGGTCCGTCTGCTCTGTCAGACCCTGCAGCAGTTCGTGGGCCGTGTGCCTCCTATCTCCTAAGCTGAGTAGTTTCAGCACGGCCTGCTGACGCTTGCCCACCGCTGTGCTGCCACGCCGCGCGCCACCGACTGCTGGCGACGTCCTGCTGCTGCTGACACATCTAGATTGCGAGACAGAGGTTGAGGAGGAGGAGGAGGAGGGTGCTTTAGTGGAAGAAGCATACACCGCCGCAGATACCACCACCGAGCTGGGGCCAGCAATTCTGGGGGTGGGTAGGACGTGAGCGGTCCCAGGCTCTGACTCTGTGCCAGCCTCCACTAAATTCACCCAATGTGCCGTCAGGGAGATGTAGTGGCCCTGCCCGCCTGTGCTTGTCCACGTGTCCGTAGTTAAATGGACCTTGCCACTAACCGCATTGGTGAGGGCGCGTACAATGTTGCGGGAGACGTGGTCGTGCAGGGCTGGGACGGCACATCGGGAAAAGTAGTGGCGACTGGGAACTGAGTAGCGCGGGGCCGCCGCCGCCATCATAGCTTTGAAGGACTCAGTTTCCACAACCCTATACGGCAGCATCTCAAGGCTGATAAATTTGGCTATGTGGACGGTTAACGATTGAGCGTGCGGGTGCGCGGTGGCGTACTTGCGCTTGCGCTCCAACACTTGCGCTAGCGACGGCTGGACTGTGCGGTGCGAGACATTGGTGGATGGGGCCGAGGACAGCGGAGGTGAGGCTGTGGGTGCAGGCCATGAGACGGTTGTGCCTGTGTCCTGAGAGGGAGGTTGGATCTCAGTGGCAGGTTGGGGCACAGGGGGAGAGGCAGCGGTGCAAACCGGAGGCGGTGAACGGCCTTCGTCCCACCTTGTGGGGTGCTTGGCCATCATATGTCTGCGCATGCTGGTGGTGGTCAGGCTGTTGGTGGTGGCTCCCCGGCTGATCTTGGCGCGACAAAGGTTGCACACCACTGTTCGTCGGTCGTCAGGCGTCTCTGTGAAAAACTGCCAGACCTTAGAGCACCTCGGCCTCTGCAGGGTGGCATGGCGCGAGGGTGTGCTTTGGGAAACACTTGGTGGATTATTCGGTCTGGCCCTGCCTCTACCCCTGGCCACCGCACTGCCTCTTGCAACCTGCCCTGCTGATGCCCTTGCCTCCCCCTCTGAAGACCTGTCCTGAGTAGGCATTGCACACCAGGTGGGGTCAGTCACCTCATCGTCCTGCTGCTCTTCCTCCGAATCCTCTGTGCGCTGCTCCCTTGGACTTACTGCCCTTACTACTACCTCACTGCAAGACAACTGTGTCTCATCGTCCTCCTCACCCACAGAAAGTTCTTGAGACAGTTGGCGGAAGTCCCCAGCCTCTTCCCCCGGACCCCGGGAACTTTCCAATGGTTGGGCATCAGTGACGATAAACTCCTCTGGTGGGAGAGGAACCGCTGCTGCCCAATCTAAGCAGGGGCCCGAGAACAGTTCCTGGGAGTGTTCCCGCTCCTGAGCAGGTGTCATTGTAGTGGAGTGAGGAGGCTGGGAGGAAGGAGGAGCAGCAGACAGAGGATTCGGATTTGCAGCACTGGACGGCGCAGAACTGTGGGTGGATGATAGCTTGCTCGAAGCACTTTCTGCCATCCAGGACAGGACCTGCTCACACTGCTCATTTTCTAATAAAGGTCTCCCGCGTGGACCCATTAATTGGGTGATGAATGTGGGGACGCCAGAAACGTGCCTCTCTCCTAATCGCGCAGCAGTCGGCTGCGACACACCTGGATCAGGAGCTCGGCCTGTGCCCACACCCTAATTTGGCCCTCCGCGTCCTCGGCCACGTCCACGTCCTCTAGGCTTACCCCTACCCCTCAGCATGCTGTATTACCAGTGATTTGATTTCCCAGGCAGGAAATAAATTGGCGCAAGCCTGCAGGCCAAATATAATGTTTTCGCTTTTTTGCAAACGGAAGACCCCACTGCGTGTATTCAATGAACAAGAAGTTTAATATCTGTGGTGTGGCCCTCAAAAAGTGTCACACAAGTATAGTGTAGCAGAGTTATTAACTCTAGCAGAGCAGGTATTTGGCAGTCCGGAAAGACAATGGCGCTAGGCTGCAGTAAAGCGTAACTGGTTGCGTCAGATTTTTGTACGTTGTACACGCAGCACACACGTACACGCAGACCTTAGGACTGACACAGGCAGGCCAAATATAATTTCTTTTCCTTTTTAGCTTAGGGAAGACCCCACTGCGTATATTCAATGAACAAGAAGTTTAATATCTCTGGTGTGGCCCTCAAAAAGTGTCACACAACTATAGTGTAGCAGAGTTATTAACTCTAGCAGAGCAGGTATTTGCCAGTCAGGAAAGACAATGGCGCTAGGCTGCAGTAAAGCGTAGCTGGTTGCGTCTGATTTTTGTACGTAGTACACGCAGCACACACGTACACGGAGACCTTAGGACTGACACAGGCAGGCCAAATATAATTTCTTTTCCTTTTTAGCAAAGGGAAGACCCCACTGCGTGTATTCAATGAATAATAAATGTCTTCTGGCCCTGCCTACACAATACTATCCCTGTAGTATTAATGCCGGGTGCAATGCTCTGCACAGCCGGTTTTGAGAAAAAAAAAAAAAAATGCAACACTGCTAACAGCAGCCTGGACAGTACTGCACACGGATAGAAGTGGCCCTAGAAAGGACCGTTGGGGTTCTTGAAGCCTACACTAACTCCTAAGGGCGAGCACCCACTGGCGTTTGCGTTCTCCGCGGGGAAAAAACGCAGCGTTTTCGCCGCATTTCTCGCGTTTTTTCCGCGCGTTTTTCGCAGCGTTTTCGCGGCGTTTTCCGTTAATTTCCATTGACATTCATGGGTGCATTAGGAGAAAAATAGGGACACATATGCAACTGACAGTTCCTATGTTAAAAACGCAAACGCAATGCAAAAAAAACGCCAGTGGACAGGAACACATGTTATCTCTATGCCTGTGCAGGAAAAACGCAAAACGCAGGTAAAAAAACGCCAGTGGGTGCTCGCCCTAACACTCTCCCTGCCTAACCCCCACTTCTGTCCCTATTGCTGGGCGCAATGCTCTGCAGATCCAATTTTGGACAAAAAAAAAAAAATTACTGTGCTAACACAGTACTGCACACTAGTAGATGTGGCCCTGAGAAGGACCGTTGGGGTTCTTGAAGCCTACACTGACTCCTAACGCTCTCCCTACAGCAGCACCAGCAGCAGCACTTTCCCTCAGCTAAGTCACAAGGCATGTGTGGCGAGCCGCCGGAGGGGCCGATTTATATACTCGGGTGACATCTGATCGCCCCAGCCACTCACAGCAGGGGGGTGGTATAGGGCTTGAACGTCACAGGGGGAAGTTGTAATGCCTTCCCTGTCTTTCAATTGGCCAGAAAAGCGCGCAAACGTCTCAGAGAGGAAACTGAAAGTAACCCGAATACCGCATGGTGTTCGTTACGAGTAACGAGCATCCCGAACACCCTAATATTCGCACGAATATCAAGCTCGGACGAGTACGTTCGCTCATCTCTACTCAAATGCACTGACATGAATTAATTAATAGTAATTTTGATTTTAAATTTAAAGCCCTAAGATAAAAAAAATACCAAAAATTGAGAAACATTTGTTAAATTTGAAGAGAGTTTTGCATGCCGTGGTAAATCCTGACGTCTAGGATTTTTTTCAAATTTGTTTCCATTTTCAGCGCACCAAAATACATGGAGATTAGTTGAAAATAAACAGCTTTTTAGTCGCAGATCTGTGTTATCTTCCTAGGTACTCTATTCATGCAAAAGCCTAGTAGGAAGTTGGATTTACGTCCTAATGAGGAAGAGCATTGAAAATATTCTGGTTGCTATTCCCAAATCCTCCCTAAGTTAAACTAAACAATTGTTATTTTTGTTCCATAGAGTGTATACGACGCCATCTCTATTGTTTAAGGTGGGTCTTCAGACTCCAATTGTCCAGGATGTACAATGCACTCAGCAGACTTTCCCAATATGTTTTGGAGTTGCTCTTGTTTGGAGGCTTATTGGTCATCAATTATTAATGCTATACAGATCATGTTTAATGTAACATGTCATTTAAAACCTTTTGTATGTGTGCTGTGATGTACAACAGGAAATCGAAAGCTTGCTATATATGGCTAGTAAACTGGGTCTCCAGTTTTCCTCCTTCTTAGGGAATTTATAAAGAAGGCAAATCACAACCCCAGTTGGAAAAAAAAGTGTATTTTAAGAGGATTTTTCCTGCATGTTGTGAAAAATTGTGGGCACCATGTTAGGCTCCCTAGGTGTAGTTTCTCCATGTCTCTTGGGTGGTATGCCCTTAGTGGCATTATCTCAAAGCGTATTTTATACTACTACCTGTTGTGGCCTCTTTTGGGAATGTGGTTTAATACAGTATTATTTATATATGAGGTGTATCTCTATATGCTCTGTATTGTTCTTTGGTGGGAGGTGTGGGATGGGTACAAGGTTTCTAATGTAATGTTTTGTTTATTCCAAAAATGTTCAATAAAACATTTATCTGAATAAAAAAATACTCTGATTCCTATGAAACTGACCTTAGTGTGTTTGACATGGGGAAAATAGATTGTAAGTCCATTGGGACAGGGACTGATGTGACTGACTGCAATAGCTATACAACACTGCTGAATACAGTATGCCAGCAGTACATAGATAGAAAATAATATCTATAATAAAACCAAAATAATTCATTTTCTTTGTTATTGTTTTGTGAACTATAGAAAAATAATAAAATGATCATTTTAAGAAGTTTTTAATAGAACATGATTGCGAACATGATGTAACATGATGGAGGAAATGAAATCACATTGATTGTTGTGGTCCACTTGTTGGGGGATCTGTAAAAGAAATAACAGCAGAGGTTAGCCATAGACTTTACATTGGGACTCAGGTCAAAGTATGTATCATATGCTATATACTTATATTTTTGCACTCCATCCCCATATCTAGTACATCCCTACCGCCCACTGTGGAAGGGTGGGTGGAGATGTCAGATGGCATATGCGCAGAGAACGACTTCCTGGCAAACATCGAGGGACCATTTAACCCCATACCAACGGAACCCTTTTTTTTTCATTTTTGGATTTTCCTCCCCACTTTCAAAAAATTATAACTCCTATTTTTCTATCTACTTAGCTAAGTAGATAGAAAAATAGGAGTTATAATTTTTGGGGGGTTTGCTTTCAGTGGGATGAGTTTGTATTTTTCAACAGTACTATTTAATTTACAATATAATGTACTGAAAAACTTCTAAAAAGATGTGAAATTGAATAAAAATGCAATTCCACCATCTTTGGGGGGTGTTTTTATGTTGTACACACTGCAGCAAAAATGACATGATAACTTTATTGTACGATTATGACAATACCAAATTTATATACAGGCTTAGTGAAATTAAACTTCCCCAACTCATGGGGCCTTTGGAGGACATTCTGCTGCTCCAAATGAGATGAAATTTGGACAACAGCCACTTCAGACAATGCGCTTGCCATTCATCAATAAAAAAAATTGCAAAAAAAGTCACAATAGGTGGCTCTGGATTGATTTTTTTATTTATATGGGGAAAAAAATGTTGGTTTTTTTAAAAACTTTTATTACCTTTCTATTTTTGAACTTGCAGTTGTTTGATCACACATACAATATGATACAATACAATAGTATTGCATTACACTGCATTCTGACAGGCAGTCAAGATGTACCACAGGCATGCGTTGATAGACAATCAGCCATGGCAACTCTAGAGGCCTTCAGAAGGCCCTGCATGAAGAGGGTAAAATCTGACCCATATTGGCCTTTGTGCCAGTTACAGTTGGCTCCTTCCCGTATTTGTCTAGGGTTTCTAATCTGAAGATTATATTAAGGGGGTCTGGTATGGGGTCTTTAAGGGGGTTTTAGGTTCTGTATTTTTAAGGAGTCTGGGTGCTCTGACAATTTGTATCTATTGAGGGAGAAATACTCAGTGAAAACATTAAAAGTGGCATCAAATAGAAAAATCACAATGAAACTGATGCATTTTGAATGACTATCGTTAATTGTAATGGTCTTTGTCTTTTTTTTGTTTTTTTGAAACATTGGATTTTTATTAACATTTCCCAAAAATTTACATTGCAAAATTAACACAAGTGTGTATTGATTGATGTTCATCAAACACTTCATATGCATTCTAGCAACTTTACGAGAAAATCGAAAGGGGAAAGAAGGGGAAAAGGGAAAATGGGAAGGAGAAAAGAGATAAGGGTAATAACTTTAGAAGTACTTCACAGGCGTAGACAATTTACTATTGTGAAGGGGTTTCAGTAAATTGGATATGAAGTAGTTGGGATCTTTCTCGACTAGGATTAAAGAGTCAGAAATAAGTCTCCAGATTAAGATATGCAATTTAGTTAAAATAAATGTAAGCTGAGGCCAGTCTTACAATGGGAAGGGGAGTAGGAAAGCGAGTTGTGCAGTTAATCAGATCCAAACGGGATAGGTAACATCTATAACCATGCAGCCCAGTTTTTTCTAAACGGACCCAAATTATCCTTTTGGTTTGCAATCATCTTGTCATGGATGCAGTTTAAGGAGACCGCCTCCTGCATCTCTTCTACAGAAGGCAAGTATTTAGATGACCAGTTCTTGGCTATTAGGTTTCAGGAGGTATGGAAGATATTGCATACAATCACTCTATGGCTGATAAGGACATTTTCTATGTCTGTAAGAAGAAGGACCAGTTCTGGTTCTACCTTCCCCATGGAAGGATACAGGGTGTGTATAAACTGTAAGATCTGCTGCCAGAAATGAGATCGCAGAGGGCATGTCCAAAATATGTGGAGCAAAGGGCCTACTCCATCTTATCCTTTCCAGCAAAGGGGAGAAATCTCTCTCCTCATTTGTGATAGTCTCAAAGGGGTGCAGTAACATCTTGTCAGATGTTTCTGGTACTGCTCCTAGTGGGAGGTACAGGAGGTGGATTTATGGGCCTATTTTACAGCTTCACACCAAGAAGTTGTTTGCAAAGTTGACAGTCTTTTTAAAGTAACAGATGTGAGAAAGGTAATTGTAAATGGGTTTTGTAAGCTTCTTCTGTGCTATCATGTTTACATTTACTAAGACATTTATGGGGTATGGTAATGATGAGGAAAGGGCTTTTGTGGGCACCTGTGTAGTTACGAATACGTAGAAACGTATAATATTCTGATGCTGGGATTCCATATTATTCTTGTAACTGGGAAAAGGAGAGGAGGACATTCACTTGGAACAGATCTGATATGGACATAGTTGCTCTGTATGGCCATTTGTTTAAAGAGAGTTTAGGTATTAGGTATGTCAAGCTGAGCAGTGTGATTGAAATTTTTGTAGTCATATTTGGTTCGAAGTTAGTCTTCGAGCACATTGAGATTCACCCTTACAGAGTGTCTCTCGCTACCAAAGAGCTTAGTATGGGTTTCTGTCGTTGATAGGCTCTCCAATTGAAAACCCCCACCAGAGATAATTTAATAGGAGCCCCAGTGTTATTTGGTTCAGTACAGCACCAATACCTATTTTGGTCAATCAGAAAGGCTTTGTGGTAGTTGTGAAGGTCAGACACAGTGCTTGATTCTCTGTCTCACATGTTGAGCAGAGGGACCCGGGTTGGTGATCTTTGGTCCCTTCTTCACCATGTTGTGCAGCATAAAAGACTGTAAGCTTCTTGCGGGGAGCCATTTTTGCTTTGTTAGGCATGTAGGGAAAAATGTGTCTTCCAGGGCAGGGGATAACTTTGGATGGACTCAACTATGCTTTTCCAGTTGATTCACAGGTTAGGAAGGGAGCTGAATGTCTAAAGTGCAGCCATTCAACTTCTCTTCCAGGCCACACTCCGAACTGTCACTGTATTGATACCACACCAATAAATTCAGAAAACATGATGAAATCAGTGAGTAATACAAAACATGTTCTTTGTTAAGAGAGAATAATATCTTTGTATGAGTTTTAGTTTACATAATTTTTTTGACATTCACTTGCATTTTAATATTGGTGTGGCCTCTCAGCAATTGAATTCCTGGTTGAGGTTTTAAATCTGCTTACTCTGCCGAGGTAACATAATTATTCAGATATGTTTGCATTATTTGCTGATTTTATCATGTTTTCTATATTTATTGATTTGGTTTCAGTACAGTGACGGCTAAAATTAAGGACAGTCTGAAATGCATCAGAAATCATTATAATTTTTCTATGTGATGTCATTTTTAATGCGGTCATGAAAGTCTCAAGTTTTAATTTAACTCCCGGTAGTCCAGCATCATCTGCAGCTATTTATTGCATTTGGAGCGGTTTCCATGTGCACCCTATGGGGAGAATCTTTACTGTGCAGCTGGCGCTTCCTTTTCCCCATTAGTTTTTAGGGCTTGCTTTGTAGTAGACGTGTGGTCTGAGGTCTGGAATTAGAGCTTAAAATGGGCCTGACATCTAGGCTTGCACCTCTTTTCAGTATAGCATTGCAGACAGCAATGTGATATTGGAAATTGATTTCACGAAGCATTGAAAGATAACTCTCCCATGTAAATGACAGATGATAATTTTCATGTTTGACGGTATTTATTTCCTTTGCCGGTACAAATACGTTTATTAATCATGTTTGTTACATGTAAATAGAAGATCTGACAAATACAAGTGAGTTGTAAAGTCCTAAGGCCTCCCTCATACATTTTTCAACACTGCGGTTTCAGCAGCACTGGCATACGTTATGCCAGCATTTTGGCTGCATTTGCAACACAGCTGAAAATGCAGCCAAGGAAGCTGAAGAAAAAAAACAAAGACCAATACTCGCCTAGCAGGTGGATCCTGGTTCTCGACGGTCGCTCAGCCGGTGAGCTCTGATTGGCTAAGCCAGTCAATGAATGGCTGTGATTGGTGCATCGAGCCAGCACCAAGAACCAATCACAGCAACCTATTATTGGAGGCGGGGTTCTCAAACCTCACTACCAGCAATCGATGATCTGTCAGTTCAGGGGAAGCCTGGAGCCGCAGCAGAGACCAGAGGCTGGGACAGAGACGGCACCTGCTAGGTGGGTATTGCTTTTTTTTCCCATCTAGTATAGCTAGGGCTGATTTCCGGGGTAAGGCTTATATTTCAAGCCCCTCCCCGAAAATCGGTGTGCGGTTAATGCTGCCAAAAAAGCAGCACCAAGTTGTGCCGCGTTTTCAGCAGTGCTGAAACTGCTAGCTATTCATTTCAATGGGCGACACAGGGCTGAAAACGGTCAAAGTTAGAACATGCATTGCTGTTAAAGAAGACAGTCTGAAGACAGTGTATCTCCTTTACCTGGAATGTTCCTTTAATTATAAATTTCAGGTCATTTTCTGAAGATACATTGACAACATTCTTATACTAGATGATCAGGATGATATTTGACCTTGAAGAATTCCTTATGTTTTTACTCTGTTAGATCACATGATATAACTTTTAGAGGTGCAATTTTTTTTCACAGATTTCCAACCATGATATGAGAGGGATTTTCATGACTACATATTGTAGCGCTAACTCATTTGCTTGCAAGTAAAAATATTTTTGATAGGGATACCAGCCACAAGCTGTTAAAATCTATAAGCCGTAGTGTAACAGCTTTCATTTTACATTACCTTTTTTAGTTTATTTGGTTTTATAGAAGCAACGGATGTTTTCTGGGGCACTTGAGTCATAACAGCAGCCTATGAAGAGACACGCCATCTTGCTAATGCCAGAGTTCCCACAGCACTTCCTCAGTTCGTAGCTAACAGAGCATTCTACATAGAGTGGATAATGAAAGCAAAGAAAATGGTGTGAGAAATATACATTACATAAGGCCTTTTCTAAATAATTTATATTCTGATCCCATACATTCACTATAGTTACGCCAGTGCTGCAGCTATATAACTAAGGGTGAATTCACACGAGAGTTGTCATTTAGTAAATGGCTGAGAGCTGCCTGTGATTGGCTGAGTGCTCAGCCAATCAGATACAGCCCTTTCAGCAGGTGGTGATTTAAAATCGCCGCCTGCTGAAAGAGCTTCAGAGCAGTGCAGGGAGAAAACCGGCTAGATGCGCCTGAGCCCCGGCAGCTGAGGAGAGGTGAGTATATATTTTTTTTATTTTTAACACATTCTAGGGATGATTTTTAGGGAAGGGTTTATACTTAAAGCCCTTCCCCGAAAATACCTGCAGGGCTTGCCAGCAGCCCATTCCTTTTACTGGGACTGCAGAAGTGCCGGTCCCATTGAAAGCAATGGGACAACATTGTGACCCTCTGCCACAGCTGTCACAATTGTGGTGGAGGATTCTTCACTCCCCATGGGTAGTCCTCTCGGCACTGATCACTGTGACAGCACTCCCCGTGGGGAATATTTACATGGCAGTGGTGGAGAGGTGAGTATATATAAAGTTTTTTTACATTTTTTTTTTACACAAACAGAAATGATTTTCAGGGAAGGGCTTATATTTAAAGCCCTTCCCCGAAAATCATTGCAGGGGTTGCTGGCAGCCCATTGCTTGCAATAGGGCCGTCGGCAGCAGCCGCAGCACCATTGAAGCCAAAATGGCACAGACCTGCATTCACGCATGTTTGTGCATGTATCTGGGTGCGCATTTTGTGTGCATCTATGTACGGCACACACACACACTTGTGTAGCCATCCTAAGAAACAATTTTTATATGTTCTAGTTAAAACATAGAAATAACTATATTTTCTCATGTTGAAATCATATGAATAGATACCTCTCTAGTAGTAACCCCTTAATGCTACAGGACTCAAGTTTATGTGCTGGCTGCAGGGTACTTAATGCAGCAGGAAAAACGTACATCCTGTAGATGGCGCGGGATCAGAAGCTGAGCCCATGCCCTCCCCGTAGTGGGTCCTGGCTGTTACTGATAGCCGGCCTCCCTCTATATGCCTACATTGATCGTGGCATGTAAAGGGTTCACATATGGAGCAAATTCTCTCATCCTCTGGCGATGGGTTGCCATGGCAATAGGACACCAGATACTGTTGTCCCGGCATGTCATTGCCTATGGTCGCTATTGTAATCCATAAAGCATTGCAGTACAAAAGTCATCATGTCATTTATGCTGCATGATTAAACTGTAAAAAAAAGCAATGTCAGGATTGATGTGTTTCTTTCCCTGCTCTAAAAAAAAAATAATAAAAGTTTTACAATACATTATATGTACCCAAAAATTGTACCAATTAAAGCTACACTAAAAAAACAAGCCCTCATATGGCCGTTTTGACGGAAAACTAAAAAAAAGTTATGGCTTTTGAAATGAGGAGATAAAAATAAAAAAAAAATTGTTGTGTCCTTAAGAGGTTAAATATAGGAAAGTGCGGAACTTATGTAAGACTCTTGGTACTATATTTTTTCAGGTGGCAAAATGTCTTAAGGTATGGATCTTCCATTTGAATGTAAAAAATGCACAGTGACCTCATAACAGTCCCAGCCAAAGTGATCCTGTAAGAAGGAAGGGCTGTTATCCATGGGCCCATGTTCTCAAAATTTAGTTGTTTCGAGTGAAATGTAAAGTTGCTTGTATGTTTCTTTAAGTGGGGTGTCAGGACAATCACTACCCTAGACTGGAAACTAGAAAGGGGGCAATAGGTGTGGCAGGTACTGAGGTCAGCTGGAGAGACCCAGAGCTCTATGGATGAAAGTTCTGTGCGTAAAGCCCGTTAATGCCCCATAGGCACTCGCAACAGTGTAGTATTAAGTGAAGCCATGTCGTACAGACACCCCGAATTACAGGAGATTTCCTTTGCACTACATTCAAGGTTGCCATCTCTGAGGAGACCACTCGAAGCCTAACTTATTACTGTTCAGAACTTGGACTCTCTTTATTTTAGTTACCTGTTTCACAGGAAAATGTTAGATCGGAACCTAATTGGGCAGTTCTTTCTTGTTACCTATAACATTTACTAAAGTTTCTGTTGAGCATTCATACCACAATGTGTGACTACATTGTGCATCCCCTGAGGGCTTTGGTATACAGCTGTACTACATGCCTACTACGAAGAGCAGCGATGCAGACCTTGGCTGAACTAATATGGCCAAAACAGGACATGAAAGTTTGGTATTACTGCTGCCAACCCATGAGGACAAGGCCACCAGGATTCTGTCCTAAGTAGAGATGAGCGAGCACCAAAATGCTCGGGTGCTCGTTACTCGGGATGAAATTTTCGCAATGCTCGAGGGTTCGTTTCGAATAACGAACCCCATTGAAGTCAATGGGCGACCCGAGCATTTTTGTATTTCGCCGATGCTCGCTAAGGTTTCCATGTGTGAAAATCTGGGCAATTCAAGAAAGTGATGGGAACGACACAGCAACGGATAGGGCAGGCGAGGGGCTACATGTTGGGCTGCATCTCAAGTTCACAGGTCCCACTATTAAGCCACAATACCGGCAAGAGTGGGCCCCCCCCTCCCAACAACTTTTACTTCTGAAAAGCCCTCATTAGCATGGCATACCTTAGCTAAGCACCACACTACCTACAACAAAGCACAATCACTGCCTGCATGACACTCTGCTGCCACTTCTCCTGGGTTACATGCTGCCCAACCCCCCTCCCCCCTGCACGACGCAGTGTCCACAGCGCACACCAAACTGTCCCTGCGCAGCCTTCAGCTGCCCTCATGCCACACCACCCTCATGTCTATTTATAAGTGCGTCTGCCATGAGGAGGAACTGCAGGCACACACTGCAGAGGGTTGGCACGGCTAGGCAGCGACCCTCTTTAAAAGTGGTGGGGCGATAGCCCACAATGCTGTACAGAAGCAATGAGAAATATAATCCTGTGCCACCGCCATCAGGAGCTGCACACGAGGGCATAGCAATGGGGAACCTATGTGCCACACACTATTCATTCTGTCAAGGTGTCTGCATGCCCCAGTCAGACTGGTAATATGTACCTTAACAGTAACCGCGTTGGTGGTAATGTGGTGGTGACTGCGGACCTAGTAGCGCGGTTGTATTTTGTTGGTTTTCGGAATGTGGCCAGGATTAAGTTGGCCGTGGCGGGGGATGTTTTTGAGGCACTACGTGTCCTCTCCACGTGTCCGTGGTTATATGCACCTTAACAGTAACCGCGTTGGTGGTAATGTGGTGGTGACTGCGGACCTAGTAGCGCGGTTTTATTTTGTTGGTTTTCGGAATGTGGCCAGGATTAAGTGGGCCGTGGCGGGGGGATGGTGGGGGGGCTCTCTTGTTGTGTCGGTAAAGGTGAAATTCTTGGACTGCCACCAGACGAACCAATGCAAAGGCATTTGCCAAGAATGTTTTCATTGTTGGAGGAGGAGGGGGATGTTTTTGAGGCACTACGTGTCCTCTCCACGTGTCCATGGTTATATGCACCTTAACAGTAACCGCGTTGGTGGGAAATGGCCTCGCCGCCATCATGTCTTTGGGAAGCCTCTGTTTCCACACCCCAGAGACATACCATTAGCAGCGGTATAGGCAGAGCCCAGAATTCGTAACATTTCAGCCGTAGCATTAGGACAGGCCCCACTAACATATCACTAGCAGCATTATAGGGGGAGCACAGTATTAGTTCCATTTCAGTAATAGTAGCACTCAAGACAGGCCCCAGTAACAATTCTGAAGCAGCAGTATAGTGGGAACGCAGTATTCGTTCCATTTCAGTAATAGTAGCACTCAAGACAGGCACCAGTAACAATTCCGAAGCAGCAGTATAGTGGGAGCGCAGTCTTCGTTCCATTTCAGTAATAGTAGCACTCAAGACAGGCCCCAGTAACAATTCCGAAGCAGCAGTATAGGAGGAGCATAGTCTAAGTTCCATTTAAGTAATAGTAGCAGCCTACACAGGCCCCAGGAACAATTCCGAAGCAGCAGTATAGTGGGAGCGCAGTCTTAGTTCCATTTCAGTAGCTGCAGTATAGCCAAGGCCCAAGTTACATTTATGTAGCTAAAGTGTAGGCCAACCCCACACACCTTTCTGTACCATGAGTGCAGGCGAAGAACATAGAAATTGCTATGATTACACTGTAGGTGAGGGCCCAAAAAAATTGGTGTACCAACAGTACTAATGTACCTCAGTAAAAATTGGCCATGCCCAACCAAGATGGCAGGTGAAACCCATTAATCGCTTTGGGTAATGTGGCTTAAGTGGTAACTAGGCCTGGAGGCAGCCCAGTTTAACGAAAAATTGTTTCAAGTTAAAGTTCCAACGCTTTTAAGAGCATTGAAACGTATAAAACATTTTTAGAAAAATTATATGAGTGAGCCTTGTGGCCCTAAGAAAAATTGCCCGTTCAGCGTGATTACGTGAGGTTTCAGGAGGGGGAGCAGGAGGAGGAGGAGGAGGAATATTATACACAGATTGATGAAGCAGAAATGTCCCCGTTTTGGATGGTGAGAAAGAACGATGCTTCCATCCGCGGGTGCAGCCTACGTATTGCTTAGGTATCGCTGCTGTCCGCTGGTGGAGAAGAGAAGTCTGGGGAAATCCAGGCTTTGTTCATCTTGATGAGTGTTAGCCTGTCGGCACTGTCGGTTGACAGGCGGGTACGCTTATCTGTGATGATTCCCCCAGCCACACTAAACACACTCTCTGACAAGATGCTAGCCGCAGGACAAGCAAGCACCTCCAGGGCATACAGCGCGAGTTCAGGCCACGTGTGCAGCTTCAACACCCAGTAGTTGTAGGTGGCAGAGGTGTCACGGAGGACGGTCGTGCGATCCGCTACGTACTCTCTCACCATCCTTTTACAGTGCTCCCGCCGACTCAGCCTTGACTGGGGAGCGGTGACACAGTCTTGGTGGGGAGCCATAAAGCTGTCCAGGCCCTTAAAGACTGTTGCACTGCCTGGGCTGTACATGCTGCTCGATCTCCGCACCTCCCCTGCTACCTGGCCCTCGGAACTGCGCCTTCTGCCACTAGCGCTGTCGGATGGGAATTTTACCATCAGCTTGTCTGCCAGGGTCCTGTGGTATAGTAACACTCTCGAACCCCTTTCCTCTTCGGGAATGAGAGTGGGAAGGTTCTCCTTATAGCGTGGGTCGAGCAGTGTGTACACCCAGTAATCCGTAGTGGCCAGAATGCGTGTAACGCGAGGGTCACGAGAAAGGCATCCTAACATGAAGTCAGCCATGTGTGCCAGGGTACCTGTACGCAACACATGGCTGTCTTCACTAGGAAGATCACTTTCAGGATCCTCCTCCTCCTCAGGCCATACACGCTGAAAGGATGACAGGCAAGCAGCAGGGGCACCGTCAGCAGTGGGCCAAGCTGTCTCTTCCCCCTCCTCCTCATCCTCCTCATGCTCCTCCTCCTCCTCCTGAATGCGCTGAGATATAGACAGGAGGGTGCTCTGACTATCCAGCGACATACTGTCTTCCCCCGCCTCCATTTCCGAGCGCAAAGCATCTGCCTTTATGCTTTGCAGGGAACTTCTCAAGATGCATAGCAGAGGAATGGTGACGCTAATGATTGCAGCATCGCCGCTCACCACCTGGGTAGACTGCTCAAAGTTTCCAAGGACCTGGCAGATGTCTGCCAACCAGGCCCACTCTTCAGAAAATAATTGAGGAGGCTGACTCCCACTGCGCCGCCCATGTTGGAGTTGGTATTCCACTATAGCTCTACGCTGCTCATAGAGCCTGGCCAACATGTGGAGCGTAGAGTTCCACCGTGTGGGCACGTCGCACAGCAGTCGGTGCACTGGCAGATTAAAGCGATGTTGCAGGGTGCGCAGGGTGGCAGCGTCCGTGTGGGACTTGCGGAAATGTGCGCAGAGCCGGCGCACCTTTACGAGCAGGTCTGACAAGCGTGGGTAGCTTTTCAGAAAGCGCTGAACCACCAAATTAAAGACGTGGGCCAGGCATGGCACGTGCGTGAGGCTGCCGAGCTGCAGAGCCGCCACCAGGTTACGGCCGTTGTCACACACGACCATGCCCGGTTGGAGGCTCAGCGGCGCAAGCCAGCGGTCGGTCTGCTCTGTCAGACCCTGCAGCAGTTCGTGGGCCGTGTGCCTCTTATCTCCTAAGCTGAGTAGTTTCAACACGGCCTGCTGACGCTTGCCCACCGCTGTGCTGCCACGCCGCGCGACACCGACTGCTGGCGACGTGCTGCTGCTGACACATCTTGATTGCGAGACAGAGGTTGCGGAGGAGGAGGAGGAGGGTGCTTTAGTGGAGGAAGCATACACCGCCGCAGATACCAGCACCGAGCTGGGGCCCGCAATTCTGGGGGTGGGTAGGACGTGAGCGGTCCCAGGCTCTGTCTCTGTCCCAGCCTCCACTAAATTCACCCAATGTGCCGTCAGGGAGATGTAGTGGCCCTGGCCGCCTGTGCTTGTCCACGTGTCCGTTGTTAAGTGGACCTTGGCAGTAACCGCGTTGGTGAGGGCGCGTACAATGTTGCGGGAGACGTGGTCGTGCAGGGCTGGGACGGCACATCGGGAAAAGTAGTGGCGACTGGGAACTGAGTAGCGCGGGGCCGCCGCCGCCATCATACTTTTGAAGGACTCCGTTTCCACAACCCTATACGGCAGCATCTCAAGGCTGATAAATTTGGCTATGTGGACGGTTAACGCTTGAGCGTGCGGGTGCGTGGCGGCGTACTTGCGCTTGCGCTCAAACACTTGCGCTAGCGACGGCTGGACGGTGCGCTGCGAGACATTGGTGGATGGGGCAGAGGACAGCGGAGGTGAGGGTGTGGGTGCAGGCCAGGAGACGGTAGTGCCTGTGTCCTCAGAGCGGGGTTGGATCTCAGTGGCAGGTTGGGGCACAGGGGGAGAGGCAGCGGTGCAAACCGGAGGCGGTGAACGGCCTTCGTCCCACCTTGTGGGGTGCTTGGCCATCATATGTCTGCGCATGCTGGTGGTGGTGAGGCTGTTGGTGGTGGCTCCCCGGCTGATCTTGGCGCGACAAAGGTTGCACACCACTGTTCGTCGGTCGTCAGGCGTCTCTGTGAAAAACTGCCAGACCTTAGAGCACCTCGGCCTCTGCAGGGTGGCATGGCGCGAGGGTGTGCTTTGGGAAACACTTGGTGGATTATTCGGTCTGGCCCTGCCTCTACCCCTGGACACCGCACTGCCTCTTGCAACTGGCCCTGCTGCTGCCCGTGCCTCCCCCTCTGAAGACCTGTCCTGTGTAGGCGTTGCACACCAGGTGGGGTCAGTCACCTCATCGTCCTGCTGCTCTTCCTCCGAATCCTCTGTGCGCTCCTCACTCGGACTTACTGCCCTTACTACTAACTCACTGCAAGACAACTGTGTCTCATCGTCATCGTCCTCCTCACCCACTGAAAGGTCTTGAGACAGTTGCCGGAAGTCCCCAGCCTCATCCCCCGGACCCCGGGAACTTTCCAATGGTTGGGCATCAGTGACGATAAACTCCTCTGCTTGGAGAGGAACCACTGCTGCCCAATCTGAGCAGGGGCCCGAGAACAGTTCCTGGGAGTCTGCCCGCTCCTGAGCATGTGTCATTGTAGTGGAGTGAGGAGGCTGGGAGGAAGGAGGAGTAGCAGCCAGAGGATTTGGATTTGCAGCACTGGACGGCGCAGAACTGTGGGTGGATGATAGCTTGCTCGAAGCACTTTCTGCCATCCACGACAGGACCTGCTCACACTGCTCATTTTCTAATAAAGGTCTCCCGCGTGGAATGTGCGATGAATGTGGGGACGCCAGAAACGTGCCTCTCTCCTAATCGCGCAGCAGTCGGCTGCGATACACCTTGATCAGGAGCTCGCCCTGTGCCCACACCCTCACTTGGGCCTACGCGTCCTCGGCCACGTCCACGTCCTCTAGGCTTACCCCTACCCCTCAGCATGCTGTATTACCAGTGATTTCCCAGGCAGGAAATAAATTGGCGCAAGCCTGCAGGACAAATACAATTTTTCCCTTTTTGGGAAACGGAGGGCCCACTGACTATATTCAATCAGATAAGATATGTGTTGCACAGAAATGCAGTTATATGAAGTGCAGCAGAGCGGAGACTTTTCACAGGCAGCAAATAAATTGGCGCAAGCCTGCAGGACAAATACAATTTTTCCCTTTTTGGGAAACGGATGGCCCACTGACTATATTCAATCAGATAAGATATGTATTGCACAGAAATGCAGTTATATGAAGTGCAGCAGAGCAGTTACTTTTCACAGGCAGCAAATAAATTGGCGCAAGCCTGCAGGACAAATACAATTTTTCCCTATTTGGGAAACGGAGGGCCCACTGACTATATTCAATCAGATAAGATATGTGTTGCACAGAAATGCAGTTATATGAAGTGCAGCAGAGCGGATACTTTTCACAGGCAGCAAATAAATTGGCGCAAGCCTGCAGGACAAATACAATTTTTCCCTTTTTGGGAAACGGAGGGCCCACTGACTATATTCAATCAGATAAGATATGTGTTGCACAGAAATGCAGTTATATGAAGTGCAGCAGAGCAGTTACTTTTCCCAGGCAGCAAATAAATTGGCGCAAGACTGCAGGACAAATACAATTTTTCCATTTTTGGGAAACGGAGGGCCCACTGACTATATTCAATCAGATAAGATATGTGTTGCACAGAAATGCAGTTATATGAAGTGCAGCAGAGCAGTTACTTTTCACAGGCAGCAAATAATATTGGCGCAAGACTGCAGGACAAATACAATTTTTCCCTTTTTTGGAAATGGAGGGCCCACGGACTATATTCAATCAGATAAGATATGTGTTGCACAGAAATGCAGTTATATGAAGTGCAGCAGAGCGGAGACTTTTCACAGGTAGCAAATAAATTGGTGCAAGCCTGCAGGACAAATACAATTTTTCCCTTTTTGGGAAACGGAGGGCCCACTGACTATATTCAATCACATAAGATATGTGTTGCACAGAAATGCAGTTATATGAAGTGCAGCAGAGCAGTTACTTTTCACAGGCAGCAAATAAATTGGCGCAATACTGCAGGACAAATACAATTTTTCCCTTTTTTGGAAACGGAGGGCCCACTGACTATATTCAATCAGATAAGATATGTGTTGCACAGAAATGCAGTTATATGAAGGGCAGCAGAGCAGTTACTTTTCACAGGCAGCAAATAAATTGGCGCAATACTGCAGGACAAATACAATTTTTCCCTTTTTTGGAAACGGAGGGCCCACTGACTATATTCAATCAGATAAGATATGTGTTGCATAGAAATGCAGTTATATGAAGTGCAGCAGAGCGGAGACTTTTCACAGGTAGCAAATAAATTGGCGCAAGCCTGCAGGACAAATACAATTTTTCCCTTTTTGGGAAACGGAGGGCCCACTGACTATATTCAATCAGATAAGATATGTGTTGCACAGAAATGCAGTTATATGAAGGGCAGCAGAGCAGTTACTTTTCACAGGCAGCAAATAAATTGGCGCAATACTGCAGGACAAATACAATTTTTCCCTTTTTTGGAAACGGAGGGCCCACTGACTATATTCAATCAGATAAGATATGTGTTGCACAGAAATGCAGTTATATGAAGTGCAGCAGAGCAGTTACTTTTCCCAGGCAGGAAATAAATTGGCGCAAGACTGCAGGACAAATACAATTTTTCCCTTTTTGGGAAACGGAGGGCCCACTGACTATATTCAATCAGTTAAGATATGTGTTGCACAGAAATGCAGTTATATGAAGTGCAGCAGAGCAGTTACTTTTCACAGGCAGCAAATAAATTGGCGCAAGACTGCAGGACAAATACAATTTTTCCCTTTTTTGGAAACGGAGGGCCCACTGACTATATTCAATCAGATAAGATATGTGTTGCATAGAAATGCAGTTATATGAAGTGCAGCAGAGCGGAGACTTTTCACAGGTAGCAAATAAATTGGCGCAAGCCTGCAGGACAAATACAATTTTTCCCTTTTTGGGAAACGGAGGGCCCACTGACTATATTCAATCACATAAGATATGTGTTGCACAGAAATGCAGTTATATGAAGTGCAGCAGAGCAGTTACTTTTCACAGGCAGCAAATAAATTGGCGCAATACTGCAGGACAAATACAATTTTTCCCTTTTTTGGAAACGGAGGGCCCACTGACTATATTCAATCAGATAAGATATGTGTTGCACAGAAATGCAGTTATATGAAGTGCAGCAGAGCAGTTACTTTTCACAGGCAGCAAATAAATTGGCGCAATACTGCAGGACAAATACAATTTTTCCCTTTTTTGGAAACGGAGGGCCCACTGACTATATTCAATCAGATAAGATATGTGTTGCACAGAAATGCAGTTATATGAAGTGCAGCAGAGCAGTTACTTTTCCCAGGCAGGAAATAAATTGGCGCAAGACTGCAGGACAAATACAATTTTTCCCTTTTTGGGAAACGGAGGGCCCACTGACTATATTCAATCAGATAAGATATGTGTTGCACAGAAATGCAGTTATATGAAGTGCAGCAGAGCAGTTACTTTTCACAGGCAGCAAATAAATTGGCGCAAGACTGCAGGACAAATACAATTTTTCCCTTTTTTGGAAACGGAGGGCCCACTGACTATATTCAATCAGATAAGATATGTGTTGCACAGAAATGCAGTTATATGAAGTGCAGCAGAGCAGTTACTTTTCCCAGGCAGGAAATAAATTGGCGCAAGACTGCAGGACAAATACAATTTTTCCCTTTTTGGGAAACGGAGGGCCCACTGACTATATTCAATCAGTTAAGATATGTGTTGCACAGAAATGCAGTTATATGAAGTGCAGCAGAGCAGTTACTTTTCACAGGCAGCAAATAAATTGGCGCAAGACTGCAGGACAAATACAATTTTTCCCTTTTTTGGAAACGGAGGGCCCACTGACTATATTCAATCAGATAAGATATGTGTTGCATAGAAATGCAGTTATATGAAGTGCAGCAGAGCGGAGACTTTTCACAGGTAGCAAATAAATTGGCGCAAGCCTGCAGGACAAATACAATTTTTCCCTTTTTGGGAAACGGAGGGCCCACTGACTATATTCAATCACATAAGATATGTGTTGCACAGAAATGCAGTTATATGAAGTGCAGCAGAGCAGTTACTTTTCACAGGCAGCAAATAAATTGGCGCAATACTGCAGGACAAATACAATTTTTCCCTTTTTTGGAAACGGAGGGCCCACTGACTATATTCAATCAGATAAGATATGTGTTGCACAGAAATGCAGTTATATGAAGTGCAGCAGAGCAGTTACTTTTCACAGGCAGCAAATAAATTGGCGCAATACTGCAGGACAAATACAATTTTTCCCTTTTTTGGAAACGGAGGGCCCACTGACTATATTCAATCAGATAAGATATGTGTTGCACAGAAATGCAGTTATATGAAGTGCAGCAGAGCAGTTACTTTTCCCAGGCAGGAAATAAATTGGCGCAAGACTGCAGGACAAATACAATTTTTCCCTTTTTGGGAAACGGAGGGCCCACTGACTATATTCAATCAGATAAGATATGTGTTGCACAGAAATGCAGTTATATGAAGTGCAGCAGAGCAGTTACTTTTCACAGGCAGCAAATAAATTGGCGCAAGACTGCAGGACAAATACAATTTTTCCCTTTTTTGGAAACGGAGGGCCCACTGACTATATTCAATCAGATAAGATATGTGTTGCACAGAAATGCAGTTATATGAAGTGCAGCAGAGCAGTTACTTTTCCCAGGCAGGAAATAAATTGGCGCAAGACTGCAGGACAAATACAATTTTTCCCTTTTTTGGAAACGGAGGGCCCACTGACTATATTCAATCAATAATATATGTCTTCTGGCCCTGCCTACACAATTCTCTCCCTGTAGTATTACTGCAAGGCGCAATGCTCTGCAGACAGCCGATTTTGAAAAGAAAAAAATATGCAACACTGCTAACAGCAGCCTGCACAGTACTGCACACGGATAGATGTGGCCCTAAGAAGGACCGTTGGGGTTCTTGAAGCCTACACTCACTCCTAACACTCTCCCTACCTAACCACCACTTCTGTCCCTGTAGTATTACTGCAAGGCGCAATGCTCTGCAGACTGCCGATTTTGAAAAAAAAAAATTTGTGCAACACTGCTAACAGCACCCTTCACAGTACTGCACACGGATAGATGTGGCCCTGAGAAGGACCGTTGGGGTTCTTGAAGCCTACACTCACTCCTAACACTCTCCCTACAGCAGCACCAGCAGCAGCACTTTCCCTCAGCTAACTCACAAGGCATCTGAGGCGAGCCGCGGGAGGGGCCGACTTTTATACTCGGGTGACATCTGATCTCCCCAGTCACTCACAGCAGGGGGGTGGTATAGGGCTTGAACGTCACAGGGGGAAGTTGTAATGCCTTCCCTGTCTTTCAATTGGCCAGAAAAGCGCGCTAACGTCTCAGAGAGGAAACTGAAAGTAACCCGAACACCGCGTGGTGCTCGTTAAGAGTAACGAGCATCCCGAACACCCTAATATTCGCACGAATATCAAGCTCGGACGAGTACGTTCGCTCATCTCTAGTCCTAAGCCATTCCCTGTCCCGAACTAAGGTAAGCCTTCCACTTCTCCATCTCGGCCTTCTCCAGAGGATGGAGACAATCTCCAAGCTGAACTCATCCCAATATGTGGCGTCATAAACAGGATAGACCAACCACTGGAGAGAGAGGCAGACAAGATGATACCACCCAGAAAGTATGGGAGGCCCAGCAAAAACAGCCTGTGAAGACTTACAAGCAATATTTGAAAGAACAAAAGGTATAGGAGTGTTGGGTACACCAATTATTGCAAGACTGGAAACTGGAGGCAGAGAAAAGCCTCCCAGTTCCAACCACAACCAGGCCCAGCCTTCTCCAGAGGCTAGGAACGAATCCCAGCCTGAACCCTGGTCAATCCAAATACTCCCATAGGTGCTTACATAACCTTCCCAATCAGTTAACAGTGTCACATAGTAGTCCGAGCCAGCCAAAGACTGTGAGTCATGAGAGTGCCAACCCATGAATGACCCTATAGCAGGGCTAGACTGTCACAGTGCCCTTGTAACAGATCACGCTCTGTCTAATATATTCTCAAAACAGTGCCAGTCATAGTGTAACTTTTAGAGATGAGCGAGCACCAAAACGCTCGGGTGCTCGTTACTCGGGACGAACTTTTCGCGATGCTCGAGGGTTCGTTCCGAGTAACGAACCCCATTGAAGTCAATGGGCGACCCGAGCATTTTTGTATATCGCCGAAGCTCGCTAAGGTTTTCATTTGTGAAAATCTGGGCAATTCAAGAAAGTGATGGGAATGACACAGAAACGGATAGGGCAGGCGAGGGGCTACATGTTGGGCTGCATCTCAAGTTCCCAGGTCCCACTATTAAGCCACAATAGCGGCAAGAGTGCCACCCCCCCCCCCTCCCAACAACTTTAACTTCTGAAAAGCCCTCATTAGCAATGCATACCTTAGCTAAGCACCACACTAACTCCAACAAAGCACAATCACTGCCTGCATGACACTCCGCTGCCACTTCTCCTGGGTTACATGCTGCCCCCCCCCCCCCCCACGACCCAGTGTCCACAGCGCACACCAAACTGTCCCTGCCCAGCCTTCAGCTGCCCTCATGCCACACCACCCTCATGTCTATTTATAAGTGCGTCTGCCAGAGGAAAAGCAGGCACACACTGCAGAGGGTTGGCATGGCTAGGCAGCGACCCTCTTTAAAAGGGGCGGGGCGATAGTCCACAATGCTGTACAGAAGCAATGAGAAATCCAATCCTGTGCCACCTCCATCTGGAGCTGCACACGTGGGCATAGCAATGGGGAACCTATGTGCCACACACTATTCATTCTGTCAAGGTGTCTGCATGCCTCAGTCAGACTTCGTTTTTTTATAAATAGTCACAGGCAGGTACAACTCCGCAATGGGAATTCCGTGTGCACCCACAGCATGGGTGGCTCTCTGGAACCCACCGGCTGTACATAAACGTATCCCATTGCAGTGCCCATCACAGTTGTGGTAACGTCCGATTAAATGCAGGTGGACTTCGGCCCACACTGCATGCCCCAACCTGACCGGGGTTTTTAATTCATAGACACAGGCAGGTACAACTCCCAATTGTGAAGTCCCTGTGGACCGACGGCATGGGTGGGTGCCAGGAAGCCACCGGCGGTACATAAATATATCCCATTGCAGTGCCCAACACAGCTGAGGTAATGTCGTGCTTAATGCAGGTGGGCTTCGGCCCACACTGCATGCCCCAGTCAGACTGGGGTTCTTTAGAAGTGGACACATGCAGTTACAACTCCCTGTGGACCCACGGCATGGGTGGCTCCCTGGAACCCACTGGCGGTACATAAATATATCCCATTGCATTGCCCATCTCAGCTGAGGTAATGTCGTGCTTAATGCAGGTTGGCTTCGGCCCACACTGCATGCCCCAGTCAGACTGGGGTTCTTTAGAAGTGGACACATGCAGTTACAACTCCCTGTAGACCCACGGCATGGGTGGCTCCCTGGAACCCACTGGCGGTACATAAATATATCCCATTGCAGTGCCAAACACAGCTGAGGTAATGTCGTGCTTAATGCAGGTGGGCTTCGGCCCACACTGCATGCCCCAGTCAGACTGGGGTTCTTTAGAAGTGGACACATGCAGTTACAACTCCCTGTGGACCCACAGCATGGGTGGCTCCCTGGAACCCACCGGCGGTACATAAATATATCCCATTGCATTGCCCATCACAGCTGAGGTAATGTCGTGCTTAATGCAGGTGGGCTTCGGTCCACACTGCATGCCCCAGTCAGACTGGGGTTCCTTAGAAGTGGACACATGCAGTTACAACTCCCTGTGGACCCACGGCATGGGTCGCTCCCTGGAACCCACCGGCGGTACATAAATATATCCCATTGCAGTGCCCAACACAGCTGAGGTAATGTCGTGCTTAATGCAGGTGGGCTTCGGCCCACACTGCATGCCCCAGTCAGACTGGGGTTCTTTAGAAGTGGACATATGCAGAAACAACTCCCTGTGGACCGACAGCATGGGTGGGTGCCAGGAAGCCACCGGCGGTACATAAATATATCCCATGGCAGTGCCAAACACAGCTGAGGTAATGTCGTGCTTAATACAGGTGGGCTTCGGCCCACACTGCATGCCCCAGTCAGACTGGGGTTCTTTAGAAGTGGACACATGCAGTTACAACTCCCTGTGGACCCACGGCATGGGTGGCTCCCTGGAACCCACCGGCGGTACATAAATATATCCCATTGCATTGCCCATCTCAGCTGAGGTAATGTCGTGCTTAGTGCAGGTGGGCTTCGGCCCACACTGCATGCTCCAGTCAGACTGGGGTTCTTTAGAAGTGGACACATGTAGTTACAACTCCCTGTAGACCCACAGCATGGGTGGGTGCCAGGAAGCCACCGGCGGTACATAAATATATCCCATTGCAGTGCCAAACACAGCTGAGGTAATGTCGTGCTTAATGCAGGTGGGCTTCGGCCCACACTGCATGCCCCAGTCAGACTGGGGTTCTTTAGAAGTGGACACATGCAGTTACAACTCCCTGTGGACCCACGGCATGGGTGGCTCCCTGGAACCCACCGGCGGTACATAAATATATCCCATTGCATTGCCCATCACAGCTGAGGTAATGTCGTGCTTAATGCAGGTGGGCTTCGGCCCACACTGCATGCCCCAGTCAGACTGGGGTTCTTTAGAAGTGGACACATGCAGTTACAACTCCCTGTAGACCCACGGCATGGGTGGCTCCCTGGAACCCACCGGCGGTACATAAATATATCCCATTGCATTGCCCATCACAGCTGAGGTAATGTCGTGCTTAATGCAGGTGGGCTTCGGCCCAAACTGCATGCCCCAGTCAGACTGGGGTTCCTTAAAAGTGGACACATGCAGTTACAACTCCCTGTGGACCGACAGCATGGGTGGGTGCCAGGAAGCCACCGGCGGTACATAAATATATCCCATTGCAGTGCCAAACACAGCTGAGGTAATGTCGTGCTTAATGCAGGTGGGCTTCGGCCCACACTGCATGCCCCAGTCAGACTGGGGTTCTTTAGAAGTGGACACATGCAGTTACAACTCCCTGTGGACCCACGGCATGGGTGGCTCCCTGGAACCCACCGGCGGTACATAAATATATCCCATTGCATTGCCCATCTCAGCTGAGGTAATGTCGTGCTTAATGCAGGTGGGTTTCGGCCCACACTGCATGCCCCAGTCAGTCTGGGGTTCTTTAGAAGTGGACACATGCAGTAACAAATCCCTGTGGACCCACGGCATGGGTGGCTCCCTGGAACCCACCGGCGGTACAAAAATATATCACATTGCAGTGCCCAACACAGCTGAGGTAATGTCGTGCTTAATGCAGGTGGGCTTCGGCCCACACTGCATGCCCCAGTCAGACTGGGGTTCCTTAGAAGTGGACACATGCAGTTACAACTCCCTGTGGACCGACAGCATGGGTGGGTGCCAGGAAGCCACCGGCGGTACATAAATATATCCCATTGCAGTGCCCAACACAGCTGATGTAACGTCAGCTGTAATGCAGGTGGGCTAAAAATTCATTTGATTACACTGTAGGCGAGGGCCCCCAAAAACTGGTGTACCAACAGTACTAATGTACCTGAGAAAAATTGCCCACGCCCAACCAAGAGGGCAGGTGAAATCCATTAATCGCTTTTGTTAATGTGGCTTAATTGGTAACTAGGCCTGGAGGCAGCCCAGTTAAAATAAAAATTGGTTGAGGTGAAAGTTTCAACGCTTTAAAGAGCATTGAAACGTATAAAAATTGTTTACAAAAATTATATGACTGAGCCTTGTGGGCCTAAGAAAAATTGCCCGTTCGGCGTGATTATGTGAGGTTTCAGGAGGAGGAGCAGGAGGAGGAGGAGGAATATTATACACAGATTGATGAAGCAAAAAGGTCCCCGTTTTTGATGGTGATAGAGAACGATGCTTCCATCCGCGGGTGCAGCCTACGTATTGCTTAGGTATCACTGCTGTCCGCTGGTGGAGAAGAGAAGTCTGGGGAAATCCAGGCTTTGTTCATCTTGATGAGTGTAAGCCTGTCGGCACTGTCGGTTGACAGGTGGGTACGCTTATCCGTGATGATTCCCCCAGCCACACTAAACACACTCTCTGACAAGACGCTAGCCGCAGGACAAGCAAACACCTCCAGGGCATACAGCGCAAGTTCAGGCCACGTGTCCAGCTTCGACACCCAGTAGTTGTAGGGGGCAGAGGCGTCACGGAGGACGGTCGTGCGATCGGCTACGTACTCCCTCACCATCCTTTTACAGTGCTCCCGACTTGGGAGCCTTGACTGGGGAGCGGTGACACAGTCTTGCTGGGGAGCCATAAAGCTGGCAAAGGCCTTGGAGAATGTTCCCCTGCCTGCGCTGTACATGCTGCCTGATCTCTGCGCCTCCCCTGCTACCTGGCCCTCGGAACTGCGCCTTCTGCCACTAGCGCTGTCGGATGGGAAGTTTACCATCAGTTTGTCCACCAGCGCCCTGTGGTATAGCATCATTCTCGAACCCCTTTCCTCTTCGGGAATGAGAGTGGAAAGGTTCTCCTTATACCGTGGGTCGAGCAGTGTGTACACCCAGTAATCCGTAGTGGCCAGAATGCGTGTAACGCGACGGTCACGAGAAAGGCATCCTAACATGAAGTCAGCCATGTATGCCAGGGTACCTGTACGCAACACATGGCTGTCCTCACTAGGAAGATCACTTTCAGGATCCTCCTCCTCCTCCTCCTCCTCCTCCTCTGGCCATACACGCTGAAAGGATGACAGGTAAGCAGCATGTGTACCCTCAGCAGTGGGCCAAGCTGTCTCTTCCCCCTCCTCCTCATGCTCCTCCCCCTCCTCCTCCTCCTCCTCTGGCCATACACGCTGAAAGGATGACAGGCAAGCAGCATGTGTACCCTCAGCAGTGGGCCAAGCTGTCTCTTCCCCCTCCTCCTCATGCTCCTCCCCCTCCTCCTCCTCCTCAACGCGCTGAGATATAGACATGAGGGTGCTCTGACTATCCAGCGACATACTGTCTTCCCCCGCCTCCGTTTCCGCCCGCAAAGCATCAGCCTTTATGCTTTGCAGGGAACTTCTCAAGAGGCATAGCAGAGGAATGGTGACGCTAATGATTGCAGCATCCACGCTCAGCATCTGGGTAGACTCCTCAAAGCTTCCAAGGACCTGGCAGATGGCTGCCAACCAGGCCCACTCTTCTGTAAATAATTGAGGAGGCTGACTCCCACTACGCCGCCCATGTTGGAGTTGGTATTCTGCAATAGCTCTACGCTGCTCATAGAGTCTGGCCAACATGTGGAGCGTAGAGTTCCACTGTGTGGGCACGTTGCACAGCAATCGGTGCACTGGCAGATGAAACCGATGTTGCAGGGTCCGCAGGGTGGCAGCGTCCGTCTTGGAGTTGCGGAAATGTGCGCAGAGGCGGCGCACCTTTACGAGCAGGTATGACAAGTGTGGGTAGCTTTTCAGAAATCGCTGAACCACCAAATTGAAGACATGGGCCAGGCATGGCACGTGCGTGAGGCTGCCAAGCTGCAGAGCCGCCACCAGGTTACGGCCGTTGTCACACACGACCATGACCGGTTGGAGGCTCAGCGGCGCAAGCCAGCGGTCGGTCTGCTCTGTCAGACCCTGCAGCAGTTCGTGGGCCATGTGTCTCTTCTCTCCTAAGCTGAGTACTTTCAGCACGGCCTGCTGACGCTTGCCCACCGCTGTGCTGCCATGCCGCGCGACACCGACTGCTGGCGACATGCTGCTGCTGACACATCTTGATTGTGAGACAGAGGTTGCGTAGGAGGAGGAGGGTGGTTTAGTGGAGGAAGCATACACCGCCGCAGATACCACCACCGAATTGGGGCCCGCAATTCTGGGGGTGGGTAGGACGTGAGCGGTCCCAGGCTCTGACTCTGTCCCAGCCTCCACTAAATTCACCCAATGTGCCGTCAGGGAGATATAGTGTCCCTGCCCGCCTGTGCTTGTCAACGTGTCTGTTGTTAAGTGGACCTTGGCAGTAACCGCGTTGGTGAGGGCGCGTACAATGTTGCGGGAGACGTGGTCGTGCAGGGCTGGGACGGCACATCGGGAAAAGTAGTGGCGACTGGGAACCGAGTAGCACGGGGCCGCCGCCGCCATCATGCTTTTGAAAGCCTCCGTTTCCACAAGCCTATACGGCAGCATCTCCAGGCTGATCAATTTGGCAATGTGCACGTTTAACGCTTGAGCGTGCGGGTGCGTGGCGGCGTACTTGCGCTTGCGCTCAAACAGTGGCGCTAGCGACGTCTAGACGGTGCGCTGAGAGACATTGCTGGATGGGGCCGAGGACAGCAGAGGTGAGGGCGTGGGTGCAGGCCGGTAGGCACTCGTGCCTGTGTCCTCAGAGGGGTGTTGGATCTCAGTGGCAGGTTGGGGCGCAGGGGGAGAGGCAGTGGTGCAAACCGGAGGCGGTGAACGGCCTTCGTCCCACCTTGGCCATCATATGCCTGCGCATGCTGGTGGTGGTGGCTCCCCAGCTGATCTTGGCGCGAGAAAGGTTGCACACCACTGTTCGTCGGTCGTCAGGCGTCTCTGTGAAAAACTGCCACACCGTTGAGCACCTTGACCTCTGCAGGGTGGCATGGCGCGAGGGTGCGCTTTGGGAAACAGTTGGTGGATTATTCGGTCTGGCCCTGCCTCTACCTCTGGCCACCACACTGACTCGGCCTGTGCCCACACCCTGACTTGGGCCTCCGCGTCCTCGCCCGCGTCCACGTCCTCTAGGCCTACCCCTACCCCTCAGCATGGTGTATTACCAGTAGTGCAGAAACAGAACGCTGTAATTAAATGTGCCGCTTATTGGCCTGTGGTTGGAGGCTGACTTCGCTTACGGAACGCCAGGAAATAATTTGGAGGACTACTACACCCAGCAGAGACCCAGAACACTGAGGACAGTCACAGGCAGCCCAAATAGATTTTTTTCCCCAAATGTTTTTGCAAAGGCCCACTGCCTATATTCAATCAATATATCTCTTCTCTCTCTGCGTCACCACTACTGGCCCTGGAGTATCTCAAAGAACTGCAGAGTGTTGCACTATGGACTGCAATACAGCGGTGATTTAACAGCCCAGACAGAGGCAGGAAATAATTTTGCGCAAGCCTGCTGTAACACTTAGCTGGCTGCGTATGAATTTGGAGGACTACTACACCCAGCAGAGACCCAGAACACTGAGGACAGTCACAGGCAGCCCAAATAGATTTTTTTCCCCAAATGTTTTTGCAAAGGCCCACTGCCTATATTCAATCAATATATCACTTCTCTCTCTGCGTCACCACTACTGGCCCTGGAGTATGTCAAAGAACTGCAGAGTGTTGCACTGTGGACTGCAATACAGCGGTGATTTAACAGCCCAGACAGAGCCAGGAAATAATTTTGCACAAGCCTGCTGTAACACTTAGCTGGCTGCGTATGAATTTGGAGGACTACAACAACCAACAGAGACCCAGAACACTGAGGACAGTCACAGGCAGCCCAAATAGATTTTTTTCCCCAAATGTTTTTGCAAAGACCCACTGCCTATATTCAATCAATATGTCTTCTGTCCCTGCCTAACCACCACTTCTGGCCCTGGAGTATGAATAATTACTGCAGGGCGCAATGCTCTGCACGACCGATATACCAAAAAAAAAATGTGCAACACTGCAAAAAGCAGCCTCCACAGTACTGCACACGGTTAGATGTGTCCCTAAGAAGGACCGTTGGGGTTCTTGAAGCCTAAAATACTCCTAACACTCTCCCTATAGCAACTCCACCAAGACAGCACTTTCCCTCCTCTATGTCAGAACAAATCTGTGGCGAGCCGCCGGAGGGGCCGATTTTTATACTCGGGTGACACCTGATCTCGCCAGCCACTCACTGCAGGGGGGTGGTATAGGGCTTGAACGTCGCAGGGGGAAGTTGTAATGCCTTCCCTGTCTTTCTATTGGCCAGAAAAGCGCGCTAATGTCTCAGAGATGAAAGTGAAAGTAACTCGAACATCGCGTGGTACTCGTCACGAGTAACGAGCATCTCGAACACGCTAATACTCGAACGAGTATCAAGCTCGGACGAGTACGTTCGCTCATCTCTAGTAACTTTCCATTGAGCCAGCCACATGACTTTCCATTGAGCCAGTCACATTGCCCCCATAACAATACCAGCCTACTAAATTGTTCTCATAGCAAGATCAGCAAGCTACAGTGTCCTTATAATAATGATATCCACAATGTTCTCATACCAGTGACGGCTATAGTACTACCTTAACAGTACAAGACAGCCATAATGACAGACAAAGTGCTCAGATAAAAGAACCAGTTAGCCATGCTGTTCTTATATCGGCACAGGTCAAGCACAGTGCTCCATTACAGTGCCAGTCAGCTAAAGGGTCACATAGTAATCTCTGTCAAGCCCCACAGTGACTAAAACATTATTTCCGTAACCTCATTGCAGCTAGGTATGATGCTTAAATAACAGTGCCAGTTAACCACTTACTGTCCATTATAAAGCTTGCCCTATCGGTATAGCAACTAAACGCAGAATAGTGCAAACCACCATTTTCCCCAAAGCCATGTATGGATGTGAAAGCTGGACTGCGAAAAAAGCTGATAGGAGGATTGATGCATTGGAGCTGTGGTGCTGGTGAAAGCTGTTGCGTATACCCTGGACGGCAGGAGGAACAAACAGAGAAGTCCTGAATCATATAAGACCCGATATATCACTGGATGGCAAGATGACTAGACTCAGACTCACGTATTTTGGCCATGTAAAGCGAGCAGAGTCGCTAGAAAAATCTATAATGCTTGGACAGATCAGTGGTGAAAGAAGACCCGGCCGCCAAAGGACACAATGGCTGATACTGTAAAAGCTGATGCTGGCATGGATATCACACAACTAAAAGAACCAGTGCAAAACCAAAAAACATGAAGGGAGCTCGCCTTTAGGGTCGCCAAGGGTCGTGAACGACTAAATGGCTAACAACAACAAAGTACCGCAAATCAACAAAAGTCAACCTTTTTACGATACTAGCCACCTCAAGTGCAAACATAACAATATCAAGCCAACAATGTCACTGAAACAGAATGGGCCACTTACACTGCCCTAATAACAATGCCAGTCATGGTGTTCCCATAACACTGTCAACCAGCAACAATACCCTTCTAATAGTAACAGCCACAGTACTACCAGAACAGCACCAAAGCTAGCAATACGGTTTTATAATAGTACCAGTCAGCCACATTGCATCCACAACTGGCCAACTAGCCACAGTGCCCCCACAACAATGCCAGTGAGAGACAAAATCAGCAGTTGCTGAAATGTACTGTAGTTTCCTCTTCTATGCCAGAGTTTGGCAAAGATTTACAAGGTCTATCATAATATCAACTCTCCTCCATCTTTCTCACTGTTGCTGTGGCTGTCGCTTTAGCTTCCACTATGGCCATGTTTGGCCAGACTCTACTGCTCCAGGACAAGGATGACAGTCAGGAGTGACAATTCTTTTGAACTTAGTGCCAACTCTGTGTTTAAGGTGTTGATGTACTATACGGATGAAGTTATTTACCAACGAGGGAAATATTTACTGATAGCGGATACATGCCCTGTTTATGGTCACTAGACCAATCGAGATCTAACACTACAAAAGTTTATGACCCCTAATAAACTGACAGTAGACGGCAGATAGAGGGTTGGTGTGTGTCTAGTGATTATCACTGATGATATGAGCTGCTATAAAGACTTGTAATCTAAGAGGAAACAATAATATTTCATTATCACAGCACTCTATTGAAGTTGTGAGTTTTATTATGACTTAGGTGACATGGGACACCTGCCATCAAAAATCCTTAGTAATAATGTTACATTCTTGAATCCTCTAAGTTAAGTTCTTATAAATTCTATTGAAATACTGTATTTCTGAGTTATATCTGTTTCTGGGAAAGCTCGGTGAATCTGCTCAGTTATATAATAAATGATGTCTTGTTCCTATACTGCTATGTATCTAGGCTGCTTCACCATTCAGGAACCTGGAAGTATGGTTATTAAGCTTTTTAGGAGCTATTCTAATCAATAGACACGGGGACGGGCATGGTCAAGACATCTGTCTGCTTCCCTCAATTTTCAAGTTGCATGGATTCTGCTTAATTAAAGGAGATATTAAACCTTTAATAGGGGTTTTTCATGAAAATACTATTGATGACCTATCCTAAGGATAAGTCATCAATAGTTGAGTGGCCGGTACCCACCGCTTGATAGCCTGGCCAATCAGCTGATTAGGAGCGACCGCTGACAGCTCCAGTATTTACTGGGATCAGAGCAGTAGCCGCTGTTCCAACCCCTGTGTAGTGGCCAGCACTTGTAATTGCATGTGCATCTCTCATTGATTTCAATTAGCTCTGCAGCTGAAGTTACAAGCGTCAGCCGCTACACGGATTGGAGCAGCACCTTCCACTATGACCCCAGTTTATTCTGGTGCTGTCAGCAGGCACCTGATCAGCTGATTGGTCGGATACTTAAGGATAGGTCAACCATAGTGCTTTCGTGGAAAACCCCTTTAACCTCCTAACGCCACTGGATGTGGGGAACCTAATGCAACAGTACATAAACTTACACCCTGTGGATGGCATAGGATCAGAAGCTAAGGCCGCACCATCCTGCAGAATGAACTTGCTGTTACTGATAGCTAGTCTTCCACTGCAACAGCGGGAAAAGTTAAGCATTATGCAAAAGTTGAAAAAAAAAAAACTAAAAAAAAAATTGAAATATTTTTGGTATCATCATAATTGAATTCACCAGCAGAAAAAATGTATCATTTAATTTATGCTGTATGATTAACGCTGTAAAAAATAAAAATAATGACAGAATTGATGTGTTTTCTCTCCCTACTCTCAAAGAAAAAAAGTTTTACAGTACATTATATGCACCCCAAAATGGTACCAATAAAAACTACAGTTCGACATGTCAAAAAAACAAGCCCTCATGCGGCCAAATCGACGGAAAAGTAAAAAAGTTATGGCTTTTGAAAAGTCGAGATGAAAATCCCCCCAAAATTATTTTGTCCTCATAGCCAAAATAGGCCATGTCCTCAAGAAGTTAATCAGCACTTCAGTTACAAGTGTCGGCCACTACATGTGTGTTAGGCAGACACCTCATCAGTTGATTGGCCGATGATAGGTCATCAATAGCATTTTCGTGGAGAACCCCTTTAAGAATCAGAGATTTTCACCAGTTCTTTTTTTTCATCCCCACATTCCAAAAGCCATAACTTTATTATTTTTCCACTGACATATGAGAGCTTGTCTTTTGCGGGACAAGTTGTATTTTTTAATGCTGTCATTTAGTGTACTATATAATGTACAGAAGAACTTAAAAAAACTTTAAAGTGAGAAAAATGGAAAAAAATTTTTTGGGGTGGTTTAGTTTTTACAGCGTTGAGAGTTAAAGGGGTTGTCCCGCGCCGAAACGTTTTTTTTTTTTTTTAACCCCCCCCCACCCGTTCGGCGCGAGACAACCCCGATGCAGGGGTTAAAAAAACAAACCGGAGAGTGCTTACCTGAATCCCGGCGGTCCGGCGTCTTCATACTCACCTGCTGAAGATGGCCGCCGGGGTCTGCTCCCTCCGTGGACCGCAGCTCTTCTGTGCGGTCCATTGCCGATTCCAGCCTCCTGATTGGCTGGAATCGGCACGTGACGGGGCGGAGCTACACGGAGCCGGCATTCTGCACGAGCGGCCCCATTGAAGACAGCGGAAGACCCGGACTGCGCAAGCGCGGCTAATTGGGCCATCGGAGGCCGAAAATTAGTCGGCACCATGGAGACGAGGACGCCAGCAACGGAGCAGGTAAGTATAAAACTTTTGATAACTTCTGTATGGCTCATAATTAATGCACAATGTACATTACAAAGTGCATTAATATGGCCATACAGAAGTGTATAGACCCACTTGCTGCCGCGGGACAACCCCTTTAATAGAATTGTGCAATTGTAGCATTCTGTACTTTTTTTTACACCCTTCACCATGTGGAATAAATATTGTGTTGGTAAAAGTCCAAACTATTAAAATGTTTCCAAAAATGTGAGTTTTTAAATTTTCTTTGTTTTTTTTTTAATTTGGAACATTTAAGATTTTTACATTGTATACTGTTGAAAAAACTTAATTTTACACTTTTATTTAGTCTCCACTTAAACTTGTGATCATTTGATCACTTGAACTAAACCGAGTGGTCCAAAAGTATGAAAACACCCGAATATATGGAAAACATTGGTTGGGAACGAATTCTGTGTTCCATGTTGCTAATGGGAAGGGGGCAAATTTGTGAGGGGTAGTGTCCAATATGGCGGCCATTTTGAAATATGCCATCTTGGAACCAAATCGATATTTTCCACTGGGAAGGGGTGCATGTGACATATGTATCTGATAGAGCATTTGATGAGGAATCCAAACCTGTGCTTAAATGGGATGCACCTTTATTTCTGTCAAAGTTATTATCAATTTTATCTTTGTTGCAGACACAGATATGCCTGTGAGATTAACATGCGAAGAGGAAATAGAGCTTGTGCTGACCTTGAAAGACCACCCATCCACCATTGCACAGTTGGCAAATTACTTGATAAATTTCATCAAACAGGTTGTGTGTTGGACGTGACAAAATTTGGACGTTACAGCCATCTGATTCTCTGGTTTCCTTATATTGGCTATCCCTGACTATGTTCCTGTTTCTGCTCCCGACTCTAGCTTGCTATATTGACTATTCTACTGTCAACCTCCTGCCCTGACCTCCAGACTGATTTACCATGCTGAGCCTGTTCTCTGTATGCCAACTGTCCTGACCAGGACTGTCTGACTACTCTCCTTTTCACACCCTCAGGTATTGTGCCTGGCCCTAAAGTAACATTAGCTGCCACAGTACTGGGACCACTTTCCCAATAATGGCCTAGACACCAGACAGTGAAGCCCACATCCTGACTGCTGGGTTTAAAGGGTGAAGACGGGTTCCTCTAGTGTCACTTCAGGATTTTGCCCAAAGCCTAAGCAGTCCATAGCTCAGTTGATCTAAGTTCGCTGATCCTGATGAAAACAACTTTTACTCTAACCTTTATTTTAATATTAATTATTATATAGTGAACTTTTGAACAATTAAAACTGAAATTGCATAAACAAATCTAACAAATGTAGACGCTATTGTATAACACAATGAAGAGAACAATATGTTAACAGAGTATTGTCAAATGAGATATTCTAAGTTTCCCAACTAAAATGATATTAGCGATTTTATTAGTTTTTTCAATTTTGCTATTTTTCTACACTAAAAACACATTTTTTTTAAGATTTGATTTTGTGTCCCTGCATTCCATAGCATTTTTTATTTTTCCATTGATAGAGATCGATGCGGGGTTTTTTTTGCAGGATGAGCTCTATTCTTCATGTATCCCATTTTTGAGAACACACAACACTTTGATCACTTTTTATTCTAGTTTTTCTAGAGGCATTATTAACAAAATCCACAATTCTGGCATGTTTTTTTCTCGCTTTTACCCTTTTTCCAACTAGGGGACTTGAAGTTCACAACTTTTATATTTAAAAAAAATGCAATACTTCAATACTGCAGTGTGTTAAATTGTCTATCAAGCTCAGCTAGAGGCTGAGCCTCATACACTACTAGAGATGGCAAAGCCGGAGGCCATCTTCAAGCTTCCGGAGGCAATAGCATCCCATTGGTACCCCATGATCATTTAGCAATAAGATACCAATGGGAGTCTGATGGATGATAGGGGAAGCATATTCCCTCTGTTAGCCTTTTAAATGCTGAGATTGCATTGGCCACAGCATGTAAAGCATTAAATGACTGGAATCATGAGTCCTCACCATTGCAGCTGGAGCCAAGCTGTCATCAGACAATTAGTATAAGGTAACCAAAATACTAGTATAATGGCATGGCGAAATTAGATTGACAAAAGGAAAATGCTCCAACTGTCATTTATGTAAAAACCAGCAATAAAATACATTTAGGCACAAAAGGCCCGCTCACCTGTTGCGCTGGGTTAAATGCTAAAAATAATGGGTAAAATGGTAGCAAAAAAAGCTACACAAAGGGGAAGGGGGGATAGAGGATAGAAAATAAAAAGAAAAGAGATAAATGAAAAAAATTAAGAAACAATAAAAGTAATAGACTATAATCTGTCACAGTGGGGTTCTGCTAAATCTCTAAAACATAACTTTTAATTAACCATAAATAAAAAGGAATTTGTTGCACAAAGTCCTAAGTTCTAGACACACAAATACATAAATAAGGGAAAAGGGAAAGTGTTCCCCTATATTATAAAAAAGGGGAAACCGTGTATAAATCACTTAGGAGACCGATATCCTGTACCAGCCTACCACTAAGGCTGGTGCTGCTACTCTTTTGTTCCTGCAACTTTATTTTGGGGGGAAACTGGGTTTTTATTTAATTTGCCTAGTGTTAGGATTGACTATCTCCCTCTCTATGGAGGTTATATCTCTCTGATTTTGAGATTAACCGATTTGCGTGAAGCTGACTAATTTTTGTTGCAAAAAACCTTTTTGGTGGTTCCTGATGAGGCTACGCCATCGGTAGCAGAAACACGTTGAACCCAGAACCCAGGACAGAACCTGTTTGGCAGTTTGGTGTACTGCACTTTTTTCTGTCGGCTATAACTCACACAAAAATCCTGTTGAGTTTTAGCGTCCGGATGTCAGATACACATCTGATTTCTTGGAAATTAGCCGAGAGAGCGTGATTGCTCTGACACGCACGGCATTATTTTTGACAACAAAAACAGCATTTTTTGCATGAGGGCTATAACGCACCGGCTAAAAAAAAGCGGTTGTGTTTTTCTAAGTCCATCATTCATGAAATAGCTGTAATTATCCAAACAAGCCGGGAACTCTATTTTCAGTGAGCCGACCTTGTTCCTAATCTAGCCCTATGACATATACCACTGGGTACTGGCTAGAAATACCGTTATCGTTGGTACAGGATATTGGTCTCCTAAGTGATTTATACACGGTTTCCCCTTTTTTATAATATAGGGGAACACTTTCCCTTTTCCCTTATTTATGTATTTGTGTGTCTAGAACTTAGGACTTTGTGCAACAAATTCCTTTTTATTTATGGTTAATTAAAAGTTATGTTTTAGAGATTTAGCAGAACCCCACTGTGACAAATCTACTCTCCACCCAGGTGTTCTTCCTGCACTCTGTGAAACCCCTAATAGACTATAATCCAACAATAATTACTAAAAAGTAATCCACGTATCAATGATCACTTTGGCAATCTAAATATCTAATGCTTATGGTGTATATAAGAGCCATACAATAATCTTTACAAACACAATAGTTCAGACAGCGCCAATGGATATTGAGCAGGCTCCCCAATGTGCTTTTCTCCTATCCTCCGTGAAGGAGGAGAGCTGCAATGACAATAAGGGGGGACTCTCGCCAGGAGAGTGGACCCCCAATAAGAAAAGAAACAGTAGGTTTTAAGTAAAAAAAGTTATGCGCTCATGGAAAAAGCAGTTAGGTCAAGCAAAATGTAGAAAGTGTCCGTCCTGTAAGGGACGGAAAGGATATAAAATAGAATGGCACTTACTCGGAAGGAGGGGGGTGTATAGAACAAGAAGCCCCCTCCTCTGTGTGCTGACTCCTCTAAGTCCTCTCAGTCGCCGATGGTAATCGCGGGAAGCAAGTTGATTTGTCCAGTTTTATTTATATAAAATCAAGTTTACAGGAAGGCAACGCGTTTCGGTGCGACATGCACCTTTTTCAAGCCTATGCGTACATATGTTGGAACACAGATTTACTCACATTTATAGGTATCAGAGTATCACTTTCATTCTGTGTATAGCGCCATTTTGTGGGTGGAGCTATGTGATTCGAGAGGGAGGAGTCTATGGTGATAGGTTGGTGTGTGTCACATGTTTCGTTTGGTGACGTGGCCGCACAGGCCGGATGTGTTACGTGGCATTGTATGCTTTACTTTCACTTTGGAGTTGCGTGGTCACGCTGCTTGTGCATGCCACGTCATCACGGAGGGTCCTTGGTCATGTGACCTGATGACGCGATCGCGCTGTCAATGCGTGCCGCGTCATACTAGAAGAACCAGTGGATGGATGATGCGGTCACGTCGGGCGTGCGTGCCGCTCGTGATGTGAGTCACATGATTATAAGTTGTAATTACTTTGTCTAAGCATCATGCGTTGCTATGGAGAGCGGTGTGCGTGTTACGTCATGTACTGGGTCACGTGACAGAAATGAAAGACCCTTGTATAGACCTCATTATAATAAGACCTATAGATATGACTATAGAAACAACCAAAAGGAATTTGCTCCATTCCCCCCACATAATTATACACACTATCCCCAATACAAAAAGAGGATCTACCCTAGGAGTTCAACATTTATCCCCAATCGTTTTAATGGGAACCAGAATATTAATACCACCACCATGAGAAATGAGAATAATCAAAGCGACGCAAGGGTACCAAGGATAAGACTACCTACGACTCAGAATCACTCTGACAACATAAATCAGAGGAAAGCTACCCCCACTGAAGGAACGGGGAGCAACCAAATCAATAACACCATCCATAGTCCTCAACCTCCAAAAACACCAGACCCCAACTACATTTCACCACAACTACTAGAAGAAACTTTACTGGGCGGCGCTACGGGATCAACCCCACCCTCTTTTTTAGGACGAGGGCATACACCATCACCAAGGGGCACGATCACTACATCAATGGAAATCTTAAAAGACCTAGACCGAATGAAGGAAAGTCTAAAAACAAAAGAACAAACAAACGGAAAAATCAACAACACCAGACTAGCACAAGAGTCAGAACCAAGAATAATTCAAAATCAACAAATGATAGAAAACCCCCCAGAACCACCCCAAAATCCAGGGACAGTACAAAAAGAGGGAATGGAAGGCCGACAGAAGAGACCCCTAACTCCGCAGACAAGAACGCACCAAGACCCACCCAATCAGATGAGCCCGAGAACGACACGGAGCCACACCACGAAATTGCAACCCATCCCAGTCCCAAGAACAAAAATAACTCAATTCTACAATCCAACAAAAATACCCCCAAACCAGCAAAGAAGACTATCAAGAGGAGAAGGGGGAGAAGAGGCGGGAAGAAGCAACACAAGAAAAATACAACAAAAGAACAATCTGACGACCAAATAGTGCACCAAGGAGAAGAAACATCCAAAGGTATTTTCAACATCTCCAACTATATCCTAAAGAGAAAAGAACTGGAAACTTTGGCAGATGGCCTATCATTCAGCCCACCAATACACGCAAACATGTTTGACCTTTTTATAGATTTAAATGCTTTCATTCGGAAATTAACTCTAACCCGTCATTTTGAAATAAAAAAACTCTCAAAAGAAGACACACACATTGATACAACTGAACTTAGTTATCCCACTTTAGATATAATAAAAACCAATTTAAGACCTAAAAGCCTCTTTTACCCCCTTGAAAGCAAAGGTTGCTTCATAGAAACATTCTATCAGAAGACGCTAAAAGATCTCACCCTCATGTGCGACAAAGGAATCCCAACTTCAAACTTCATAAAAAATAGAAAACAGAAAACTGTATTATCAGGTCTGGCAGAAAATCAACAAATAGTTATAAAAAAAGGAGATAAAGGAGGTGCCATTGTTATCATGAACAAAGAATACTACGAATCTGAAGCAAAAAGAATTCTCAGTGACGTAGAATACTACACAGAACTGAAAGAGAACCCCCTAAAGAAAATCCTAACGGAACTCCATGACCTAATGGAAGACGCCTTAACAAAAAAATGCATAACAAAAGAAGAGAAGAACTACATCTGTATAAAAGAACCAGAAACACCTTATTTCTATTTCCTACCAAAAATACATAAGAATCGACAAAATCCCCCTGGTCGGCCCATCATCGCGGGCATGAATTCCGCAACAAGTGCACTCTCTGAATACATAGATCATCAACTACAGCGGTTAGTCATCAAACTACCGGCTTATCTCAAAGACACTAAAGATTTCCTATCTAACCTAAAAAAGGTAGACTGGCAATCCAATTACATCTTATGCACACTGGATGTAACAGCACTATATTCAAATATCCCGCATGACAAAGGCATCGCAGCTGTTAACCATTTTCTAACAAAGGACTCTCTGATGCCAGAAAACCAAAAAGATTTCATCCTCCGTGCAATCAAATTCATCCTGAACAATAACTATTTCACACATAACAAAAAAATCTACAAACAAAGAAAGGGAACCGCAATGGGGACGAAATTTGCGCCAGTTTACGCAAATCTATTTATGGGAGCTTTCGAGGAGAAAATTCATGAATCTGAAATCTTATTCTATCGACGCTTTATCGATGACATCTTCTTGATATGGGGAGGAGAAGAAGATAACCTGAATAAATTTATACAAGAATTAAACTACAACGAATGGGGACTGAAATTTACAAGCACGATCAGTAAGAACCAGGCATTCTTCTTAGACATTGAAGTATATGTAGAAGAAGAAAAAAAGCATACAAGAACCTTTTTCAAACCCACAGATACTAACAGTTATCTTAAATATAACAGTTGTCATGCGAAGGGGTGGAAAAACAACATCCCTTACGGGCAATTCATCAGACTACGGAGAAACTGTACAAAAATTGAAGACTTCAAAGACCAATCAACAATCTTAAAAGAACGATTCAAGGAGAAGAACTACCCCACCCCCCTCATTGACACAGCTTACAAGAAAGCTCTAAATTCAGAACAAACCACAGAACAAAGAAATAGAACAACAAACGAGAAAGAGAAAGAGAAAGAAGAAACTAAAAAGAACATGAATTCGTTCAAATCAGGCTTCATCACGAAATACAACACACAACACATGAATATACGTAAAATACTCCTGAAAAACTGGAATATCTTACAAGAAGACCCATTTCTCAAAAAAACAATTACAGATAGACCACTTATAATTTTCCGTAAGAACAAAACGATAAAGGACTTAGTAGCCCTATCCCGCCCCAAACAACGGGAAAAGAATCAAGAAACATCCACAAGAATTAGCGTTATGAAGCCCATCAAAGGTGCATACAAATGCGGACTAGCAAGATGCAAATGTTGTACATCTATTATTAATGGTAAAAAAGAAATTCCACTACCTCAACCCGGAAAAAAACATACACTAAAATCTCTGATGACCTGCAGTACAAATTATGTTATTTATCTACTTGAATGCCCGTGCGGCCTAAAATACATTGGTTGCACGATTAATGCCCTGCGAATACGTATCAATAAACATAGAAACAACATCATCAAAGGTTTTGAAAAACACAGTGTTTCCCGTCACTTCAAATTAACACACAATATGGATCCCACAGGACTCAAAGTGGTCCCAATTGAAATAATCAAACCAGGTCTCTTCTCTTTATTGAAAAGAAGAGAAATGTACTGGATATTCAAAATGCAGACATTATTTCCCCAGGGGCTCAATGAAGCACTGGAAAAGAATTTTTAAAATACATATAGTGGTAAATATACCTTTTTCCTGCGATACAACTTAATATACCATCTAAGATGTTATATATGCCATAAGATATACTTTGGTATAAGAAACATATATGATGACCCTATACGTTTTTTAATGATCAATAGGTCTCTTTTATGTAGCTCCTATTAATTAATATATATTTATATTCACTTGTATCTATTTTCATTAACGTATGAATTAGAACAAAAATGTTGTTGTTTTCTGTCTTTTAAAAATAGGATGCATTTTTATTTTTAACATGATGATTTTATTCTGTTGTGCAAATAATACCTAGTTGCCTTACAAACAACTCATATACGCTCTGCAATGACCATATGACTGAACTGCATAGTCTCCATAGAGACAGAGAACGCTTGAATAGCGTTAGTACACCCAACAATCACGTGACCCAGTACATGACGTAACACGCACACCGCTCTCCATAGCAACGCATGATGCTTAGACAAAGTAATTACAACTTATAATCATGTGACTCACATCACGAGCGGCACGCACGCCCGACGTGACCGCATCATCCATCCACTGGTTCTTCTAGTATGACGCGGCACGCATTGACAGCGCGATCGCGTCATCAGGTCACATGACCAAGGACCCTCCGTGATGACGTGGCACGCACAAGCAGCGTGACCACGCAACTCCAAAGTGAAAGTAAAGCATACAATGCCACGTAACACATCCGGCCTGTGCGGCCACGTCACCAAACGAAACATGTGACACACACCAACCTATCACCATAGACTCCTCCCTCTCGAATCGCATAGCTCCACCCACAAAATGGCGCTATACACAGAATGAAAGTGATACTCTGATACCTATAAATGTGAGTAAATCTGTGTTCCAACATATGTACGCATAGGCTTGAAAAAGGTGCATGTCGCACCGAAACGCGTTGCCTTCCTGTAAACTTGATTTTATATAAATAAAACTGGACAAATCAACTTGCTTCCCGCGATTACCATCGGCGACTGAGAGGACTTAGAGGAGTCAGCACACAGAGGAGGGGGCTTCTTGTTCTATACACCCCCTCCTTCCGAGTAAGTGCCATTCTATTTTATATCCTTTCCGTCCCTTACAGGACGGACACTTTCTACATTTTGCTTGACCTAACTGCTTTTTCCATGAGCGCATAACTTTTTTTTACTTAAAACATACAATAATCTTTGGTATATTATGTAATACCATACATTATTGTGGACAAAAAAAAAAGAACATAATCAGGTATAATCCAGTAAAACCAATGGTGGTTAGACATAATGTATTTTCTCTCAGACTTGCCCGGGAACAGATTAGCAAAACTAGGTGCAAATCATAAACCCACTTTAGAACCTTTAATCTATTGATCTAGTTGGGAACTGAATGAGAAGTAGTTGTTTTTAAAGATTAACCAGATGCCATCCATTATAAACTTCTTTTGTCGGGATGGATTAGACTGATCATGTGCTAGAATGGAAATGATAATGTCTATCCCCAAATCATGATAGATTTTAGAATGCAAAGATGTGATGTCTAGGGAGGTCTGACTATACGTGGGCTTCCATTGGATGTCTGACAAAATAATGATGACATATCTCTGCAGCAAAATATCAATATAATGAGATGGTTACTTGTAATGGAGTTGATAGCAGAGCTTATAAGTATGCCAGGAGGATTGTTGATGTATTCATGCATCTTGGGTAAATGATAAAATACATGTGTCCGAGCGTTGTGAATTACAGGGAAGTGCTTTTCTTACCTTGTGACAATGTGGTCAGCATGGCCTTCCTGGATGAGCTCAAGGAAGTTACTAGAGCTGGAGCTGGTGGGGTAGGTTGGCAACAGTATGTACAACCCCAATTGTAAAAAGGTTGTGTAAAATGTAAATACATGTAAAGAAAAAAGAAAGGTATAATTTAGAAAACATATATAACCATAGTTTATTCACAATAGAACACATCTGAGGTTTAAATGGAGACATTTTTCCATTGCATTTAAAGAATTTAAGTAATTTAGAAATTGATGGCAGCAACACATCTCAAAAAGTTGTGACAGGGGTGACAAAAGTTTGGAAAAGTAAGTAGTACTAATGAAAATCAGCAAGAGGGGGAATTTTCTACTAAGTCACATGACAGCTTATAAAAAGAGCATTGTAGAGAGGCAAAGTTTCTCAGAAGCAAAGATAATCAGAGGTTCACTAATCTGTAAAAAAGTGTGGAACGATTTTAAAAAAATGTGTGCTTAATATAAAATTGGGAAGGCTTTGAATATCCCACCATGTGCAGTATATAATATCAAAAGATGCAGAGATGTAGAGAAACTGGAGAAATTCATGTATACAAGCTGCAAAGGGCGACAAGTGTGAATAGGCCTGCACTCTGAGCGGTTTCTAACATATGGAAACGTGTCAGTGTTGCAATGAGTTCAGCACGCTCTTTATAATCTTGTTGAAGGTATATAGCAGGATCTGGACAACTAATGGAATTAGGTAATAGTGACGCCAGTGCCTGGGTTAAAAGTACTTGGTAGTGAAATGAGACTAACACATGTATGTAGGTAAATGACAGGCGCGCCATTTACTTTCAAGCCCATGGTTGTCTGCATTAGTATTAAGCTCCAGAAATTGTATATACACTATTTAACATGGATAAACAAACTTTGAGGAGGCAGCATCTGAGCTAAGGAAGAGCTATATAGAGATCTGATGAGAAAATACCGTTTATCAACCCCACTAACAGTTTTGCCATTCCTGAAACACTGTGCTCAAGTTTTCTTTAGTACTCACAAACTTCTCTGAAGATTCACTACTTCTTATCTAAAGCTGTTGTCCATTTGGTAGAAAGCAGAGCTGGCTTGAATGGACATCAGGTTTGGAAAAACAAGCAGACTCTCTCAGCATCAGGGTAGTTTATGAGCAGCTGGACACAGGATTTCTTGAACGTTTACATAATGTATCTCTAATTACAGCAGGACAGAGGAGAAGGAAGAAACTGGATCTTTACATGGCTGTCAGCTTCCTCCATTTCCATCTCGACTTCTCTTTCTCCTCTCCGACCGAAGGGTTCACTGCCTCACTCTATACTCCCTACTGCCCTTCACTTCCCTCCTCTAACACGGTTTATCATAAAAACCTGTGACACTGGAAAATGAGCCAAAACCCCCACCTTTTTCCTCACTCGGTAGCTAACTGATTTACTACGGTGCCTAAACAACCTTAACTATTTAGTTTCCCGACTCCCTCTTTTTATTAACCCATTAATGACACAGACACCTTTTTTTTTCCCATTTTCATTTTTTCCTCTCTCCTTTTAAAAAATCGTAACTCCTTTATTTATCCATCAACATTGCTGTATGAGGGCTTGTTTTTTTGCGAGACAAGTTGTATTTTTCAATGGTATTATTTAATGTACCATATAATGTACTAAAAAAACTTTTTAAAAATTGTAAGTGGGGGGCGTGGCCTGGATGGCAGTCGGCTTTCTGTGAGCTCCGATACATCACTTCACCGGCAGCAACTCACAGCAATGTAAGAGAACAGTAGTCACCGATTTCAGCCATCGGACAGCACCAGGAATCTAAGGATGTCACGCAGGAGACAGAACAAGTCAGGACCGAAGCGCATCACGGACTTCTTCACTGTGCGGGACACGGAGGGGGAGCGGGAGCTGGAATTTGCAGCAGAAGGAGACCCGACTAGCGGAGGTGCAGGAGCGGCGAGCAGGGGGAACCCCACGCTCAGAAGAGGAGGTAAGCGTGCTTCCTCCTGTCCCTCATCTCGCAATTGCACACACCAGGGCCAATACATGCGGTCTTCTCCCCATGAACTTAAAGAAATAGGGCAGAAAAGTACAAGCAAAAATAAAATGACCCCGCTTAGCTCAGAAAGAAAGGGGGAGGGGCTTGCCAATAAAAGGCCATCTTCCACGTCTCATACTTCACAAGCAGAGGAGCCTACAAATACTGTTTCCCCTAGCAACAGTCCAGAGAAGAGAAGACAAGAAAATGAATCTGATCTTAATACACAGGAAAATAATAGTGACAAAGATAATGCAGACCCTATACTTAGCATAGAATGCTCTAGCCAAACTGCATCAGAATTTATAAGAGATATGGTGCTCGCTCACAGAGGATCGCTAAAAAACGACCTAAGTGAAATAAACACCAGAGTCAGCTCCGCCATAGCGAACCTCAGAGACAGAGTAGATCACCTAGAGAATAAAACAGGGGAAATCACCAGCTCCCACAATAACCTCATAGATGCCCACTATAAACTAGAACATGAAGTTGAAACGCTCAAACAAAAATTAGCAGACTTGGAAGACCGCAATAGGCGCAACAACATCAAATTTAGGGGGATGCCGGAGACGGTAAAACCAGAAGAGCTTAACAATTATGCCCAAGATCTTATACAAACCCTGATCCCCAACACTAATCCACAAGAACAGATTATAGACAGAATACATAGACTTCCCAAGCCAAAGAACATACCTGACAATGTACCAAGAGATGTAATTGCCAGATTACATTTTTATAGCACAAAAGATGCGCTAATGAAAATTTCAAGAAATTTAAAGGAACTACCTCCTCCATTTGGTAGCATTAAACTATACTCGGATTTTTCACAACTTACGATGATAGCCCGAAAAAATCTCCCAACGATCACAGCAGCTCTCAGAGAAAGCAAAATTCTCTACAGATGGGGTTTCCCCATCAAACTCATCATAAACAAAGAAGGCAAAATGAATATCATGACTACATCCGAAGAGGGCTTGTCTCTACTGAAAAAGTGGAACATCCAGGTCCCGAAGGACCCTAACCCCTCCTACGTGACCGAAGATTGGTCTCAAAAACAAGCAAGGCGCTAGACAGTACGCCCTCTATACCTTCTTACCAACACTTTGTCCTCAGAACAAAGTAAATAGGGTGACATCCAACACAGGTTGGACTCTTAACACCCTAATCTCTGGCCTTTCGTACGTGGGCTTTGGTTGTTTACTAGCCCCGAACAGACCCGTGTTCTTTCTTCGTTATACCATTACAAGATGGTTATGCAAAAAGTGAAGACCATCAGTTTAGTCACGAATAGAGATGAGCGAGCACCAAAATGCTCGGGTGCTCGTTGCTCGAGTCGAGCTTTCCGCGATGCTCGAGAGTTCGTTTCGAGTAACGAACCCCATTGAAGTCAATGGGCCACTCGAGCATTTTTGTATATGACCGATGCTCGCTAAGGTTTTCATTTGTGCAACTCTGCAAAACCTACAAAAGTGATGGAACCGACACAGAAACGGATAGGGCAGGCGAAGGGCAACATGTTGGGCTGCATCTTAGGCTCCCAGGTCTCACTATTAAAGGGGTTGTCCCGCGAAAGCAAGTGGGTCTATACACTTCTGTATGGCCATATTAATGCACTTTGTAATGTACATTGTGCATTAATTATGAGCCATACAGAAGTTATAAGTAATTTTTCACTTACCTGCTCCATTGCTAGCGTCCTCGTTTCCATGGAGCCGTCTAATTTTCAGCGTCTAAGCTCCAAATTAGACGCGCTTGCGCAGTCCGGGTCTTCTTCTTTTCTCAATGGGACCACTCGTGCCGGAGATCAGCTCCGTGTAGCTCCGCCCCGTCACGTGCCGATTCCAGCCAATCAGGAGGCTGGAATCGGCAATGGACCGCACAGAAGCCCTGCGGTCCACCGAGGGAGAAGATCCCGGCGGCCATCTTCAACCGGTAAGTAAGAAGTCACCGGAGCGCGGGGATTCAGGTAAGCGCTGTGCGTTTTTTTTTTTTTAAGTCCCTGCATCGGGTTTGTCTCGCGCCGAACGGGGGGGCTGTTAAAAAAAAAAAAAAACGTTTCGGCGCGGGACAACCCCTTTAAGCCACAATAGCGGCAAGAGTGCCCCCCCCCCCCCCTCTAACAATTTTTACTTCGGACAAACCCTCATTAGCAATGCATACCTTAGCTAAGCACCACACTACCTCAAACCAAGCACAATCACTGCCTGCGGGACACACCGCTGCCTCTTCTCCTGGGTTACATGCTGCCCAACCCCCCTGCACGATCCTGCGTCCGCAGCACACACAAAAGTGCCCCTGCGCAGCCCTCAGCTGCCCTCATGCCACACGCTGGCCTCATAGCCACACCACCCTCATGTCTATTTATAAGTGCGTCTGCCATGAGGAGGAACCAGAGGCACACACTGCAGAGGGTTGGCAGGGCCAGGCAGCAACCCTCTTTGAAAGTGTGGGTGATAGCCCACAATGCTGTTGAGAATTGATAATAGATTGACGTTCCATCTTCATTCCAATCCTTTGCTACCTCCGTCAGGAGCTGCAAACGTGGGCATAAAGGGGAGTCCGCTGCCATCCCAGCACTTCTACACATCTTCACAATGCAGCAATACTCGGTGTGGGAAGTATGTGAGCGGGCCCTGGGTCAGCCTCTGTCCCAGCAAACACCTTGTGTGGCCCAAGGTGCTGCGAGTGACATAGCAATGGGGACTCCATGTGTCCACACACTACTCATTCTGTTTGGGTGTCAGATACCTCATCAACAACGCAAGGGGTAAACCATCTGCACTCTGCACCCTACCCAAGTCTGTCAGTGTTTTGGGGACAGACAGGTAAAACACCTCAATGGGAAGTCTGTGTGCACTCACAGCATGGGTGGCCCCCAGGAACCCACAGACGGTACATAAAGAAATCCCATTGCAGTGCCCCGGATAGCTGACGTTACGTGATAGAAAATACATGTTGGCTTTGGCCCACATGCCATGCCCTAGACATTCGTGGTTTCTTTAAAAGTGCCAGGCAGGTACAACTCCGCTATGGCAAGTCTGTGTGCACCCGCAGCATGGGTGGCAAGCAGGAACACACAGACAGTACATAAATAAATCCCACTGCAGTGCCCCGGATAGCTGAGGTTACGTGAGAGGAAATACATGTTGGCTGCGGCCCACACGCCATGCCCTAGACATTCTGTTTTTTTTTTTTAAAGTGCCAGGCAGGTACAACTCCACTATGGCAAGTCTGTGTGCACCCGTAGCATGGGTGGCAAGCAGGAACACACAGACGGTACAGAAAGAAATCCCATTGCAGTGCCCCGGATAGTTGCGGTTACGTGAGGGAAAATACATGTTGGCTGCGGCCCACACGCCATGCCCTAGTCAGTCTGGGTTGTTTTTCGGGCCAGATAGGTAGAACACCGCGATGGGAAGACTCAGTGCACCCATAGTATACACAGAACCCTGGAATAATCCTGTAGCAAAGGTATAAGCTGAACCCAGTAACAGTTATGTAGCAGAAGTCTAGGGAGACCCCAGTAACATTTCTGTAGTAACAGTATAGACAGACCCCAGTAACATTTCATTAGCGGAAGTATAGGCAGACCCCTGTAACATTTATGTAGCAGCAGTATTGACAGACCCCTGTAACATTTGTGTAGCAGCAGTATATGCAGACCCCTGTAACATATTTGTAGCTGCAGTATAGACAGACCCCAGTACCATTTCTGTAGAAGTAAAGGCAGACCCCAGTAACATGTCTGTCGCCGCTGTATAAGCAGACCCCTGTAACATTTATGGAGCAGAAGCATAGGCAGACCCCAGTACCATTTTTGTAGCAGAAGTATACGCAGACCCCAGTAACATTAATGTGGCAGAAGTATACACAGACCCCAGTAACATTTCTGTGGTAACGGTATAGACAGAGCCGAGTAACATTTCTGTAGCAGAAGTATAGGCAGACCCCTGTAACATTAACGTGGCAGCAGTATTGGCAGACCCCAGTAATATCCTTGTGGCAGCAGTATAGGCAAACCCCTGTAAAAATGAACGTGGCAGCAGTATAGGCAGACCCCAGTAACATCCTTGTGGCAGCAGTATAGGAAGACCCCTGTAACTTTCTTATAGCAGAAGTATAGGCAGGCCAACCTCTGAAACATTAGGATACCATGAGCGTAGGCGAAGGTGGGAAAAATTAGTTGAATAAGAGTGTAGGCGTGAGCCCCAAAAATTAGTGTACCAAGACTACAGGTGTACCTATGAAAAATTTATCAACCGAGAGGGCAGGTGAAACCCATAAACATTTTTTTAAAGATACAGCTCACTGTTGCTTTATTTGTAACAGAGCCTGTAGGCAGCCCTGTTGAAAAAATTGGTTCATGTTACAGTCTTAATACTTTTGAAACTTAGAAAAATTGTAAAAACATTGGTAGATGTACATGAGCCTTTTAGGCCGCAGAAAAATTGGCCGTTCAGTGCGATAACATGTTGTTTCTGGAGGAGGAGTAGCAAGAGGAGGACTAATGTCAGAGACAGATTGACAAAGCTAAATGCCCCGTTTTACCGGTGACAGAGAAGAGTGCTTTTATCTGCGGTTGCAGCAAAAAGAATCTTTAGGTTCCACTGCTCTCCGCCGATGGAGAAGAGAAGTCTGGGGAAATCCAGGCTTTGTTCAGCTTTATGAATGTAAGCATGTCAGCACTGGCAGTTGACAGGCGGGTACGCTTGTCCGTGATGATTCCCCTAGCTGCACTAAACACCCTCTCTGACAAGACGCTAGTGGCAGGGCAAGCCAGCCCCTCCAGGGCATACAGCGCAAGTTCGTGCCATGTGTCCAGCTTTGACACCCAATAGTTGTTTGGAGCAGAGGCATCATGGAGGACGGTGGTATGATCGGCTGCGTACTCCCTCACCATCTTTTTACAGTGCTCCCTCCAACTCAGCCTTGACTGGGGAGTGGTGACGGAGTCTTGCTGGGGAGCCATAAAGCTGGCAAAGGCCTTGGACAGTGTTCCCCTGCTTGCGCTGAACATGCTGGCTGATCTCCGCACCTCCCCTGCTACTTGGCCCTCGGAACTGCGCCTTCTGCCGCTAGCGCTGTCAGATGGGAAGTTTACCATCAGTTTGTCCACCAGGGCCCTGTGGTATTGCATCACTCTCGAACCCCTTTCCTCTTTGGGAATGAAAGTCGAAAGTCCTTATATTGGGGGTCGGCTGAATGCTTCAGCTAGGAATAATGGAATAGGACCCCGGTTCTATTTTGTTGGTTTTCGGAACATGGTGCCATGATTAAGAGGGACGGCCAGGGGCATTCGTATTGTGCCGCTGGAGGTGAAATTCTTGGACCGGCGCAAGACGGACCAAAGCGAAAGCATTTGCCAAGAATGTTTTCATTGTTGGAGGAGGAGGAGAGGGAGGGTTTAGAGGAGGTGGCATAGACTGCCGCAGATACCAGAACCGAGGAAGGACCCGCAATTCTGGGTGTGGGTAGGACGTGTGCCGTCCCAGGCTCTGACTCGGTCCCAGCCTCCACCAAATTCACCCAATGTGCCATCAGGGAGATATAGTGGTCCTGCCCGCCAGTACTTGTCCACGTGTCCATCGTTAAGTGGACCTTCCCAGTAACCGCGTTGGTGAGGGCACGATTGATGTTGCGGGAGACGTGCTGGTGTAGGGCTGGGACGGCACACTGGGAAAAATAGTGGCAACTGGGGACCGAGAAGCACGGGACCACCGCCACCATCATGTTTTTGAAAGCCTCTGTTTCCACAAGCCTGTACGGCAACATCTCCAGGCTGATCAATTTGGCAATGTGCACGTTTAATGCTTGAGCGTTCGGGTGCGTGGTGGCGTATTTGCGCTGGCGCTCCAACGCTTGTGCTAGTGACAGCTGGAAGCTGCGCTAAGAGACATTGCTGGATGGGGCCGAGGACAGCGAAGGTGAGGGTGTGGGTGCAGGCCGGGAGGTGCTCGTGCCTGTGTCCTGAGAGGGGGGTTGGATCTGAGTGGCAGGTTGGGGCACAAGCGGAGAGGCAGTGGTGCGACCCGGAGGCGGTGAGCGGCCTTCGTCCCACCTTGTGGGGTGCTTGGCCATCATATGCCTGCGCATGCTGGTGGTGGTGAGGCTGGTACTGGTGGCTCCCCGGCTGATCTTGGCGCGACACAGGTTGCACACCACTGTTTGTCAGTCGTCCCTGCTCTCACTGAAAAACATCCACACCTTTGAAGACCTAGGCCTCTGCAGGGTGGCTTGGCGCGAGGGGGTGCTTTGGGAAACAGTTGTGGGAGTCTTCGCTCTGGCCCTGCCTCTACCCCTGGCCATCCCACTGCCTCTTCCAACCTGTCCTGCTGCTGCACTTGCCTCCCCCTCTGAAGACCGGTCCTCTGTTGGCTTAGCGAACCAGGTGGGGTCAGTCACCTCATCGTCCAGCGGCTCTTCCCCCGAATCCTCTGTGCGCTCCTCCCTCGGACTTACTGCCCTTACTACTACCTCACAGATAGACCACTGTGTCTCATCATCATCGACCTCCTCACCCATTGAAAGCTCTTGAGACAGTTGCCGGAAGTCCCCAGCCTCATCACTCGGACCCCGGGAGCTTTCCAAAGGTTGGGCATCGGTCACGACAAACTCCTCAGGTGGGAGAGGAACCATTTTTTCCTAATCAAGGCAGGGGCCCAAGAACAGTTCCTGGGAGTCTGCCTGCTCATCAGAATGTGTCATTTTCAAGGAGTGAGGAGGCTGAGAGGAAGTAGGAGCAGCAGCAAGAGGATTCAGAGTTGCAGCAGTGGACGGCATAGAAGACTGGGTGGTTGATACATTGCTGGATGCATTTTCTGCTATACACGACAGGACCTGCTCACACTGCTCATTTTGTAATAAAGGTCTACCCCGTGGACCCATAAATTGTGATATGAAGCTGGGGACCCCAGAAACTTGCCTCTCTCCTAATCCCGAAGCAGCCGGCTGCGATTCACCTGGACCAGGAACTCGGCCTGTGCCCACACCCTCACCTGGACCTCTGCGTCCACGCCCGCGTCCATGGCCACGTCCTCTAGGCCTACCCCTACCCCTCAGCATGGTATATTTAGAATACAGCAGACACAGAGAGTTGTAAAAAATTAGGCAATTATTTGCCTGCACTTGGAGGCTGACAGCGGTTATGTTACACACAGTGTAGGGCAAAAAAATTATACACTAGGCTGCAGAAAGGTCTAGCTGGCTAATAGTGAGCCACTACAACTCCTAGCAGCCACACAGTAAACTGCACACGCGCACAAGTAGTCCTAAGGAGGATTTTTTTTATCAGATGTTTTTGAAAAAACCAGGAGCCTAGATAGCGTGTATTTGTCTTTCCCTCTATCAGCGGCTGTGGCCGTACGCTGTGCGTGAAGTTGATGGGACGCACAGAGCGGTGTAAAAAATTAGGCAATTATTTGCCTGCAATTGGAGGGTCACAGCGGTAATGTTACGCACCCTATAGGACAAAAAATATATATGCTAGGCTGCAGAAAGGCCTAGCTGGCTAATGGCTAATGTAGTGAGCCACTACAACTCCTAGCAGCCACGCAGTAAACTGCACACGCGCACAAAATGGCAGAGTCTAAGGTGATATTTACAGCAAATGAGAGCAGAAGACTGATAAAATTCTTGTTTCTGCAAGGAAAGTCCGAGAAGGATATTCATGGTGAAATGTCGCAGGCATTGGGGGATCAATGCCTTTCATATTCTACAGTTAAGAACTGTGTTGCCAAATTTGAAACGGGCCACATCAGCACCAATTATGAGGAACGTCCTGGACGACCGAGAAAAATTGTTGTTCCGGAGATCGTTGATGCTGTGCACAACCCTCATACTGGAGAATCGGCCAATTTCAGCTAACGGAATAGCAGACATCATGGGGATTTCTCGTGAACGTGTTTGTGTCATTATCCATGAACATTTGAACATGAAGAAGCTATCTGCAAAGTGGGTCCCCAAATGTTTGACAACAGATCAGAAAAGTATGCGAGTGAAAACATCCCGGTCCATTTGCCAGCGTTTCCGGACTGATAAGAACTTTCTGGATCGACTGGCCACTATGGATGAGTCCTGGATTTATTTGTATGACCCTGAAACCAAGGAACAGTCAGAAGAGTGAAGGCACAGTGGTTCTCCTCGCCCAAAGAAGTTCAGCCACTAAGGTGATGGCATCTGTGTTCTGGGATAAGGAGGGCGTGCTGCTAGTGGACTACCTTCAAAATGGTTCCACCATCAATGCAAGTTATTGCATTGAACTTTTGGCCCAATTGAAGGCAGCTCTGAAGGCCAAAAGGTGCGGCAAGCTGTCCAAAGGAATCTTGTTCCTGCAAGACAATGCCTCCGCTCACACTGCACAAGCGACAACAGCAAAACTGGTGGAGCTAGGCTTCCAGCTAGTTGAGCACCCACCTTATTCACCAGATCTAGCTCCCTCTGACTACAATCTGTTTGCAAACCTGAAGAAACACCTCAAGGGTACCAAATTTCACACCATTTCTGATGCTATGGCTGCTACCGATGACTGGTTTGAGGCACAACTGAAATCCATCTTTTTTTTTGCAAGGCTTACAGAACTTGGAATACTGATGTAAGAAGTGTGTTGACATCAGTGGCGAGTATGGGGAATAAATGTAAAGTTTCATCTTCCTATATTCTTTCTTTCTGTGTATAGCCAAAGACTTATCAGCACCCCCTCGTATAGCATGAATTCAGCAATTTGCATTAAAGTTAAAAAACAAATTACAGTTACTGTAATTGTTAAAAGATGTACTGATTATATTTTTTACACTCATGAGTAAAACTAAGTACACCCTCTTTGAATTCTACAGTTTTATGTATCAGAACATTAAAAAACTGTGGTCCGTAGAAGATCTTGAACTTAGATAGATAAAGCCCCAGATTAATAGCATCACATGAAAAATTACACTGTGTCATTATTTAATAAAATGTAGATCAAAATCCGGATGTAGTGTGTGACAAATTAAGTACACCCTTACTGCTTCTATGGGAATTAATAGGGTAATTTTCAGCCAGGTGCTCGTAGTCAATTGCCCTTGATCATCAGTAATTAGAAAGGCTGGGGCAGCAGCCGGCGGCGGCAGGGAAGCAGTATGCAGCAAGAGGTGAGTATGTAGGTTCTTTATTTTATTCATATTCCATCCCACACTGCCATCAATATTGCAGTTCTCATAAAACCCCCTTAAGACAGCTGTACATACAGTAAATGTCCACAAAACTCAATAAACAAAAGAAGGCCTTAGTCAGACGGGCGTTTTTAGCCGCGATTTGCGCATGCGCATGCGTCTGGCGATTTTTTCAAACCATTGCTTTGCAATGGTATTGGACACATGAGCGCTTTTTATGCGCTCGTCCGATAAATTATAGAACAAAAAATCGCAGATCGCACCTATCTGCGATCTGCGATTCCTGTTCTCTTCTGTATATGCGCTCAATGGGGCCAACGGCAGCAGCGCCGACCCCATTGAGAACATATAGAAGACAAATCATTCTTCTCTGCCACAGCTGTTACAGCTGTGGCAGAGAAGAACGATGTTTGCCCATTGAATTCAATGGAGCGGCAATACAGCCGCTCCATTGAAAGCAATGGGCTGCCGGCGTGCGCGGGGTGAATTGTCGGGAAGGGGTTAAATATATAAGCCCTTCCCTGCAATTCATCCTAAAATGTGTTAAAATAAAAAAAAATTGTATACTCACCTTTCCGCTGCAGCCGGAGTCCAGCCGCGGCCGCTGTCAGTTCTCCTGAACTGCTTCTCGGCACTATTCAGCCGGCGGGGCTTTAAAATCCCCGCCTGCTGAATGATCTGCCTCTGATTGGTCACAGCCCTGACCAATCAGAGGCCGGTTTCACTCACACACCCATTCATGAATTCATGAATGGGTGAGTGACTGCTGCCTCTCAGCGCTGAGCCAATGAATGGGTGTGAGTGAGGCATGCCTCTGATTGGCTCAGCGCTGAGCCAATCAGGAGGCAGGTCTGACTCACACCCCCTTCACACCCACTGCAGGACGGCCGCGCGGAGCTCCGGCTGCCGGGGGAAGGTGAGTATACAATTTTTTTTTATTTTAACACATTTTAGGATGAATTGCAGGGAAGGGCTTATATATTTAAGCCCTTACCGACAATTCATCCCGGGCTCGCCCGCAGCGCATTGCTTTAAATGGAGGCGGCTCTATTGCCGTCTCCATTGAATGCAATGCGCTGGACAGCTCCGGCCCGTTTCTAATGAAACGCGGCTAGGAGCAGATTTTCGGGCGATTTGTGGGCAACTTGTGCGCACCGGTCACGCGATTTGCCGATGCGCATCCGTCATGCGATCCGCAAATTGCGCGAGAAAACGCCGGTCTGACTAAGGCCGAACACTGTAAAAAAGAGGGTCCAAATTTCTCTATAATGTTCTGAGAGACAGATAAAGTTATATAGAAAATGATTACTTCAAGTTACTTCTGCTAAAGGTGGTTCTAGAAGCTAATGATTAATGGGGTGTAGTAAGTTTTTCACACACCGCTTCTGCATTTTTGCCTTGCTCTTCTTAAACAAATACTGACACAGTGCAATTTGTCATGTGCTGTTGTTCATCTGAACTTGTATTAACCTATTTTAAGACTATTCCAAGGACCAGATTTTTTTGTATTATGTTCTGATATTTAAAATCATAGAATTCAGAGAGGGTGTACTTATTTTTGTTTAAGATCGTTAACAATAAAAGCATTATATAGCCAATTATCCTTGACATGTAGGTGCATAGAAATATTCTGTCAGGTCTCATGGGGCTCTTGTACAAATTTTGCACTAGCCTTCAGGAGCTCTTTAAACGAAATCGTGCTTAGGCAGCTTTACATTGCGTAGGCGCAATTGCGGATGTTGCAGCGCTACTTTTTTTGCGTTACAAGCGAGGCTTTTTTGTGTGCATATCGGTGTATTTTATTGTACTTATTCTGCCCACAGGATACTGTATGTTCATTTGTGGCAAATAAACACACCGATGGAAATGGCTAATTAGTTCCAGATGTGTTCTTTCCCCAGTGAAATTAGGCAGTGTTTCACGCATCTCCTTGCTTACTGCGCATGCATTTGTACACTCTTAATGGACTACTAAGGGAACCCTTGGTGTGCAAATAAGCAGAAAGTTAGAGCAGGTTCTATCCTTTTTGCGCAGCCGAAATGCGATCTAAGGCTGCGGTCAGATGAGAATTTTTTGGTGCGCTTCTATGTGCGCAAAAAAATCACATCTATTAGAACCATTGGTTCCCTGTGAAGTGTTCACATATCCATTTTTTAGAAGCGCAAAACACTCGCACATGCAAAAGATGGGACATGCGTGCCTGTAAGGTCAGTGCTGCGTGTAAAGTTTCAGATATGACGGGATGAGGGGACTTCGAGAAGATTCCATTAATTCCTGTGGGGAGTCCTCTCATCACTGAATAGTGTTCAGTGATGATAGGACTCCCCACAGGGACAAAAGTATTACCTGTCACAGCTGTGGCAGTGGACTGCGATGTCATCCCATTGCTCTCAATTTGGCTTGCGCCTTTTCCGCCCCAATGAAAGAAGAATCCCCATTTGGATTTTCGGTGAAGGGCTTGAAGTACAAGCCCTTCCTTAAAAATATGCCCTAGCTGCTTGAAAAAATAAAAAAATATATATTCATCACCTAACAGGCGCTGTCTGGCTCCGGCATGTCTTCTCCCTGGCTACCTGAAGCATTTTTCCTGGCCGCGAGTTAAAAATTGAAAAGAGCTGGGTCTGATTGGCTGAGCGCTCTGACCAGTCAAAGGTAGTGCTCAGCCATTCATTGAATGACAGCTGAGCGCTGCCTGTGAATGGTCACAGCACTCAGCGAATCACAGGCAGCGCTCAGACATTCATTGAATTGCACAAATCGCAGGAAAAGAAGACAGCTGGACCTCATCAGGCTTTAATAGCCAATCAATTCCACGTAAAGGGAGTGTTACGTGCGTGTGTGTGTGTGTGAACTGGCCCTCTACAAGCAAAAAGTACAGTGCTGTGCGCTGACACACGTGTGAAATGCTGATAACCTGGCTCTTGAAACATCGTTCATGAACAAATACGCTGCATTGAGGTGACCATATTTGTGCATATGCTCATTGGAATCCGCCCTAATTCCGATTTCAACCAGATCAGTATTGACAAATGTTTCTCAATCCCAATATGATTCCTAGTGAATGACAGCTCATGAGTCCCTCTGTGCTTCACATTGGCAGACAGGGTTTAGACCATATAGCCCCCCACTAGATTAGCCCTCAGTTTTTTTGATGCCCTAGTTTAAAGAGTCAGTAGTAATGGGGTCCCTTAAGAGATCCAGACAGTGCTAGAACATTCCTATTTCATCCATGGATAGTGCAGTGTATCATCATTTACCATTAAATTGGGGGTAAAAACAGCACTTAGTGTTGGGGATACTTGAGTCGTAACAGCAGCCTTTGGAATAACAAGCCTTAGCATCTATTCCAGGAAAACCACATTCTTTTCTTTCGTGGGGTTTGACAAAACACTGAGCCGTATCTGAAAGTAAAACAAAGTGAATGCTGTTATTGCAATAAGACATTTAAGGCTAATTTCACAACGGCGAGTGAGATATCGGGCCCCAAAACTTGGCCATATATCTCACTCGCCAACATGTAATGTTGCTGCTGAAGCGAAGTGTTTTTGTGTTAAACGCGCCTCACATCACTTCAGGGAAGTAGCTAAAAGCCGCGACGGAGGATCATGAAGTGTTTTCGATTGTTTGCAATTGGAAATCTTGCATCGCATCTGACTCGCAGGCGCCTATCACGTCGTGTAATGCTCTGGCGACCCCATTAAAAACTATGAGCGATGCTATCTAAGGAAACGCCCAAAAATAGGTCACGCTGTGATTTTTTTCCCGCGCCGCAATGCAAAAAATAATTGTTCAAATGTTTGAACCCATTCAAAATAATGGGGTTTATATTCGTGCATCTCACAAAGCACAACTCTTGTGTGATTTAATTGGCTGTGTGAAAGCTGGCCTAAATACAATTGGATGAAACTGAAGGAATGGGAGCAATGGGATGAAACTGAAAGGGAGGAGACACAGATTTGATATTAGAAAAAACTTTCTGACGGTGTAAGTGATTAATGAGTGGAACAGGATACCATGGGAGGTGGTGAGTTCTCCTTCAATGGAACTGTTCAAACAAAGGCTGGACAAATATCTGTCTAGCATGTATTACTGATCCTACACTGAGCAGGGGGTTGGACACGATGACCCTGGAGGTCCCTTCCAACTCTACCATTCTATGATTCTATGAAATAAAATTCCTTTAAATCAGCATCATCCAGAAAGGTGACTAGTTCATGTACAACTTTACCAAACTTCTTACTAGCTGATCATGACTATTCCTTTACTTATACAATAACAGTGACCCCTGCTTCCATTTGAGTGGTCATTCAGGGGTCTGGGAAAATTGGATGAAAACTCCTATAGAAGCTGAGAATGGCTGCCACCCAACTTTCCGGGAAGCAGATGCAACTGCCTTTATTGTCTGTGCAGACAATGACATGAAGTAAGATGTAATTGGGGCCGATGGGTTTCCAGGGCAATTGGATGCCACATGCTGGTGTCCGGGCTTGCGATTGCTTATAATCGCTGTTGTAAGTGAGGTGGCTGCTTAAGTGCTCTGAAGCGACTTCCTGTCGTGTGTAACAGAGCCACAATGGTCTCTTCATGTCATTATTGCTTTTTTTTTAAAATAATAATAATAATTCGTGACGCCAGTGCTACATTAGCACAAGATTGTTAAATGTGATGTAATTAAGAAATCACAAGAACCAGGGTTTAAAAGGTAATAACTGTCTTTTCAGTTTCTTTGTTAATGTCAGTAGTGATCATATATCAGTGCACACATACAAGACTTTCATTAAAAGTGGTTATTCTCTTTACATGTTAGGAGTATGATTAGCAGGAATAATGTACCTGGGGTTCTTCAGGCTAAAGACAGGGATGATGCTCTGAGTAACATATGACAGCGCTGTTAATTTTCCTTGGGCCGGTTAAATGGCTCTTCAGAGGCGTGACCTGTAAACAGTATACACCTTCTCTGCACACTCTACTGATCTGATCTGACTGAAATCTCACTGACTGATGATCTTCTCACTATAACTACAACACGACTCCTCTCCTACCTCTCTCTTTCTTTACTCCCCAGACCAGCAAGACCAACTGTCACACCACTGGCTTGTAGCCAATCAGAATTCAATCTGCCGGCAACCAATGAAAATTATCTGTGCACCTTAGCTCTGTCGTAGGGCAAATTAAGTAATGGTTAACCATTGCTGGTTATACATGAACTGAGCGCTGCCATTAAAAGGCAAGGTACTTTTGTAGGGCCCTTTGGGCCACTGCACGGTTATGGTTCAAGCCCTTTATTTGTATAAAATCATTGTATCCATAATGACCTATACAAAAATAGTGATGACATATCTCTGCAGTAAAATATCAATATAATGAGATGATCACTTGTAATGGAGTTGATACCAGAGCTTATAAGTATGCCAGGAGGATTGTTGATGTATTCATGCATTTTGGGTGAATGATAAAATACATGTGTCCGAAGGCTGTCAATTACGGGAAGTGCTTTCCTTACCTTGTAACAATATGGTCAGCATGGCCTTGCTGGACGAGCTCAAGGAAGTTACTAGAGCTGGAGCTAGTGGGGTAGGTTGGCAACAGTATGTACAACCCCAATTGCAAAAAGGTTGTGTAAAATGTAAATACATGTAAAAAAGAAAGGTATAATTTAGAAAACATATATACTATAGTTTATTCACAATAGAACACATCTGAAGGTGAAATGGAGACATTTTTACATTGCGTTTAAAAATTTTACGTATTTAGAAATTAATGGCAGCAACACATCTCAAAAATTTTGACAAAAGTTTGGAAAAGTAAGTAGTACTAATGAAAATCAGCTGGAGGGAGAACCTTCTACTAAGTCACATGACTGCTTATAAAAAAGAGCATGGTAGAGAGACAGATTTTTCAGAAGCAAAGATGGTCAGAGGTTCACAATCTGTGAAAAATTGTAGAACGATTTTAGAAAAATGTGTGCTCAACATAAAATAGTAAAGACTTTGACTATCCCACCATCTGCAGTATTTAATCTCATCAAAAGATGTAGAGAAATTGGAGAAATTCATGTATATAAGGTGCAAAGGGCAACACGTGTGAAGAGGCCTGCACTCTCTGAGCAAAATGGCTGAGGAACCAATCAGGAGGCTGGACGGGAAGGGGCGGAGCTACACGATGACGCGTAGAAGGGGGCGGAGCCAGAATGCCGCTCGTGCCGGACCAAAGAGATGGGAGAAGACCCCTCTGCGCAAGCGCGTCTAATCGGGAGATTAGACGCTGAAATTAGACGGAGCCATGGAGACGGGGACGCCAGCGCAGGGAAGGTAAGTGAATAACTTCTGTATGGCTCATATTTAATGCACGATGTATATTACAAAGTGCTTTAATATGGCCATACAGAAGTACTTAACCCCACTTGCTTTCGCGAGACAACCCCTTTAAGATTGTGTCTGAACAGTGCACCTAACACCTGCTAGGAAAATAAAATAGGATATTCCTCAAAATAAAGACCTAGTGCCTCCTTTGGGGCAAAAATTTATATAAGACAGGGTCTTATTTTTGAGGCTAGTTAAGTAAATATAATATGAATTCAGCACTTCTCATCAGTGGAGAGTATGTGGAATAAATGTAAAGTTTCATCTTCCTATCTCGTTTCTTTCTGGGTAAAGCCAAAGACTTTCAGCAGACCCTCGTATAGCATGAATTCAGCAATTTGCATAAAAGTAAAAAAAAAATTACAGTTACTTCAATTGTTAAAAGATGTACCGATTATATGTATATACACTCCTGAGTAAAACTAGGTACACCCTCTTTGAATTTTACAGTTTTATGTATCAGAACTAGTGATGAGCGAGCATACTCGCTAAGGGAAATTGCTCGAGCGAGTATTGCCCTTAGCGAGTAGCTGCCCGCTCGAGAGAAAAGGTTCGGGTGCCAGCGGCGGGCAGGGAGCTGCGGGGGAGAGCGGGGAGGAACGGAGGGGAGATCTCTCTCTCCCTCTCTCCCCTCGGCTCATCCCTGCTGACTGCCGCAACTCACCGCTCCCCTGCGCAGGCACCCGAACTTTTTCTCTCGAGGAATTGCCCTTAGCGAGTATGCTCACTCATCTCTAATCAGAACATTAAAAAACTGTGGTCCGTAGAAGATCATGAATAGAGATGAGTGAGCACCAAAATGCTCGGGTGCTCGTTACTCGAGTCGAACTTCCGGCGATGCTCGAGGGTTCGTTTTGAGTAACGAACCCTATTGAAGTCAATGGGCGACCCGAGCATTTTTGCATGGGACCTATGCTCCGCTAAGGTTTTCATTTGTGAAAATCTGGGAAATTCAAGAAAGTGGTGGGAACGACACAGAAACGGATAGGGCAGGCGATGGGCTACATGTTGGGCTGCATCTCAAGTTCCCAGGTCCCACTATTAAGCCACAATAGCGGCAAGAGTGCCTCCCCCAACAATTTTTACTTCTGAAAAACCCTCATTAGCAAGGCATACCTTAGCTAAGCACCACACTACCTCCAACAAAGCACAATCACTGCCTGCATGACACTCTGCTGCCACTTCTCCTGGGTAACATGCTGCCCAACCGCCCATTTCAGTAATAGTAGCAGTCAAGACAGGCCCCAGTAACAATTCCAAAGCAGCAGTATAGGGGGAGCACAGTATTAGTTCCATTTCAGTAGTAGTAGCAGTCTAGACAGGCCCCAGTAACATATCACTAGCAGCAGTATAGGGGGGAGCACAGTATTCGTTCCATTTCAGTAGTAGTTGCAGTCTAGACAGGCCCCAGTAACATATCACTAGCAGCAGTATAGGGGGAGCACAGTATTAGCTCCATTTCAGTAGTAGTAGCAGTCTAGACAGGCCCCAGTAACATATCACTAGCAGCAGTATAGGGGGAGCACAGTATTAGTTCCATTTCAGTAGTAGTAGCAGTCAAAACAGGCCCCAATAACAATTCCGAAGAAGCAGTATAGGGGGAGCACAGTATTAGTTCAATTTCAGTAGTAGTAGCAGTCAAGACAGGCCACAGTAACATAACCGTTGCAGCAGTTTAGGGAGATAACAGTCTCTTTCACATTTCAGTAGCTGCAATATAGACAAGGCCCCAGTTACATTTATGTAGCAAAAGTGTAGGCCAACCCCACACACCTTGTTGTACCATGAGTGCAGGCGAAGCCCATACAAATTACTAGGATTACACTGTAGGCGAGGGCCCAAAAAAATTGGTGTACCAACAGTACTAATGTACCTCAGAAAAATTGCCCATGCCCAACCAAGGGGGCAGGTGAAACTTATTAATCGCTTAGCTTACTGTGGCTTAATTTGTAACTAGGCCTGGAGGCAGCCCAGCTAAAATAAAAATTGGTTCAGGTGCAAGTTTCCCCCAGCCGCACTAAACACCCTCTCTGACAAGACGCTAGCCGCAGGGCAAGCAAGCACCTCCAGGGCATACAGCGCGAGTTCAGGCCACGTGTCCAGCTTCGACACCCAGTAGTTGTACGGAGCAGAGGCGTCACGGAGGACGGTCGTGCGATCGGCTACGTACTCCCTCACCATCCTTTTACAGTGCTCCCGCCAACTCAGCCTTGACTGGGGAGCGGTGACACAGTCTTGCTGAGGAGCCATAAAGGTGTCAAAGGCCTTGGAGAGTGTTCCCCTGCCTGCGCTGTACATGCTGCCTGATCTCCGCGCCTCCCCTGCTACCTGGCCCTCAGAACTGTGCCTTCTGCCACTAGCGCTGTCTGATTGGAATTTTACCATCAGTTTGTCCACCAGGGTCCTGTGGTATAGCATCACTCTCGAACCCCTTTCCTCTTCGGGTATGAGAGTGGAAAGGTTCTCCTTATACCGTGGGTCGAGCAGTGTGTACACCCAGTAATCCGTAGTGGCCAGAATGCGTGTAACGCGAGGGTCACGAGAAAGGCATCCTAACATTAAGTCAGCCATGTGTGCCAGGGTACCTGTACGCAACACATGGCTGTCCTCACTAGGAAGATCACTTTCAGGATCCTCCTCCTCAGGCCATACACGCTGAAAGGATGACAGGCAAGCAGCATGGGTACCCTCAGCAGTGGGCCAAGCTGTCTCTTCCCCCTCCTCCTCATGCTTCCCCCCCCCCTCCTCCTCCTCCAAAACACGCTGAGATAAAGACATGAGGGTGCTTTGACTATCCAGCGACATACTGTCTTCCCCCGCCTCCGTTTCCGAGCACAAAGCATCTGCCTTTATGCTTTGCAGGGAACTTCTCAAGAGGCATAGCAGAGGAATGGTGACGCTAATGATTGCAGCATCGCCGCTCACCATCTGGGTAGACTCCTCAAAATTTCCAAGGACCTGGCAGATGTCTGCCAATCAGGCCCACTCTTCTGTAAAGAATTGAGGAGGCTAACTCCCACTACGCTGCCCATGTTGGAGTTGGTATTCCACTATAGCTCTACGCTGCTCATAGAGCCTGGCCAACATGTGGAGCGTAGAGTTCCACCATGTGGGCACGTCGCACAGCAGTCGGTGCACTGGCAGATTAAACCGATGTTGCAGGGTGCGCAGGGTGACAGCGTCCGTCTTGGACTTGCGGAAATGTGCGCTGAGCCGGCGCACCTTTCCGAGCAGGTTTGACAAGCGTGGGTAGCTTTTCAGAAAGCGCTGAACCACCAAATTAAAGACGTGGGCCAGGCATGGCACGTGCGTGAGGCTGCTGAGCTGCAGAGCCGCCACCAGGTTACGGCCGTTGTCACACACGACCATGCCCAGTTGGAGGCTCAGCGGCGAAAGCCAGCGGTCGGTCTGCTCTGTCAGACCCTGCAGCAGTTCGTGGGCCGTGTGCCTCTTCTCTCCTAAGCTGAGTAGTTTCAGCACGGCCTGCTGACGCTTGCCCACCGCTGTGCTGCCACGCCGCGTGACACCGACTGCTGGCAACGTGTTGCTGCTGACACATCTTGATTGCGAGACAGAGGTTGCGTTGGAGGAGGAGGAGGGTGGTTTAGTGGGGGAAGCATACACCGCTGCAGATACCAGCACCGAGCTGGGGCCCGCAATTCTGGGGGTGGCTAGGACGTGAGCGGTCCCAGGCTCTGACTCAGTCCCAGCCTCCACTAAAATCACCCAATGTACCGTCAGGGAGATATAGTGGCCCTGCCAGCCTGTGCTTGTCCACGTGTCCGTTGTTAAGTGGACTTTGCCAGTAACCGCGTTGGTGAGGGCACGTACAATGTTGCCGGAGACGTGGTCGTGCAAGGCTGGGACGGCACATCAGGAAAAGTAGTGGCGACTGGGAACCGAGTAGGGAGCCATCATGTTTTTGAAAGCCTCCATTTCCACAAGCCTATACGGCAGCATCTCCAGGTTGATCAATTTGGCTATGCGCACGTTTAACGCTTGAGCGTGCGGGTGCGTGGCTGCGTACTTGCGCTTGCGCTCAAACAGTTGCGCTAGCGACGGCTGGACGCTGCACTGAGAGACATTGCTGGATGGGGCCGAGGACAGCGGAGGTGAGTGTGTGGGTGCAGGCCGCGAGACGGTCGTGCCTGTGTCCTTAGAGGGGGGTTGGATCTCAGTGGCAGGTTGGGGCACAGGGGGAGAGGCAGTGGTGCAAACCGGAGGCAGTGAACGGCCTTCGTCCCACCTTGTGGGGTGCTTGGCCATCATATGCCTGCGCATGCTGGTGGTGGTGAGGCTGGTGGTGGTGGCTCCACGGCTGATCTTGGTACGACAAACCTTGCACACCACAGTTCGTCGGTCGTCTGCACTCTTAGTGAAAAACTGCAACACCTTTGAGCACCTCGGCCTCTGCAGGGTGGCATGGCGCTAGGGGGTGCGTTGGGAAACAGTTGGTGGATTATTCGGTCTTGCCCTGCCTCTACCCCTGGCCACCGCACTGCCTCTTCCAACCTGCCCTGCTGCTGCACTTGCCTCCCCCTCTGAAGACCTGTCCTCAGTAGGCGTAGCAAACCAGGTGGGGTCAGTCACCTCATCGTCCAGCTGCTCTTCCTCCGAATCCTCTGTGCACTCCTCCCTCGGACTTACTGCCCTTACTACTACCTCACTGATAGACAACTGTGTCTCATCATCATCGTCCTCCTCACCCACTGAAAGCTCTTGAGACAGTTGCCGGAAGTCCCCAGCCTCATCCCCCGGACCCCGGGAACTTTCGAAAGGTTGGACATCGGTAACGACAAACTCCTCCGGTGGGAGAGGAACCATTGCTGCCCAATCTGGGCAGGGGCCCGAGAACAGTTTCTGGGAGTCTGCCTGCTCCTCCGAATGTGTCATTTTCATGGAGTGAGGAGGCTGGGAGGAAGGAGGAGCAGCAGCCAGAGGATTCAGAGTTGCAGCTGTGGACGGCGTAGAAGACTGGATGGTCGATAGATTGCTGGATGCACTTTCTGCCATCCACGACAGGACCTGCTCACACTGCTCATTTTCTAATAAAGGTCTACCGCGTGGACCCATTAATTGTGAGATGAATTTGGGGATCCCAGAAACGTGCCTCTCTCCTAATCCCGCAGCAGTCGGCTGCGATACACATGAACCAAGAGCTCGGCCTGTGCCCACACCCTGACTTGGGCCTCCGTGTCCTCACCCGCGTCCAAGTCCACGTCCTCTAGGCCTACCCCTACCCCTCAGTATGGTGTATTACGAGTAAAGCAGAAACTGAACGCTGTAATTAAATGTGCTGCTTATTGGCCTGTGGTTGGAGGCTGACTTCGCTTACGCAACGCACAGCAGAGCCAGGAAACAATTATGCCCAAGCCTGTAGTTAGACCTAGGTGCGTATGACTGAGCTACTGGAATTCACAGGGCAGAACCAGTCAAGTGGCCAAAGGCCAGTGGTAGGCCTTAAGTATTTTGCTTCAATTTTTTAAAATGGTGAGGTGAAAAACCAGACAGACACCGTATGCAGCGTATATATGTATACTCTTTCCCTCTGGCGGGATGACGGCGATCATGTAACAGACACAGCAGAGTCAGGAAACAATTATGCGCAAGCCTGCTGTAACGCTTAGCTGGGTAATAATGAGCGACTACTACCCCCAGCAGACACGCAGTAAACTGTACATGGTCACAGGCTTGGCTGGGTATTAATTAGCGACTACTACCCCTAGCAGACACACAGTAAACTGAAGACGGTCACAGGCAGCCCAAATATAGTATTTTTTTCCAATTTTGGGGAAAAAGCCCACTGCCTATATAGCCTGTAGATGGATTTCCCTGTTGGAGGATGACTGTGGTTATTGAAAGCACAGTGCAGCCAGAAAAAATTATGCGCAAGGCTGGGTATTAATTAGCGACTACTACCCCCAGCAGACACGCAGTAAACTGAAGACGGTCACAGGCAGCCCAAATATAGTATTTTTTCCCAATTTTTGGGAAAAAGCCCACTGCCTATATAGCCTGTATATGGATTTCCCTGTTGGTGGATGACTGTGGTTATTGAAAGCACAGTGCAGCCAGAAAAAATTATGCGCCAGGCTGCAGTAATATCTAGCTGGGTAATAAGTGAGCGACTACTACCCCCAGCAGACACACAGTAAACTGAACACAGGCAGCCCAAAGATTTTTTTTTCCAATTTTTTTGAAAAAGCCCACTGCCTATATAGCCAGTATATCTCTTTCCCTGTACCACTGTCCCTGCCTCACCAGTACTGCCCCTATACTCAGTAAAATGACTGCAGACTGAGGACGCTATGGTCTGCACGCCCGATATGCATAAAAAAAAAAAATTTGCAAAACTGCTAAAAGCAGCCTCAACAGTACTGCACACGGTCAGATGTAGCCCTAAGAAGGACCGTTGGGGTTCTTGAAGACGAAGATAACAGCCTAACACTCTCCCTATAGCAGCTACAGCAAGACGGCACTTTCCCTAGTGTCTCTCAGCGTGCATCTGTGGCGAGCCACGGCCGGCCCCAGTTTATATACTCGGGTGGCACCTGATCTCCCCAGCCACTCACTGCAGGGGGGTGGGATAGGGCTGGAACTTCACAGGAGGAAGTTGTAATGCCTTCCCTGTGTTACTATTGGCCAGAAAACGGCGCAACATTTTCTGGGAAGAAAATGAAAGTGACTCGAACACTACGTGGTGCTCGTCTCGAGTAACGAGCATCTCGAGTACCCTAATGCTCGAACGAGTATCAAGCTCGGACGAGTACGCTCGCTCATTTCTAATCATGAAGTTAGGTAGATACAACCCCAGATTAATGGCATCACATGAAAAATTACACTGCGGCATTATTTAACACGTGGATCAAAATCCAGAAGTAGTGTGTGACAAATTAAGTACACCCTTACTGCTTCTATAGGAATTAATAGGGTAACTTCCAGCCAGGTGCTCGTAGTTAAATGCCCTTGATCATCAGAAATTAGAAAGACTGGGGCAGCAGCCGGCGGCGGCAGGGAAGCAGCATGCAGCAAGAGGTGAGTATGTAGGTTCTTTATTTTATTCATATTCCATCCCACACTGCCATCAATATTGCAGTTCTCATAAAACCCCTTTAAGACAGCTGTAAATACAGTAAATGTCCACAAAACGCAATGAACTGAAGCTACCCTGTAAAGAAGAGGGCCCGATATTCTTTAGAACGTTCTGACATACAGATATAGTCATATAGAGCATGATTATTTCAAGTTACTTCTGCTAAAGGTGACTCTAGAAGCTTATGATTAACCCCTTAATGACATGGCCTATTTTGGGCTTAAGGACGCAACGATTTTTGGCGGATTTTCTTTTCCATTTATCAAAAGTCATAACTTTTTAATTTTTCCGTCAACGCGGTCGTATGAGGTCTTGTTTTTTGCGTGGCGAACTGTAGTTTTTATCGGTGCCACATTTGGGTACATAGACTTTATGGTTAAACTTTTTTTTTATGATAGCAGGAAGAGAAAACGCATCAATTCTGCCATAGAATTTTTTTTTTCTTTACAGCGTTAATCATGCAGCATAAATGAGACAATCCATTTTTTCTGCGGATCAGTACGGTTACAACGATTGCAAAATTCTTACTTTTTTTTAGGTTTTTCCACTTTTCTGCAATAAAAACCCATTTCTTGGAAATCTTTTTTTTTTTCTAAATCGCTGCATTCAAAGTCCTGTAACTTTTTTATTTTTTTTAGTACAGAGCTCTGTGAGGGCTTATTTTTTTTGAAACGAGCTGTCATTTTTATTGGTACCATTTAGGGGTACATACGGCTATTTTGATCACTTCTATTGCGTTTTTAGAAAGGTAAAATCCTAAAAATTAGCATTTTGCCTCAGTTTTGAATGCGCCATTACGAACATGACAATACCAAATATGTGGGGTTTTAATTTTTTTAAAATCTTTTTTTATGCTAATATAAGAAAAGGCCTAAAAATGTTTTTTTTTACTTTCTTTTTTTACATTTTTTCTTATTCATTTTTTTAATCATTTTTTTTCTTTTTTCTATACAATTTGTGTCCCCTTGGGGGACTAACAACACTGCACTGATAATCGCTACTGCTCTGCCATGCATTATCGCTTATACAGCGATCTCAGGCACTGGCAACACAGGACGCTTTTATCGCGATTATATCGCGAGACCCCGGTGACATCACAGAGGGAGCGCGCTCCTTCTGTGAACCCCTCCCATGCTGCGATCTACATAGATTGCGGCAGGGAAGGGTTTAACAGTGGGGGGGGCGCATCTCTGATGTGACTGAAAGCCGGCTCCCGCTGCGGGATAGCGCGAGATCATAAGTGATCTTGCGCTATCCCCAGGATGTAAGTTTATGCCCTGTTGCGGGAAGTACCCCGCTGCCAGGACGTAAACTTATGCCCTGAGCGGGAAGGGGTTAATGGGGTGTACTAAGTTTTTCACACACCGCTTCTGCATTTTTGCCTTGCTTTTCTTAAACAAATACTGACACGGTATAATTTGTCATGTGCTGTTGTTCATCTGAACTTGTATTTACCTATTTTAAGACTATTCTAAGGACCAGATTTTTTTTGTATTATGTTCTTATATTTAAAGTCATAGAATTCAGAGAGGGTGTACTCATTTTTGTCTCAGGTCTGTAAAAATAAAAGCATTATATAACATAGTAGCTAGAGATGACCGAGCGTACTCGGAAAAGCACTACTCGCTCGAGTAATGTGCTTTATCCGAGTATCGCTGTGCTCGGGTCTCAAGATCCGGGTGCCGCTGCGGCTGACAGGTGAGTCGCAGCGGGGAGCAGGGGAAAGCGGGCAGGAGAGAGGGAGAGAAAGATCTCCCCTCCGTTCCTCCCCGCTCTCCCCTGCAGCTGCCCGCTCCGTGCCTGCACCCGAATCTTGAGACCCGAGCACAGCGATTCTCGGATAAAGCACATTACTCAAGCGAGTAGTGCTTTTCCGAGTACGCTCGCTCATCTCTAATAGTAGCATAGTTTGTAAGGCCGAATGAAGACAATGTCCATCTAGTCCAGCCTGCTTATCCTCCAGTGTTGTTGATCCAAAGGAAGGCAAAAAACTCCAAGAGCAGGAGCCAATTAGCCCTTTTGGTTGAAAGATTCTTTCCTGACTCCCTAATGGCAATCAGACTAATCCCTGGATCAACCCCTAATAGTTCCTACCTGCCTGTATACCCGGATCAACAATTAACCTAAGATTTATATCCTGTAATCTCCTTCCGCTCTAGAAAGACATCAAGTCCCCTTTTAAACTCCTCTATGGATTTTGCCATCACCACATCCTCAGGCAGAGAGTTCCACAGTCTAACAGCTCTTACAGTAAAGAACCCTTTTCTGAGTTGGTGATGAAACCTGCTGTCCTCTAGATGTAGCGGATGCCCTCTCGTTACCGTCGCAGTCCTGGGTATAAACAGATCATGGGAGAGATCCTTCTATTGTCCCCTCATGTATTTATACATAGTTATTTGATCACCCCATAGCCGTCTTTTTTGTACAGTAAATAATCACAATTTGGATAGCCTCCCTGGGTATTCCAGTCCTCTCATTCCATGTATTAATTTAGTTGCCCTTCTTTGAACCTGCTCCTGCATTATAACCTCTTTCCTGAGCACCGGTAACCAGAACTGTGCGCAGTATTCCATGTGAAGCCTGACAAGTACCTTATATAGTGGGAGGATAATGTTCTTGTCCCTCGCCCCTATACCTGTTTTGATGCACCCCAAGACTTTATTGGCTTTTGCAGCAGCTGACTGGCATTGGTTACTCCAGTTTAGTCTACAATCTACTAGTATCCCCAGGTCTTTTTCCATATCCCTTTTCCCTAGCAGTACCCCATTTAGTGTATATTGGTGACATCTGTTTCTCCTGCCCATGTGCATAACCTTATATTTTTCAACATTGAACTTCATTTGCCATTTTTCTGCCCAAGCCCCCAGCTTATCTAGGTCCATTTGTAGCCGTACTTTGTCCGTCGTTGCATTGTATAATTTTGTGTCATCTGCAAATATTGATATTTTACTATGCAGCCCCTCTATCAGATCATTGATAAATATATTGAACAGAATGGTGCCTAATACTGAGCCCTGTGGCACGCCGCTAGCGATGGTGGTCCAATCAGAGTATGAACCATTTATTACCACCCTCTGTTTTCTATCTCTGAGCCAATTCTTTACGCAAATACACACGTTTTCACCCAATCCGAGCTGTTTCATTTCATATATCAGCCTATTATGTGACACGGTGTCAAATGCTATAGAGAAGTCCAGATATAAGAGATCAATAGACTCTCCCAGGTCAAACCTAGAGCTTACTTCATCGTAGAAGCTGATCAGATTGGTCTGACATGATCAACCCTTCATAAACCTATGCTGGTGAGGAGTTATTCTGTTGTTCTCCTTGAGGTACTCTTCGATGATATCTCTCAGAAACCCCTCGAATATTTTTCCCGTTACTGAAGTGAGACTTACCGGCCAGTACTTACCAGGCTCACTTTTGGTCCCCTTTTTGTAAATTGGAACCACGTTGGCAATGCGCCAATCCAATGGTACAACCCCGGTTTTGATAGTATCCACAAATATTAGATATAGCGGCCTAGCTATCTCAACACTTAGTTCCCTTAGTACCCTTGGGTGTATTCCATCTGGGCCTGGCGATTTATCGATTTTAATCTTTTTTAACCGGTTCCGCACCTCCTCCTGCGTTAGGTATGAGATATTTTGGGAGGGGTTCATTTTATTCCCCTGCATCTCGTGTGGCATTTTCTTTTCGTTTGTGAACACGCTTGAAAAGAAACTATTTAATAGATTTGCCTTGCCTCCATCATCTTCAATGATTTCTCCTGCATTATTTGTTAAAGGGCCAATGCTCTCAGTGCACATTTCTTTGCTGTTAATATAGTTGAAAAATAGTTTCTGGTTGTTTTTGCTCTCTTTGGCGATCAGTCTTTCTGCCTCCTCCTTAGCAATTTTGATCTTATCTTTGCATATTTAGTTTTTTTCCCTGTACGATTTTAGTGCTTCTTCGCTGCCTTCTTGCTTTAGTAGTTTGAACACTTTCTTTTTTTCATTTATTGCCCCCCCTTACCATCTTGTCGAGCCACATTGGTTTCCTTTTACTTGAAGTTCTCTTATTTTTAAAGGGAATTTACTGCTCACATGAGGTGATTAGGATCTTTTTAAACTTTTCCCATTTGTCCTCTGTACTGACATTTCTGAGGATGTTGTCCCAATTAATGTTACTGATAGTAGTTCTAAGCTGATCAAATTTTGCTTTACTAAAGTTTAGTTTATTGTCGCTCCCTGATAAGGCTTCCTATTGATTATATTGTGGTCACTGTCCCCAAGTGCCCCTCAACCTGTACGCCCTTTATTTGGTCCGGTTTGTTAGTTAGTACTAAGTCCAGAATGGCCCTCCCTCTCGGTGGTTCCCGCACAAGTTGGGTAAGGTAGTTATCTTTAATTGTTCTCAAGAACTTATCACCCCTATGAGATTTGCAGATTTCGTTTTCCCATTATATATCTGGATAATTAAAGTCCCTCATGATAATTACTTCATTGCAGTTTGACACCTCTTTTATCTGCCTTAGTAGTAAGGTTTCAGTTTCTTCTGTTGCTTTTGGTGGTCTATAGAAAATCCATATCAGGAACTTATTTTTTTTCTCCCTGTATTTCTACCCACAGAGATTCCACATGTTCCTCTCCTACGCCTATATCTTCCCGTAGTCTCGGCTTTAAGTACGATTTAACGTACAGACACACATCTCCCCTTTATTGGTTCCCACAGTCTCTTCTGAACAGATTGTAAGCCTGTAAATTCGCCGCCCAATCGCACTTATCATCAAGCCATGTTTCCGTTATTCCGACTGTATCATAGTTTTCATTGGCCATTATTGCTTCAAGCTCACCCACTTCACTGATCAGACTTCTTGCATTCGTGGTCATACAATTTATACAGTTTTTTTGTTCTTTAAATTCGTTTTGTTGCTAATGGTACTATTGGCTGATCTGTCAGTTCTAACTGTACTAACCTCATCCCCTGCTCGACCCCCTTTCCCATTGCTTAGACCCAGGTCGCTAGCTACACTGACTACCCCCCTATTTCTCTTTTTGCCCTCCCCCCAGTCCCTCGTTTAAACACTCATCCATCCTTCTAGCCGTCTTCTCCCCCAGCACAGCTGCACCCTCCCCATTAAGATGCAGTCCGTCTCTACGGTAGAGCCTGTAGACAATAGCAAAGTCAGTCCAGTTCTCCAGAAACCCAAATCCCTCCTTTTTACACCAACTCCAGAGCCACTTGTTTACCTCCCTAAGATCCTGCTGCCTTTCTAGTGTGGCCTTAGGTGCAGGTAGTATTTCCGAGGAAACTACCCTGGAGGTCATCGCCCTAAGCTTGGACCCTAAGTCCCTGAAATCATTTTTGAGGGCCCTCTATTGACCTCTAATTTGTTCATTGGTGCCAACATGCACCATGATCGCTGGATCCTCACCAGCCCCTCCCAGTAATCTGTCAATCCGATCCGCGATGTGTCGAATTCGAGCGCCAGGAAGACAACACACCGTTCGACAATTCCTGTCTTTATGGCAGATTGCCCTATCTGTCCCCCTTATAATTAAGTCCCCCACCACTCTGACCTGTCTAGCCTGCCCTGCGCTTCACGTCCCCATCTCACTGGAGCAGTCATCTCCCTAGCGTTTAGAGGGCATGTCGTGCTGCAGCGGTGCTGGCTCTATAATGGCATCCCCCTCATCTGCCAACGTTGCAGACTTGTTGGGTTGTGTCTGTTCAGAACTAGCCTTCCTGGTTCTCTTCCCTCTACACCTCCATCTGTCACCCAGCTAGCTGCCTGCTCCCCCTACTCTACTATCATCTGCCCCCGCCTCTACCCCAGCGAGTGCCTGCTCAGTGAGCAGCAAACTCCTTTCCATGATGTCAATGGCTCTTAGTGTTGCCAGTTGCTCATATAGATCCAGGATTTGGGCTTCTAAATGTGCGACGCACAGTATGCACCCTCGATTGGCTGATCAAGGAATGTATACATTGCACAAGTAGCATATTGGATGACATTGCCAGGCATGGAGCTCATCCTAATGGGGATCTACAATTTACTTGTGGAAGTAGTGAAGATAGATTTGCTCATATGCTGCCGCCTATGCGCAACCGCTCACACGCTGATGCCTATGTGCAACAGCTTACACGCTGACGCCTTTGTGCAACCGCTTACTCGCTGACGCCTATGCGCAACCGCTCACTTGCTGCTGCCTATGCGCAACTGCTCACACACTCCCCCCCTCACTTAATCACCCAGTCCTGCTGCACTTACACCTCTCATGTACTCTATAAACTTGTACATGAGAACTGAGACACCTAATATTCACTAGTGGGGTCATTGTTAAGAGACCTACTTGGAATCAGAGAAGTGAAGAGTTTTCCCTAATACCTCAACTAAAGATATATGTTTTGTTTTGTCCAATTTGATTTTAATCTTCATTAATAAAGTTAGTTTTTTAATTAATTCTTCTTCAGTGATTACTTATTTTGAAGAATTTCTGCCTCAGTGACTTACTTTGAATTATTATGGCGGGTTTCCTGTCCGGCAGTGTTGATACCACTAACTGGATGGTGGAAGCAAAAAACGTTTCCTCAAATCAAGACTTAGAACCAGGAGTTCAATCAGCATCCATCAACTCTACCTTCAAGAGTTTAACATTAATTTATAAAGTTTTCATCAGATCATGGTGGGAGGTCCAGGGCCTCAGTAACTATCTAGAGAATAAAATAGTGCCAAGGGGTCTCCGCATACACACCCTCCTGCCCCCTAAGTTACGCATGGAGGCCTTCATGAAAAAATGGGAAAAGGAGGCTACCGATAGCTCACTACGGATGATGCATTTATTATGGGAGGAAGAAAAGGTCCTATTGGAAAAAAACATTACTAAACTGAAAGAGGCAATAGAAAATGTTAAAAGGTTCTCTGGGGAAGTAGAATTTGAAAAAAAAGAGAAAAATCTACAACTGACTATTGAAAAATATACAGGTTATCTAAAGAAAGAAAACACTACCAATTTACCAGAGACCTAAAAGACTTCATGGACAATAGGGCCTATGAGGCTCAGACTAGAGAGGAATCTGAGCTGAGCTCCTCAGAATGTGATTTATCCAAGAGTGAGGCGCCCAGGAGGGTACCACAATATACCAGAGGCAGGGGTAGGGGAGGAGGAAGACCAAGAATGAGAGGAAGAGGCAATATGGGTCAATTTAATGGTGGTCATCATTTTTTAGAGACACCCATATACCAGTATATGCTGAGGACAAGACTAGGGGGGCCCAATCAGGCCCAATAGGAGAGCCCCATACTGTAATGGATGCAAACCCTGAAATGAGGAGAGACGGGGGGAATGGTGACAACAGAAAAGAACTAGAAATTATCAATCTGTCTAATAGAGAACTTTCTTTAAGTCTTGTTCGTACCCACTAGTAAGTACAAATCATGTGACTGGGTTAAAGGAAAGTCCCGCAGCACACCTAACACATGCACTTAAGTGCAGAGGTTCCAATCTGTGTATGCCAAGTGGCTTGACTGGGTTAAAGACTAGGGATGAGCGAGCATACTCGGAAAAGCACTACTCGCTCGAGTAATGTGCTTTATCCGAGTATCGCAGTGCTCGTCCCTGAAGATCCGGGTGCCGGCACGGCGCGGGGAGCTGCAGGGGAGAGCGGGGAGGAACGGAGGGGAGATCTTTCTCTCCCTCTCTCCCGCCCGCTCTCCCCTGCTCCCCACTGCGACTCACCTGTCAGCCGCAGCGGCACCCGAATCTTCAGGGACGAGCACTGCGATACTCGGATAAAGCACATTACTCGAGCGAGTAGTGCTTTTCCGAGTATGCTCGCTCATCCCTATTAAAGACGTATCTCTCTTCCTTTGTAAAGTAAGATGGAGAAAATATTTTACTATCAAAGGTCAGAAGAGGTGTGAAGAATTAGACATCAGTCCCCAAGACTTGGAGACACTCGACCTTTTGGAAGAACTATCTCAAGAAAGCGAGAGGATCCCTGGCCAGGGACCCTTCACACAATTAAGACCAAAAAGTACCAGTATGCCTCCGTCTGGTGACTGTCCGTATATAGACATTTTTGAGTCACTAGTAACAGAGGAATTGAAAAAACTCGCTGGCACAAGAAATTTTCAAACCCAGAATTTGTCAAAAGAGAAAAAAGCACTAGTATCACTGGAGAAGGATCCCAGTATCATCATAAAGCCATCCGACAAGGGCGGAAACCTGGTGATCCTAGGACGTAATGACTATAAAGAAATGTGTTTCAAGCTACTAAAAGACACCACAAACTATGGCATATTACCCTCTGACCCCACAGATGCCTTCCTATCTAATTTGAGATCCCTGGCACTAAAAGCACGGGAGGAGAAAATCCTTAGAAAAACAGAATATGAGTATATCTGCCCAACTCTACCCCAGACGGCGACTTTCTACGCGCTCCCTAAAATCCACAAGGGCCTTACCCCTTTGAAGGGGAGGCCCATTGTTTCAGGGATAGATTCCCTGACACAGGGAGCCAGTCAGTATATTGATGTAATTCTAAGACCGTTCGTAGAAAGTTTACCATCCTACATACGCGATACCATGGTTCTCCACAAACGCCTGGAAGTTACACAATTGTGAATGGTACTTATTTGGCCAGCCTGGACGTAGAGGTGCTTTATACAAACATCTCACATAAAGACGGAATCAAAGCGAGTCGCTTCTACCTGTACCAAAGGGGAACTCATATGAGACCTCACAACAACTTTGTTCTTGAATTACTCAAGTTTGTCTTAGAACATAATTTCTTTCTTTTTGAGGGACGCTATTACCATCAATGGCGGGGGACCGCGATGGGAAGTCCCTGTGCCCCAACCTATGCATGTCTATTTCTCGGATGGTGGGAGGATAAACATGTCTTCCAGGAACAAAATCTAAAATGGATCAACCTAATCGATTTATGGGTAAGGTTTATAGATGACATCTTTATACTTTGGTCCGGAACTGTCATGGAATTTAAAGAATTTGTGGAGTCTCTTAATAAAAACAACCTTGGCTTATTTCTCACATCAGAACTCCAGCAGGAAAAGATCACATTTCTGGATTTAAACATCTCTAAGACCCTGATGGGGACCCTAGAAACAACAATTCACCAGAAACCAACGGCAACAAACAGTCTCTTACACTGGGAAAGCTATCACCCAGGTCCTTTAAAAAAAGGTATCCCTAAGGGACAATTCATAAGGTCAAGGAGGAACTGTTCTGAAGAGGGTGAATTCAAAATACAAGCAGAAGACATGACTAAAAGATTTAAGGATAGGGGATACCCTGAGGATATCCTTCTGGAGGCACTTGAAGAGACTAAAAACAGAGACAGGAGGGATTTGTTGGATGTTAAACCAAAACCAGTAACTAAAAACATTGTGAGATTGATTGGTACGTACGACGACCAATCAAGAAACGTGAATAGGATTCTACAAAAATATTGGTACATCCTACTCAAAGACAAGGACCTTGTGGAATGCCTGGGAGACAAGCCCTCTATTACATACCGAAGAGGGAGAAACCTTCGAGATCATCTTGTTCATAGTCACCTTGCCCTAGAAGTACCCAGGGAGACTTGGCTGACCTTGAAAAAAATCAAGGGCACATACCCCTGCTCTGACTGCAAGGCATGTGGATTCATAAAAAAGGGACCGACTTTTGAGAGCGTCAACACTGGGAAATCATATGAGATCCGCAACTTCATAAATTGCAAGACACCAGGAGTGGTATATTTGGCAACTTGCCCCTGCCCCCTAGAATATGTAGGCAAGACCAAGCAGCAATTTGGGAATGTACGGAGGGGGGAACATACAAGCCTGGCGAAACACATGAGAGACTATCATGACAATGACCTAAGTCTTCTCAAGTTTCAAGGCATTGAACTGATTAGGTACAATGGAAGAAGGGGAGACATAGACAAGAAACTTCTACAGAAGGAATGTATGTGGATTCATAGACTCAAGACCTGCTCACCTACAGGCTTGAATGAACAGCTATCCTACACTTCCTTCATTTGAAATAATTACAAACCTCCTCCCATGTACTAATCAACCCCCCATTACCTCCCTACAAAACTCCCCCCCCCCCCCGCCCCCCCTGGATTTTATGACCAAACACTGAGTAATACACTTGTTTTTTGCTTCACATTTTGATTAACTATAACCATCCCTCTAGAAACAAAAAAAAACCCTCCTAACCTTCCCCAGAAGAGAGTTATAATCTTAATTACAATAGATCAAAACCCCCTGCCTTCATATAAACTTGTGAAATCCTTTACAGGGCTCTAGTAGGGAGGAGGGAGCTGTCCAGTGCTGATCCTCTCCTCCGCACACTAATGCCCGACATCACGACAGCAGGGAGCTGTCCAGTACTGAAGTGCCTCAGCAGAGGTGCTCTATTCAGCCTGTATGGCGAGAATGCAAGGGGGACTGACTAAATGACAGCCAGCTTTTGGGATTGGATGGGATAAGAGAGGGAAGGACGAGCTCCACATATATAAGCGCTGTATCTGTCAGACGCGCGGCACTCACTACAGGGATGCCGCCAGATATCACGGCTGCTCCCTCTGACATTTAAGAACGCATCCTGATGAAGCAGGGCACATGTTAAATAGCACTGTAGAAACGTGTCGATTATGTGATTTTAGTGAGTCAGTAAAGTTTTCCAGATAGTTAGCTGAGGTGTTAGAACTAGACGGCTGCCCGATACCTCCCTGATATGTGTCTTGATATTCAGGGCAGTAGATCTGACTTGATGCCATATACTTATTGAGTGGAAATGTTTCTTATGCACTAGTTAACCCCTTCCTCTCCTATTTTGGTCTATTTTTATCGGTGGACTAGAATTTGGAGTTAATTTAAGGAAGAGGACATTTAACTAGGGGAGAAAAACCAGCTCCTTCTTTGCATTTATCGCTGGTCTCTCCTATCCAACTGGATCTTCTAAATCTTAACTGGGCCTCACATCATACACCTATACTGGTACTTTAAGTGGAGGATATCAGTCACCCCATCTTGATTAATACCAGTCATTGGCTCTTATAGTTGGTCCTCTTTTGACACTTAACCCCTTCCTCTCTAGTGGTGAATAACCGCTGTTTAGCATACTTGAATAAGGGGATATCAAGGAAGCATTAGCAACACTGTGCTCACAACCTAATCCTTCTTCTTTCATATCCTAAGGAGGGTCTCAACTGAGTCTACAGAGCACAGCTTTGTGTCTATGCAACACTTACAACACCTCTTCTTCTATCTGGAACTTCTGTCTTATCTGGGGACCCCCCATGAGGGTAACCCCGTAATCTGTGTATCAGCAGGAGGAGGGCTAAACCCCACTCAACTCAATGACCATATCACATTAATAAAGGAAGGTTGTCATCCCATGTACTCTATAAACTTGTACATGAGAACTGAGACACCTAATATCCACTAGTGGGGTCATTTTTAAGAGACCTACTTGGAATCAGAGAAGTGAAGGGTTTTCCCTAATACCTCAACTAAAGATATATGTTTTGTTCTGTCCAATTTGATTTTAATCTTCATTAATAAAGTTTGTTTTTTAATTAATTCTTCTTCAGTGATTATCCTTGACATGTAGGTGCATAGATATATTCAGTCAGGTCTCATGGGGCTCTTGTACAAATTTTGCACTAGCCTCCAGGAGCTCTTTAAACAAAATCATGCTTAGGCAGCTTCACATTGCGTATGCTGTAACACAACTTTTTTTGTGTTATGAACATGGCTTTTTTGTGTGCGTATCGGTGTATTTTACTGTACTTTTTCTGCTTACAGGGCATGTTTATTTGTGGCAAATAGAGGCACCAATTGAAATAGCTAATTAGTTTCAGATGTGTTCTTTTCCCAGTGTGATTAGGCAGTGTTTCACGCATCTCTTTGCGTATTGCGCATGCATTTGTGCACTCTCCATCGACTACTAAGGGAACCTTTGGTGCACAAATAAGCAGAAAGATAGGGCAGGATTTTTTTGCGCAGCCGAAACGCGATCTAAGGTCGCGGTCAGATGAGAGCTTTTTTTGTTCGCTCCTATGTGTGCAAAAATAATTGTGTCTATTAGAACCATTGGTTCCCTATGAAGTTTTCACATGTTCGTCTTTTGAAGGCAAAAAATACTCGAAAGTGCAAAAGATGCGTGCCTGTAATGTGTGTGCTTCGCATAAAGTTGCAGATATGACAAGGGATGAGGGGACTCCCAGAGGATTTCGTTAGTCCCTGTGGGGAGTTCTCTCATCAAGGGACTCCCCATGGGGACAAAAGAATCCTCTGTCACAGCTGTGGCAGTGGATCGTGATGCCATCCCATTGCTTTTAATGGGGCCGGCCCCTCTGCTGCCCTATTAAAAGCAATGGGATGAAGCAACCCCTGCATGGGTTTTCAGGGAAGGTTCTTGAGATAAGCCTTTCTCTGAAAAAAAGCCCTAGCTACTTGAAAAAAAAAAAAAAAAAAATATATATATATATATATATATATATATATATATATATATATATATATATATATATATATATATATATATATATACATACATACATATATACATCACTTCTCCGGCGGTGTCCAGTTCCGGTATGTCTTCTCCCTGGCTCCCCAGCACTCTTCTAAAGCACTTTTCCTGGCTGTGATTTAAAATACCCGCCTCCTGAAAGTTCTGGGTCTGATTGGCTGAGCACTGTGATCAATCAAAGGTAGCGCTCAGCCATTCATTGAATAACAGCTGAGCACTGCCTGTGATTGGTCACAGTACTCAGTATAGATGAGCGAGTATACTCACTAAAGGCAATTGCTCGAGCAAGCATTGCCTTTAGCGAGTATCTCCCCCGCTCGAGACTGCAGGTTTGGGTGCCGGCAGCAGGCACGGAGCTGCGGGGCGGAAAGGAGGGGAGATCTCTCTCTCCCTCTCTCCCCCCCAGCTCCCTCCTGCTGACAGACGCTACTCACTGCTCCCCCGCGCCGGCACCCGAACCTGCAGTCTCGAGCGGGGAAGATACTCACCAAAGGCAATGCTATACGCGCTCATCTCTAGTACTCAGCCAATCAGAGGCAAAGCTCAGACATTCATTGAATTGCACAAATCGCAGGAAAAGAAGACAGCTGGACCTCATCAGGCTTTAATAGCCAATCAATTCCACGTAAAGGGAGTGTTACGTGTGCGTGTGTGTGTCTGTGAGAGAACTGGCCCTGTACAAGCAAAACGTACAGCACTATGCGCTGAGGTGAACATATTTGCCCATAGACTCATCTGAATCCGCCCTAATTCCGATTTCTACCAGATCAGTACTGACAAATGTTTCTTAATCCCAATATGATTACTAGTGAATGACTGCTGATGAGTCCCTCTGTACTTCTCATTGGCAGACAGGGTTTATGACCATATAGCTCCCCGTTACAATAGCCCTCAGTTTTTTGATGCCCTAGTTTAAAGAGTCAGTAGTGATGGGGTCCCTAAAGAGAACCGGACAGTGCAAGAACATTCCTATTTCATCTATGGATAATGCAGTGCATCATCATTTACCTTGGAATTGAGGGTAAAAACAGCACTTAGCGTTGGGGATACTTGAGTCATAACAGCAGCCTTTGGAATAACAAGCCTTAGCATCTATTCCAGGAAAACCACATTCTTTCCTTTCGTAGGGTTTGACAGAACACAGAGCCGTACCTGGAAGTAAAACAAAGTGAATGCTGTTATTGTACTAAGACATTTAAGGCTATTTTTCCAACAGCGAGTGAGATATCGAGCCCCAAAACTGGGACCCATATCGTGCTCGCCCACATGTAATGTTCCTGCTGAAGCGAGGTGTTTTTGTGTTAAATGCGCCTCACATCACTTCAGGGTAGTAGCTAAAAGCCGCGATGGAGGATCATGGAGTGTTTCCTGTTGTTTGCAATGGGAAATCTTGCATCGCATCTCACTCGCATGCACCTATCACACTGTGTAAGGCTCTGAGGGAATGCCCAAAGATAGTTCATGCCGTAATTTTTTCCTGCACCGAAATGCAAAAAATAATTGCTCAAATGTTTGATCCCATTCAAAATAATGGGGTTTATATTAGAAAAGGCTTTCTGATGGTACGGATGATTAATGAGTGGAACAGGTTACCACGGGAGGTGGTGAGTTCTCCTTCAATGGAAGTGTTCAAACAAAGGCTGGATAAATATCTGTCTGGGATGTATTAGTGATCCTGCACTGAACAGGGGGTTGGACCCGATGACCCTGGAGGTCCCTTCCAACTTTACCATTCTATGATTCTATGAAATGAAATTCCTTTAAATCTGCATCATCCAGAAAGGTGACTAGTTCATGTACAACTTTACCAAACTTCTTACTAGCTGATCATGACTATTCCTTTACTTATACAATAACAGTGACCCCTGCTTCTATTTGACTGGTCATTCAGGGGTCTGGGAAAATTGGATGAAAACTCCTATAGAAGGTGAGAATGGCTGCCACCCAACTTTCCGGGAGCAGATGCAACTGCCTTTATTGTGTGCGCAGACAATGACATGAAGTAAGATGTAATTAGGGAGGGCCAATATGTTGCCAGGGCAATTGGATTCCACATGCTGGTGTCCAGGCTTGCAATTGCTTATAATCACTGTTATAAGCGATAAGGCATTGGAATCATAGCTGTTGTAAGAGGTGGCTGCTTAGGTGCTCTGAAGCGACTTCCTGTCATGTGTAACAGAGCCACAATGGCCTCTTCATGTCATTAATGCATATTTTTTTATAATAATAATAATTCGTGACGCCAGTGCTACATTAGCACAAGATTGTAAATGTTATGCAATTAAGAAATCACAAGAACCAGGGTTTAAAGCGTAATAACTGTCTTTTCCGTTTCTTTGTTGATGTCAGTAGCGATCATATATCAGTGCACACATACAAGACTTTCTTTAATAGGGGTTATTTTCTTTACATGTTAGGAGTATGATTAGCAGGAATAATGCACATGGGGTTCTTCAGGTTACAGACAGAGATGATGATCTGGGTAACATATGACAGCGCTGTTAATTTTCCTTGGGCCGATTAAATGGCTCTTCAGAGGCGTAAACTGTGAACAGTATACACCTTCTCTGCACACTCTACTGAGCTATACAAATAAAGATTATTATTATTATATTATTATCTGATCAGATTGAAATCTCACTGACTGATGATCTTCTCACTATAACTACAACACGACTCCTCTCCTACCTCTCTCTTTCTTTACTCCCCAGACCAGCAAGACCAACTGTCACACCACTGGCTTGTAGCCAATCAAAATTCAATCTGCCGGCAACCAATGAGAATTATCTGTCCACCTGGCAGATTATTAATAGCTCTGTCAAAGGGTTATCCCCTGCTGGTTATACATGAACTGAGCGCTGCCATTTAAAGGCAAGGTGCTTTTGTAGGGCCCTTTGGGCCACTACATGGTTATGGTTCAAGCCCTTTATTTGTATAAAATCATTGTATCCATAATGACCTGTACAATAAATTGAACACACTATTGTTCTTACATTGCAAAAACTCCTGTAAAAAATGGAGGTAAAATGCTTATTTTGTTACTTTTGCTTCCCAGGAAACGCAATAAAAGTGATCAAAAAAGCCTTACCAAAATGGTACCAATTAAAATTGTAGCTCATCATACAAAAATATGCCCTCATAGACCTCCATGTACAAAATAAAAAAGTTACAGGACTTTGAATGCAATGATGGAAAAAAAAAGTTTAGATTGAGCAAAAGGGTAAAACCTAAAAAAATGTATAATATGTTTGGTATTATCGTAATCATACCAGTCTGCAGAAAAAAATGTATCATGTCATTAATGCTGCCTGATTAAGGGTGCCTGCACACGAACGGAATTTCCAGCGCGTTATTTTAGGCACATTATCTGCCCCAGACCGCAGCCAATATACTCCTATGAGGATCCGCAGTTGTCCCCAGACGGACGGATTTGTATCGCGTTTTTTCACGCGTGTGAAAAAATCTGCGACCTGTTCTAATTTGGGTCGGATTCTGCGCGTGAAGCCTCCAATACAAGTGAATGGGTGCGTTTTTTCACGCAGTACATCCGCAGTGCAGCTGCGGATGGAGTCACTGGTTGCTATGACTACAGGAAGTAGGCATGGTAGGAGGCGTCCCAACACACAGCACAGAGCTTCACAGGCAAATTTGTAGAGGGAGATAGGTAGTATTTCTTGCCAATGCAGGATGTAAGGCCGCCTGCACACGGGCGGGTCGGATCCGGCAGCGAGAATTCACGCCGCAGGACCCGACCCGAGAGCCTGCAGAGAGCAGCGCGTACTCACCCGCGCCTGGCGGCCCCAGCTCTTTCATGTGCCGGCTGCGGCGCAGCCGGCGCATGCGCAGACCGGAGCCGGCGGCCGGGTGAGTGCGTGCCCCGCACAAAAATAGGACATGTCGCGGTTTGTTTGCCGCGCGAGATTTCGCACGGCCAAACCGCGGCCGTCTGCATAGGAGTGCGTATTGTAATGCACTCCTATGCAAACTTTCAGTGGCGGAAATCCCGCGGGAAATCCCGCCGCAGGATTTCCGCCCATGTGCAGGCAGCCTAAGAATGCTAAATCTGTAGTAATGAATTCCTCTTGTGAATTTTTTTGCAGTGACTGAAATAAAGTCACGCTGGAGAAGCGCCTGAAAAAAGTTACATGGATCAACCATGCCCACAAAGGCATCAATAATTTAACGGTGCTCGCACAAGCAAGAGGGACAAAACGGAGTCTGGGTGTTGGTTTTTAAGCTGTTTTCCAAGGAATGGGCAGTTCTCTAGGGGTTGGGTTTACAATAAAGGGTGTCTGCTGGTTTTCCTGCGCGTTTTTTTCCGCAACACATCCGCGTATATCCGCGCGTGATTTTTCACGCATCCGCACCTATCCGCAAGCACACTTAGGTACCATACGCGCGTGAAAATCCGCTAGCGGAATCCGGAACGCTCGTGTGCAGGCGGCCTAACACTGTAAAAAAAACCTGGGAAAATTGAGGTGCGGATAACAGCAATCACGTAAAGAAAAACAAAAAGTGTTTTAAAAAAAGTTCAAGTTTCAACTCCCCTCACTGATCATATGCGCATGGGCCCATCGCAAAAATGGCGGATGCATGTGCAAAAGCCCAAGGATTGCAGCAGTAATTTAAAATCTTCCTACTCCTGGTTACTAAAGATAGCCGAGAGCCTGGAGATTTCATGGGGGCCGCAGTCCCTGGGAACCTCCCCTCCATGAGAGGAGGTTAAATTACTTGCCTAAGGCCTCCAGTGATGTCCCCTGAGGGGATCTTTATCTGCGGACCATTCCCCAGCTTCAATGCATGTGCCCATTGGCATAATGGCTCACACAACCGCAGAAACTGGGGAGGGCTCAGGAGATTTAAAATCTCCTTGCTCTCGGCCTGGGCACAGTGACCAAGGGCTGCAGTGAGAAGTCCCTGGTCACATCATCGCCGTTATTCATGGGATAATGGTGATCCCATCCAAGTTAAAAAAGATTGAAGATTTATCTCCCCTCACCAATGAGATCGGTGAGCGGAGATTAAACTTCTTACCAGAGGCCTCCACATTTGGACCCCAATGTGATTTTCCTCCACAGACCTTCCCCAGGCTGCTGCACATGCGCCAGCAGACAAAATGGCGCACACATGCGCACAAATCCGGGAACCAGAAATTTTAAATCTTCTTGCTACTGGCTATCAAGTGTAGCTGAGAGCCTGGAGCAGTGGCCGGTGGCCTCGTTGAGCGGTCCCTGGTCTCATGATAAAGAAGTAGCGAATTACCTTAGGCGGGCCTCACACTACCAAATAGAAATTGCGGATTTCGCATGCATTTGATCCGTGGTAATATGTGGATCAATCAAATACATTGGATTACAGAATTCGGCTCACATTATCAGATTGGAATTATGTAATCCACTCGCAAATAAACAGAACGTAGCATGTTGCATTTTAGCACGGATATCCATGACATAGAGCTCATTGTGCTCCAGGGTTATGGATATACCCGCAGCCCATATGCAACTATGTTGTGTATGGGCTGCGGGTACCCACGTCATCGCTAAGCTATGGCATGGAAAATCTAAACAAAAAAGGTGTACTGCGAATGACCACCTCTGAGAGTATGCGCAGTACATTACGCGGTCATATGTAGGTCCATGGCCTGGGCTCACAGCAAAGATCCACATACGGCCATGTGAGCCCAGCATTATTCAGATCACTACTAGAGATGAGCGAGCATGCTCGCTAAGGCTAACTACTCGAGCGAGTAGTGCCATAGTCGAGTATCTGCCCGCTCGTCTCTAAAGATTCGGCTGCCCGCGGGTGCGGCTGACAGGTGAGTTGCGGCGGTGAGCAGGGGGGAGGGAGAGGGAGAGAGATATCTCCCCTCCATTCCTCCCCGCTCTTCCCTGCCGCTCCCCGCCACCCGCCGGCAGCTGAATCATTAGAGACAAGCGGGCAGATACTCGACTAAGGCACTACTCGCTCGAGTAGTTAGCCTTAGCAAGTATACTCGCTCATCTCTAATCACTACCTATAATGCCTACATAATTTACAAGAAAAACCTGGGAACGCTCGTCTGACTTCGCCCTAAGGAGTTAATGAGCGCTGCAGTTTCAAGCGCTAGCCACTACACATGCTTTAAGTAGACACCTGATCAGTTGATTGGCCGAGGATAGATCATCAATAGTGTTTTCGTGGAGAACGGCTTTAAGAATCAGAGATTTCTCACCTTTTTATTTATTTTTTTTATCCGCGCATTCCAAAAGCCAAAACGTATTATTTTTCCACTGACATTTGAGAGCTTGTTTTTTCCGGGACGGGTTTTATTTTTTAATGCTGTCATTTAGTGTACTATATAATGTTCTGTAAATATTTAAAAAAATTTAAGTGGAGAAAAATAGAAAATTTTTTGGTGGTGGTTTATTTTTTCCGTGTTGAGAGTAAATAGAATTGCACAATTGTAGCCTTCTGTACTTTCTTTTTACACCCTTGACCATGTGGAACAAATATTGTGATGTTTTAATAGTTTGGAAATTTACCATGCTGATCCTGTTCTCTGTTACCTGACCTCTGGTTTGTTCCTTGTGTTTAGGCGTGCCACCCGTCCGGACCAGGTCTGTCTGACTACTCTCCAATTCACACCCTCAGATACCATGCCTATCCCTAAAGTAGCGCTAGCTGCCACAGTACTGGGACCACTTTCCGAATAACGGCCTGGGCACCAGACAGTGAAACCCACATCCTGACTGCTAGGGTTAAAGGGTGAAGACGGGTTCCTCATGTGTCACTTCAGGATCTGGCCCAAAGCTTTAACAGTCCATGGCTCAGTTGATCTAAGTTCGCTGATCCTGATGAAAACAACCTTTACTCTAACCTTTATTTTAATATTAATTATTATATAGTGAACTTTTGAACAATTAAAACTGAAATTGCATAAACAAATCTAACAAATGTAGACGCTATTGTATAACACAATGAAGAGAACAATATGCTAACAAAGTATTGTCAAATGAGATATTCTCAGGTTCCCAACTAAACTGATATTAGAGATTTTATTATAGTTTTTTAAATTTTTTTTAGGTTTTGCTATTTTTCTACACTGAAAACAATTTCTTTTTTAAAGATTTGATTTTGTGTTGCCGCATTCCATAGCATATTTATTTTCCTATTGATAGAGCTCTATGAGGGTTTTTTTTTTTTTGCAGGATGAGCTCTATTCTTCATGTATCCCATTTTTGAGAACACACAACACTTTGATCACTTTTAATTCTAGTTTTTCTAGAGGCAAGATTAACAAAATCCACAATTCTGGCATGGTTTTTTTTTCTCGCTTTTAATCTTTTTCCAACTATGGGACTTGAAGTTCACAACTTTTAGATAAAAATTTACAATACTTCAATACTGCAGTGTGTTACATTGTCTATCAAGCTCAGCTAGAGGCTGAGCCTCATACACTACTAGAGATGGCAAAGCCAGAGGCCATCTTCAAGCTTCCGGAGGCAATAGCATCCCATTGGTTCCCCAATGATCATTTAGCAATGAGATACCAATGGGAGTCCGATGGGTGACAGGGGAAGCCCATTCTCTCTGTTAGGCCTTAGTCAGACGGGCGTTTTTTCGCGCGATTTGCGGATCGCATGACGGATGCGCATCCGCAAATCGCGTGACCGGTGCGCGCAAGTCGCCCGCAAATTGCCCAAAAATCTGCTCCTAGCCGCGTTTCATTAGAAACGGGCCGGAGCTGTCCAGCGCATTGCATTCAATGGAGACGGCAATAGAGCCGCCTCTATTTAAAGCAATGCGCTGCGGGCGAGCCCGGGATGAATTGTCGGTAAGGGCTTAAATATATAAGCCCTTCCCTGCAATTCCTCCTAAAATGTGTTAAAGTAAAAAAAAAATGTATGCTCACCTTCTCCCGGCAGCCGGAGCTCCGTGCGGCCGTCCTGCAGTGGGTGTGAAGGGGGTGTGAGTCAGACCTGCCCCCTGATTGGCTCAGCGCTGAGCCAATCAGAGGCATGCCTCACTCACACCCATTCATGAATTCATGAATGGATGTGAGTCAGACCTGCCCCTGATTGGCTCAGCGCTGAGAGGCAGCAGTCACTCACCCATTCATGAATTCATGAATGGGTGTGTGAGTGAAACCGGCCTCTGATTGGTCAGGGCTGTGACCAATCAGAGGCAGATCATTCAGCAGGCGGGGATTTTAAAGCCCCGCCGGCTGAATAGTGCCGAGAAGCAGTTCAGGAGAACTGACAGCGGCCGTGGCTGGACTCCGGCTGCAGCGGAAAGGTGAGTATACAATTTTTTTTATTTTAACACATTTTAGGATGAATTGCAGGGAAGGGCTTATATATTTAACCCCTTCCCGACAATTCACCCCGCGCACGCCGGCAGCCCATTGCTTTCAATGGAGCGGCTGTATTGCCGCTCCATTGAATTCAATGGGCAAACATCGTTCTTCTCTGCCACGGCTGTTACAGCTGTGGCAGAGAAGAATGATTTGTCTTCTATATGTTCTCAATGGGCTCGGCGCTGCTGCCGCCGGCCCCATTGAGCGCATATACAGAAGAGAACAGGAATCGCAGATCGCAGATAGGTGCGATCTGCGTTTTTTTGTTCTATAATTTATCGGGCGAGCGCATAAAAAGCGCTCATGTGTTCGATACCATTGCAAAGCAATGGTTTTATAAAATCGCCGGACCCATGCGCATGCGCAAATCGCGGCTAAAAACGCCCGTCTGACTAAGGCCTCAGCCTTTTAAATCCTGAGATTGCACTGATCACAGCATCTTAAGCATTAAATGACTGGGATCATGGGTCCTCAGCATTGCAGCTCGAGCCAAGCTGCCATCAGACAACTGGTATAAGGTAACCAAAATACTGGTACAATGGCACGGCGAAATTAGATTGACAAAAGAAATGTTGTTTTTAAAGATGAACCAGATGCCATTCATTATAAACTTCATTTGTCGGGCTGGATTAGACTGATCATGTGCTAGAATGGAAATAATAAGGTCTATCCCAAAATCATGAGGGATTTCAGAATGCAAAGATGTGATGTCTAGGGAGGTCTGACAAAATAGTGATGACATATCTCGCAGTAAAATATCAATATAATGAGATGGTTACTTGTAAAGGAGTTGATAGCAGAGCTTATAAGTATGCCAGGAGGATTGTTGATGTATTCATGCATCTTGGGTAAATGATAAAATACATGTGTCATACATTGTCAATTACTAGGAAGTGCTTTTCTTACCTTGTAACAATGTGGCGGGCATGGCCTTGCTGGACGAGCTCAAGGAAGTTACTAGAGCTGGAGCTATTGGGGTAGGTTGGCAACAGTATAAACAACCCCAATTGCAAAAAGGTTGTGTAAAATGTAAATACATGTAAAAAAGAAAGGTATAATTTAGAAAACATATATACCATAGTTTATTCACAATAGAACACATCTGATGGTGAAATGGAGACATTTTTACATTGCGTTTAAAAATTTTACTTATTTAGAAATTGATGACAGCAACACATCTCAAAAATTGTGACAAAAGTTTGGAAAAGTAAGTAGTACTAATGAAAATAAGCTGGAGGGAGAATCTTCTACTAAGTCACATGACTGCTTATAAAAAAGAGCATGGTAGAGAGACAGATTTTTTCAGAAGCAAAGATGGTCAGAGGTTCACAATCTGTGAAAAATTGTAGAATGATTTCAGAAAAATGTGTGCTCAACATAAAATAGTAAAGACTTTGAATATCCCACCATCTGCAGTATTTAATCTCATTAAAAGATGTAGAGAAACTGGAGAAATTCATGTACACAAGGTGCAAAGGGCGACAAGTGTGAAGAGGCCTGCGCACTCTGAGCGGTTTCTAAGATATGGCTGAGGAACCGTGTGAGGGTTGCAATGAATTCAGCATACTCTTTATAATCTCGTGCACCGTTGAAGGTATATAACAGGATCTGAACGACTACTGGAATTAGGTAATCGTGACACCAGTGCCTGGATTAAAAGCACTTGGGAGTGAAATAAGACTAAGGCCTCAGTGACACGGGCGCATCGGCACCCGTACACCGGCGCTGATGCGCCCGTGTGACTGACACCAGCAGACGGCCGTACCTGAAGACGGCCGTCTCTCTGCAGCGCCGGAGGAAAGAACATGTGACCGGCTTCATTGACGGTCATGTGTTCTTTCCTCCGGCGCTGCAGAGAGACGGCCGTCTTTAGGTATGTCCGTCTCCTTCCTGCAGTCACACGGGCGCATAGGCGCTGGTGTACGGGTGCCGATGCGCCCATGTGACTGAGGCCTAACACATGTATGCAGGTAAATGACAAGCACACCATTTACTTTCAGGTCTTTGGTTGTCTGCATTAATATTAAGCTCCAGAGATTGCATATACGACTCGTATATACACTGTTTAACACTTTATACACGGATAAACAAACTTTGAGGAGGCAGCATCTGAGCTAAGGAAGAGCTATATAGAGATCTGACGAGAAAATACCCCTTATCAAACCCACTAGCAACCACAACTAGCAATGCTATGATCGCTTCTGCAGTATGATGTAATGTCATAGCATTACATCAAACTGCAATCTAACAGGCAGCCTATCAAGGCACCACATGGGGATTCAAAAGATTTAAAGTTCTCAGAATTTTACATTGAAGGCACATTTTTCAGAAATTGTTCCACAATTTTAGGCTTCTTTCAAACGAGCGCATATCGGCTGGCAGATATACACTACATTGTTAGTAAAAAATCTGGTGAACGGGCGCACAAATCAAACATTTGTGCGCCCGTTCACATGGCCTGGTAAGGCCGGTGCAAATGCGCTGTGCTCACCAGGCCAACGCCCATTTCCCCTCCCTCCCCATCTCAGGCTCACCTCTTGTTCCTCCCTGCTTATTCTGTGCAATGGGAGGGGGCATGACGGGGCGGTGTTAAGCGCCGGCCACTCTGCCTCCTCCCATTGGTGGCTATAAACAAGGGGTGGGATGTGGGTGAATTTCTGAAAAATGTGCCCTCAATGTAAAACTGTGAGAACTTTGAATATTTTTATACTATTTACTGCAGATGGTGGGATATTCAGAGAATGTGGAGAGATTCGTGTGCACAATGGTCAATACTAATATGTCTTTAGTTACTCTACATTTTAAAAAAAGGAATACTTTACCTAGCAGGTGTGGTCCTGGTCCCTTTCACTGCTCTTCAGAGCTGGTAAGGGTTCCCATACTCCTCAGAGCTCATACAACATCACTTCCTGGTTACAGGAATCCCACCTCCAGGAAGCGAGGGCTGTGATGGGTTCTTCGACCACTGCTGAGCCAATCAATGCAGCACTGGATGAACGAATGAAACAGCTGTGATTGGTTCATCCAGCAGTGCATTGATTGGCTGAGCAGTGGTCAAAGAACCAATCACAGCCATCGCTTCCTGGAGGTGGGATTTATGAATCTTATAACCAGGAAGTGATGTTGTATAATCAGCCAAGGACTGCAGGAACCTCCCCAAACATGCAGCAGGAGGGACCTGGACTTAGACCAACCCTGCTGTAAGGACTGTGGAGGTGGACTGTGGAGCAGGACTGTGGAGCACATTTGACAGCCAACCCCAGCATGGGAGGTAAGATACCGGATGGACGAACTCTGTATGCAGATAGAAACTAGGGAAGTTATCTTGCCCTGAATTAATAACCAAGAGGTGAGACCCCTGCCTATAAGTGGAGCACTGGTCTCGATAAGGACAACCCCATGGTCTTCTTCTAGGCACTGACTGACCCTGGCAGGAAAGAAAACCTATAAAATAAATGACAGAACAATACCGGGATGTACAGGAACAAAGGAGGTATAAACTGACTGGACAGAGAGGCAGACTCATGAGAGTGACAGACAACTGGATACACAAACGGAGAACACACAACATGAGCAAGAAGCAAGGAATCTGTAGAAGCAGCGGCTGAACATGAAGTGAAGTCTCATCAACACTGCAGCAACGACTGAAAGGCCCAGAGCGACTATTTGGAGCAGTGATTAGAAAAGGTGCATCATCTGAGCAGAAAACCCAGAAATCATTAACCCTAGGAGTGTTGAATGAGAATAAATATAAGCTCAGGGAACAGGAAAAATGGGACGACGCCTATTTTTGCCAGACACTGAAGCAGAAAATTGTGTCTGAACAGTGCACCTAACACCTGCTAGGTAAGTAAAATAGGATATTCCTCAAAATAAAGACCTAGTGCCTCTTTTGGGGCAAAAATTAATATAAGACAGGGTCTTATTTTTGAGGCTAGTTAACTAAATATGACATGAATTCAGCACTTCTCATCAGTGGAGAGTATGTGGAATAAATGTAAAGTTTCATCTTCCTATCTCGTTTCTTTCTGGGTAAAGCCAAAGACTTATCAGCAGACCCTCGTATAGCATGAATTCAGCAATTTGCATAAAAGTAAAAAAAAAATTACAATTACTTTAATTGATAAAAGATGTACTGATTATATGTATATACACTCCTGAGTAAAACTAGGTACACCCTCTTTGAATTTTACAGTTTAAGGGTGCATTCACACGAACGTATATCGGCTCGGTTTTCACGCCGAACCGATATACGTTGTCCTCATGTGCAGGGAGGGGAGGCAAAAGAGCCCAGGAGCAGGAACTGAGCTCCCGCCCCCTCTCTGCCTCCTCTCCGCCACTCTGCACTATTTGCAATGAGAGGAGGCGGAACGGGGGCGGGGCTAAGTTCTGGGAATTAGCCCGCCCCCATTCCGCCTCTCCCCATTGCAAATAGTGCAGAGGGGTGAAGAGGAGGCAGAGAGGGGGCGGGAGCTGAGTTTCTGCTCCTGGGCTCTTCCAGCCTCCCCCCCCCTGCACACGAGGACAACGTATATCGGCTCGGCGTGAAAACCGAGCCGATATACGTTCGTGTGAATGCACCCTCATGTATCAGAACTAGTGATGAGCGAGCATACTCGCTAAGGGCAATTGCTCGAGCGAGCATTGCCCTTAGCGAGTAGCTGCCGGCTCGAGAGAAAAGGTTTGGGTGCCAGCGGCGGGCAGGGAGCTGCGGGGGAGAGCGGGGAGGAATGGAGGGGAGATCTCTCTCTCCCTCTCTCCCCCCCGGCTCACCCCTGCTGACTGCCGCAACTCACCGCTCCCCCGCGCCGGCACCCGAACTTTTTCTCTCAAGCAATTGCCCTTAGTGAGTATGCTCGCTCATCTCTAATCAGAACATTAAAAAACTGTGGACCGTTGAAGATCATGAAGTTAGGTAGATACAACCCCAGATTAATGGCATCACATGAAAAATTACACTGCTGCATTATTTAACACGTGGATCAAAATCCAGAAGTAGTGTGTGACAAATTAAGTACACCCTTACTGCTTCTATAGGAATTAATAAGGTAACTTCCAGCCAGGTGCTCGTAGTTAAATGTCCTTGATCATCAGTAATTAGAAAGACTGGGGCAGCAGCCGGCGGCGGCAGGGAGGCAGGTGAGTATGTAGATTTTTTATTTTATTCATATTCCATCCCACACTGCCATCAATATTGCAGTTGTCATAAAACCCCTTTAAGACAGCTGTGCATACAGTAAATGTCCACAAAACGCAATGAACTGAAGCTACCCTGTAAAGAAGAGGGCCCGATATTCTTTAGAACGTTCTGACATACAGATATAGTCATATAGAGCATGATTATTTCAAGTTACTTCTGCTAAAGGTGACTCTAGAAGCTAATGATTAACCCCTTAATGACATGGCCTATTTTGGGCTTGAGGACGCAACGATTTTTGGCAGATTTTCTTCTCCATTTATCAAAAGTCATAACTTTTTAATTTTTTCATCAATACGGCCGTATAAGGGCTTGTTTTTTGCGTGGCAAACCGTAGTTTTTATCGGTGCCACTTTTGGGTACATAGACTCTATTGTAAAACTTTTTTTATGATAGCAGGAAGAGAAAACGAATCAATTCTGCCATAGATTTTTTTTTTTTTTTTACAGCGTTAATCATGCAGCATAAATGAGACAATCCATTTGTTCTGCGGGTCGGTACGGTTACAACGATACCAAAATTCTTACATTTTTTTTCGTTTTTTTCACTTTTCTGCAATAAAAAACCATTTCTGGGAAATCTTTTTTTTTTTCTAAATCGCTGCATTGAAAGTCCTGTAACTTTTTTTTTTTTTTTGTATGGAGCTCTGTGAGGGCTTGTTTTTTGTGAGACAAGCTGTCGTTTTTTATTGATACCATTTTGGGATACATACAGCTAGTTTGATCACTTTTATTGCGTTTTTAGAGAGGTAAAATCCTAAAAATTAGCATTTTGCCTCTGTTTTTTAGCGTTTTTCTAACGCTTTTTTTCTGTGCACAGTCAAAAGCATGTGCAACTTATTGTATGCGTCACTATGGACGCGACAATATGAAATATGTGGGGTTTTAATTTTTTTAAATCTTTTTTTATGCTAATATGAGAAAAAGCATACATAGATCTACATAGATCGCGGCAGGGAAGGGTTTAACATTGGGGGGCGCTTCTCCGATGTGACTGACAGCCGGTTCCCGCTGCAGGATAGCGCGAGATCATAAGTGATCTTGCGCTATTCCCAGGATGTAAGTTTATGCCCTGTTGCGGGAAGTACCCCGCTGCCAGGACGTAAACTTACGCCCTGGAGCGGGAAGGGGTTAATGGGGTATACTAAGTTTTTCACACACCGCTTCTGCATTTTTGCCTTGCTTTTCTTAAACAAATACTGACACGGTGTAATTTGTCATGTGCTGTTGTTCATCTGAACTTGTACTTACCTATTATAAGACTATTCCAAGGACCAGATTTTTTGTAAAATCATAGAATTCAGAGAGGGTGTACTTATTTTTGTTTCAGATCTGTAAAAATAAAAGCATTATATAACATAGTAACATAGTTTGTAACGCCGAATGAAGACAATGTCCATCTAGTCCAGCCTGCTTATCCTCCAGTGTTTTTGATCCAAAGGAAGGCAAAAAACTCCAAGAGCAGGAGCCAATTAGCCCTTTTGGGGGGAAAATTCCTTCCCGACTCCCTAATGGCAATCAGACTGTTCCCTGGATCAACCCCTAATAGTTCCTACCTGCCTGTATACCTGGATTAACAATTAACCTAAGATTTATATCCTGTAATCTCCTTCCGCTCTAGAAAGACATTAAGTCCCCTTTTAAACTCCTCTATGGATTTTGCCATCACCACATCCTCAGGCAGAGAGTTCCACAGTCTAACTGCTCTTACAGTAAAGAACCCTTTTCTGAGTTGGTGATGAAACCTGCTTTCCTCTAGACGTAGCGGATTCCCTCTCGTTACCGTCGCAGTCCTGGGTATAAACAGATCATGGGGGAGGTCCTTGTATTGTCCCCTCATGTATTTATACATAGTTATTTGATCACCGCTTAGCCATCTTTTTGGTACAGTAAATAATCACAATTTGGATAGCCTCCCTGGGTATTCCAGTCCTCTCATTCCATGTATTAATTTAGTTGCCCTTCTTTGAACCTGCTCCCGCATTATAACCTCTTTCCTGAGCACTGACCAGAACTGTGTACAGTATTCCATGTGAGGCCTGACAAGTCCCTTATATAGTGGGAGGATAATGTTCTTGTCCCTCACCCCTATACCTGTTTTGATGCACCCCAAGACTTTATTGGCTTTTGCAGCCGCTGACTGGCATTGGTTACTCCAGTTTAGTCTACAATCTACTAGCACCCCCAGATCCTTTTCCATATCACTTTTCCCTAGCAGTACCCCATTTAGTGTATATTGGTGACATCCGTTTCTCCTGCCCATGTGCATAACCTTACATTTATCAATATTGAACTTCATTTGCCATTTTTCTGCCCAAGCCCCCAGTTTATCTAGGTCCATTTGTAGCCGTACCTTGTCCTCCGTTGCATTGATTATATTGTATAATTTTGTGTCGTTTGCAAATATTGATATTTTACTGTGCAGCCCCTCTATCAGATCATTGATAAATATATTGAACAGAATGGTGCCTAATACTGTGGCACGCCGCTAGCGATGGTGGTCCAATCAGAGTATGAACCATTTATTATCACCCTCTGCTTTCTATCTCTGAGCCAATTCTTTACCCCGATACACACGTTTTCACCCAATCCGAGCTGTTTCATTTTATATATCAGCCTAATATGTAGCACTGTGTCAAATGCTTTAGAGAAGTCCAGATATATGAGATCAATAGACTCTCCCAGGTCAAACCTAGAGCTTACTTCATCGTAGAAGCTGATCAGATTGGTCTGACATGATCAACCCTTCATGAACCCATGCTGGTGAGGAGTTATTCTGTTGTTTTCCTTGAGGTACTCTTCAATGGCATCTCTCAGAAACCCCTTGAATATTTTTCCCGTTACTGAAGTGAAACTTACCGGCCTGTAGTTACCAGGCTCACTTTTGGTCCCCTTTTTGTAAATTGGAATCACGTTGGCAATGCGCCAATCCAAAGGTACAACCCCAGTCTTGATAGTATCCACAAATATTAGATATAGCGGCCTAGCTATCTCAACACTTAGTTCCTTTAGTATCCTTGGGTGTATTCCATCTGGGCCTGGCGATTTTAATCTTCTTTAACCGGTTCCACAACTCCTCCTGGGTTAGGTATGAGATATTTTGTGAGGGGTTTATTTTATTCCCCTGCATCTCGTGTGGCATTTTCTTTTCGTTTGTGAACACGCTTGAAAAAAAACTATTTAATAGATTTGCCTTCCCTCCATCATCTTCAATGATTTCTCCTGCATTATTTGTTAAAGGGCCAGTGCTCTCCCTGCAAATCCTTTTGCTGTTAATATAGTTGAAAAATAGTTTCTGGTTGATTTTGCACTCTTTGTTGATCAGTCTTTCTGCCTCCTCCTTAGCAATTTTGATCTTATCTTTGCATATTTTGCATTTTTCCCTGTACGATTTTAGTGCTTCTTCGTTGCCTTCTTGCTTTAGTAGTGTGAACGCTTTCTTCTTTTCTTTTATTGCTCCCCTTACCGTCTTGTCGAGCCACATTGGTTTCCTTTTACTCGAAGTTCTCTTATTTTTAAAGGGAATGAACTGCTCACATGAGGTGATTAGGATCCTTTTGAACTTTTCCCATTTATCCTCTGTACTGATATTTTTGAGGATGTTGTCCCATTTAATGTTACCGATAGTAGTTCTAAGCTGATCAAATTTTGCTTTACTAAAGTTCAGTTTATTTGTCGCTTCCTGATAAGTCTTCCTATTGATTGACAGCTGGAAGTTGATTATATTGTGGTCACTATCCCCAAGTGCCCCTCAACCTGTACGCCCTTTTATTTGGTCCGGTTTGTTAGTTAGCACTAAGTCCAGAATGGCTCTCCCTCTCGTTGGTTCTCGCACAAGTTGGGTAAGGTAGTTATCTTTAATTGATCTCAAGAACTTATCACCCCTATGAGATTTGCAGGTTTCGTTTTCCCATATTATATCTGGATAATTAAAGTCCCCCATGATAATTACTTCATTGTGGTTTGACACCTCTTCTATCTGCCTTAGTAGTAAGGTTTCAGTTTCTTCTGTTGCTTTTGGTGGTCTATAGAAAACCCCTATCAGGATTTTGTTATTTTTTTCTCCCTGTATTTCTACCCACAGAGATTCCACATGTTTCTCTCCTACACCTATATCTTCTTGTAGTCTCGATTTTCAGTACGATTTGACATACAGACATACCCCTCCCCCTTTCTGGTTCCCACGGTCTCTTCTGAAGAGATTGTAACCCTGTAAATTCGATGCCCAATCGCACTTATCATCAAGCCATGTTTCCATTATTCCGACTATATCATGGTTTTCATCGGCCATTCTTGCTTCAAGCTCACCCACTTTACCAATCTGACTTCTTGCATTCGTGGTCATACAATTTATACAGTTTTTTTGTTCTTTAAATTCGTTTTGTTGCTAATAGTACTATTGGCTGATCTGTCAGTTCTAACTGTACTAACCCCATCCCCTGCTCGACCCCCTTCCCATTGCTTAGACCCAGGTCACTAGCTACACTGACTACCTCCCTATTTCTCTTTTTGCCCTCCTCCCAGTTCCTAGTTTAAACACTCCTCCATCCTTCTAGCCATCTTCTCCCCCAGCACAGCTGCACCCTCCCCATTAAGATGCAGTCCGTCTCTACGGTAGAGCCTGTAGCTGACAGCAAAGTCAGTCCAGTTGTCCAGGAACCCAAATCCCTCCTTCTTACATCAACTCCGGAGCCACTTGTTTACCTCCCTAAGATCCTGCTGCCTTTCTAGTGTGGCCTTAGGTGCAGGTAGTATTTCCGAGAAAATTACCCTGGAAGTCATCGCCCTAAGCTTGGACCCTAAGTCCCTGAAATCATTTTTGAGGGCCCTCCATTGACCTCTAATTTGTTCATTGGTGCCAACGTGCACCATGACTGCTGGATCCTCACCAGCCCCTCCCAGTAATCTGTCAATCCGATCCGCGATGTGTCGAACTCGAGCACCAGGAAGACAACACACCGTTTGACGATACCTGTCTTTATGGCAGATTGCCCTATCTGTCCCCCTTGTAATTGAGTTCCCCACCACTAGGACCTGTCTAGCCTGCCCTGCGCTTCTCGTCCCCGTCTCACTGGAGCAGTCATCTCCCTGGCGTTCTGAGGGCATGTCGTGCTGCAGCGGTGCTGGCTCAGTAATGGCATCCCCCTCATCTGCCAATGTTGCAGACTTGTTGGGTTGTGCCAGTTCAGGACTAGCCTTCCTGGCTCTCTTCCCTCAGTGTTGCCAGTTGCTCATTTAGATCCAGGATTTGGGCTTCTAAATGTGTGACGTCCACGTCTCTTGCGCAACAGTATGCACCCTCGATCGGCTGATCAAGGAATGTATACATTGCATAAGTAGCACACTGGATGACATTGCCAGGCATGGAGCTCATCCTAATGGGGATCTACAATTTACTTGTAAAAGTAGTGAAGATAGACTTGCTCACACACTGCCACCTATGCACAACCGCTTACACGCTGATGCCTATGTACAACCGCTTACACGCTGATGCCTATGCACAACCGCTCACTCACTGCCGCCTATGCGTAACTGCTCACTTGCTGCCGCCTATGCGCAACCGCTCACTCGCTGCCGCCTATGCGCAACCGCTTACTCGTTGCCGCCTATGCGCAACCGCTTACTTGCTGCTGCCTATGCACAACAGCTTAGTCGCTGCCGCCTATGCGCAGCCGCTTACTCGCTGCCGCCTATGCGTAACTGCTCACTCGCTGCCGCCTATGCGCAACCGCTTACTTGCTGCCGCCTATGCGCAACAGCTTACTCGCTGCCGCCTATGCGCAGCCGCTTACTCGCTGCCGCCTATGCGCAACCGCTCACTCGCTGCTGCCTATGCACAACCGCTCACTTGCTGCCGCCTATGCGCAACCGCTTACTTGCTGCCGCCTATGCGCAACAGCTTACTCGCTGCCGCCTATGCACAGCTGCTTACTCGCTGCCGCCTATGCGCAACCGCTCATTCGCTGCTGCCTATGCACAACCGCTCACTCGCTGCCGCCTATGCGCAACCGCTCACTCGCTGCCGCTTAGGCGCAACCGCTCACTCGCGGCCGCCTATGCGCAACCGCTTACACGCTGCCGCCTATGCTCAACCGCTCACTCGCTGACGTTTATGCGCAACCGCTCACTCGCTGCCGCCTATGCGCAACCGCTCATTCGCTGCCGCCTATGCGCAACCGCTCACTCGCTGCCACCTCTGTGCAACCGCTCACTCGCTGCCGCCTCTGCGCAACCGCTCATTCGCTGCCGCCTCTGCAACCGCTCAACCCCCCCCCCTCACTTAATCACCAAGTCCTGCTGCACTTACACCTTGCACACAGCCAATTATCCTTGACTTGTAGGTGCATAGATATATTCTGTCAGGTGTCATGGGGCTCTTGTACAAATTTTGCACTAGCCTCCAGGAGCTCTTTAAACAAAATCATGCTTAGGCACCTTCACACTGCGTATGCTGTAACACAACTTTTTTTGTGTTACGAACATGGCTTTTTTGTGTGCGTATCGGTGTATTTTACTGTACTTTTTCTGCTTACAGGGCATGTTTATTTGTGGCAAATAGAGGCACCAATTGAAATAGCTAATTAGTTTCAGATGTGTTCTTTTCCCAGTGTGATTAGGCAGTGTTTCACGCATCTCTTTGCATATTGCACATGCATTTGTGCACTCTCCATCGACTACTAAGGAAACCTTTGGTGCACAAATAAGCAGAAAGATAGGGCAGGATCTTTTTTGCGGAGCCAAAATGCGATCTAAGGCCGCGGTCAGATGAGAGCTTTTTTTGTTCGCTCCTATGTGCACAAAAATAATTGTGTCTATTGGAGCCATTGGTTCCCTATAAAGTTTTCAGATGTTCGTCTTTTGAAGGCAAAAAATACTCGAAAGTGCAAAAGATGCGTGCCTGTAATGTGTGTGCTTCGCATAAAGTTACAGATATGACAAGGGATGAGGGGACTCCCAGAGGATTTTGTTAATCCCTGCGGGGAGTCCTCTCATCAAGGGACTCCCCATGGGGACAAAAGAATCCTCTGTCACAGCTGTGGCGGTGAATCGTGATGCCATCCCATTGCTTTTAATGGGGCCAGCGCCTCTGCCGCCCTATTAAAAGCAATGAGATGAAGGCAACCCCTGCATGGATTTTCAGGGAAGGTTCTTGAAAGATAAGCCTTTTTCTGAAAATAAGCCCTAGCTGCTTGAAAAAATAGAAAAAAATATATACATCACCTCTCCGGCGGTGTCCAGCTTCGGAATGTCTTCTCCCTGGCTCCCCAATACTCTTCTAAAGCACTTTTCCTGGCTGTGAGTTAAAAATCCCCGCCTCCTGAAAGTGCTGGGTCTGATTGGCTGAGCACTGTGACCAATCACAGGTAGCGCTCAGCCATTCATTAAATGACAGCTGAGCACTGCCTGTGATTGGTCACAGTACTCAGCCAATCAGAGGCAAAGCTCAGACATTCATTGAATTGCACAAATCACAGGAAAAGAAGACAGCTGGACCTCATCAGGCATTAATAGCCAATCAATTCCACGTAAAGGGAGCGTTACGTGTATGTGAACTGGCCCTGTACAAGCAAAATGTACAGTACTATGCGCTGACATATGTGCAAAATGCTGATTACCTGGCTCTTGAAACATCGTTCATGCAAAAGTATGCTGCGTTGAGGTGAACATATTTGCCCATAGTCTCATCTGAATCCGTCCTAATTCCGATTTCTACCACATCAGTACTGACAAATGTTTCTTAATCCCAATATGATTACTAGTGAATGACTGCTGATGAGTCCCTCTGTACTTCTCATTGGCAGACAGGGTTTATGATCATATAGCTCCCCGTTACAATAGCCCTCAGTTTTTTGATGCCCTAGTTTAAAGAGTCAGTAGTGATGGGGTCCCTTAAGAGAACCGGACAGTGCTAGAACATTCCTATTTCATCCATGGATAGTGCAGTGCATCATCATTTACCTTGGAATTGGGGGTAAAAACAGCACTTAGCGTTGGGGATACTTGAGTCATAACAGCAGCCTTTGGAATAACAAGCCTTAGCATCTATTCCAGGAAAACCACATTCTTTCCTTTCGTAGGGTTTGACAGAACACAGAGCCGTATCTGGAAGTAAAACAAAGTGAATGCTGTTATTGTAATAAGATATTTAAGGCTAATTTTACAACAGCGAGTGAGATATCGGGCCCCAAAACTTGGCCCCATATCGCGCTCGCCAACATGTAATGTTCCTGCTGAAGCGAGGGGTTTTTGTGTTAAACAGGCCTCACATCACTTCAGGGAAGTAGCTAAAAGCCGCGACGGCGGATCATGAAGTGTTTCCGATTGTTTGCAATGGGAAATTTTGCATCTCATCTCACTTGCAGGCGCCTATCACACCGTGTAAGGCTCTGAGGGAACGCCCAAAGATAGGTCATGCTGTGATTTTTTCCTGCCCCGCAATGCAAAACAAAATTGCTCAAATGTTTTATCCCATTCAAAATAATGGGGTTTATATTAGAAAAGGCTTCCTGATGGTACGGGTGATTAATGAGAGGAACAGGTTACCACGGGAGGTGGTGAGTTCTCCTTCAATGGAAGTGTTCAAACAAAGGCTGGACAAATATTTGTCTGGGATGTATTAGTGATCCTGCACTGAGCAGGGGGTTGGACCCGATGACCCTGGAGGTCCCTTCCAACTCTACCATTCTATGATTCTATGAAATGAAATTCCTTTAAATCAGCATCATCCAGAAAGGTGACTAGTTCATGTACAACTTTACCAAACTTCTTACTAGCCGATCATGACTGCCACCCAACTTTCCGGGAAGCAGATGCAACTGCTTTTATTGTCTGTTCAGACAATGACATGAAGTAAGATGTAATTGGGGAGGGCCAATGTGTTGCCAGGGCAATAGGATGCCAGATGCTGGTGTCTGGGCTTGCGATTGCCTCTAATTGCTGTTGTAAGTGATAAGGCATTGGAATCATAGCTGTTGTAAGAGGTGGCTGCTTAGGTGCTCTGAAGCGACTTCCGATCATGTGCAACAGAGCCACAATGGCCTCTTCATGCCGTTATTGCAATTGTTTTTTTTTTATAATAATAATGATTCGTGACGCCAGTGCTACACTAGCACAAAATTGTAAATGTGATGCAATTAAGAAATCAAAAGAACCAGGGTTTAAAGCGTAATAACTGTATTTTCCATTTCTTTGTTGTTGTCAGTAGCGATCATATATCAGTGCACACATACAAGCCTTTCATTAAAAGGGGTTATTCTCTTTACATGTTAGGAGTATGGTTAACAGGAATAATGCACATGGGGTTCTTCGGGTTACAGACAGAGATGATGCTGTGGGTAACATATGACAGCGCTGTTAATTTTCCTTGGGCCGGTTAAATGGCTCTTCAGCAGCATGAGCTGTGAACAGTATAAACCTTCTCTGCGCACTTTAGGCCTCATGTCCACTAGCAAAATTGAATTGCTGCGGAATCCACATTCAATTTTGCCCATAGGGAATCATTGGCCATCCATGGTCAATTAAATTGAATTTTGCACCCGCGGATGGCACTTTAATAGATTTGCATTTTTTCCGGAAAAACACGGCATGCTCCATTTTATCGTGGATTCCGCACGGATCTGCCACATTGTTATCACATTGCTAGGAATGCGTGCGGATATCCGCATGAAAAAAAAAACATTTAAAGCAAATCCCTGTGGAATCTGTGCGGATTGTATTTTTCTAGTGGACATGAGGCCTTACTGTTCTGATCTGACTGAAATCTCACTGACTGATGATCTTCTCACTACTACTATGACACAACTCCTCTCCTACCTCTCTCTCTCTTTACCCCCAAACTGCAAGACCAACTACCTCCCAACTGTCACTCCACTGGCTTGTAGCCAATCAAAGTTCAATCTGCCGGCAACCAATGAGAATTATCTGTCCACCTGGCAGATTATTAATAGCTCTGTCAAAGGGCAAATTAAGTAGTGGTTAACCCCTGCTGGTTATACATGAACTGAGCGCTGCCATTTAAAGGCAAGGTGCTTTTGTAGGGCCCTTTGGGCCACTACACGGTTATTGTTGAAGCCCTTTTTTTGTATAAAATCATTGTATCCGTATTGACCTGTACAATAAATTGAACACGCTATTCTTCTTACATTGCAAAAACCCCTGTAAAAAATGGAGGCAAATGATTATTTTGTTACTTTTGCTTCCCAAGAAACCCAATAAAAGTGATCAAAAAAGCCTTACCAAAATGGTACCAACTAAAATTGTAGCTCATCATACAAAAATATGCCCTCATAGACCTCCATGTACAAAATAAAAAAGTTACAGGACTTTGAATGCAATGATGGAAAAAAAAGATTAAGATTGTGCAAAAGGGTCAAACCTAAAAAAGTGTATAATATGTTTGCTATTGTCGTAATCATACCAGTCTGCAGAAAAAAATGTATCATGTCATTAATGCTGCCTGATTAACGCTGTAAAAAAAACCCTGGCAGAATTGAGGTGCGGATAACGGCGATCACTTAAAGAAAAACAAACATAGCTGAGATCCTGGAGATTTCATGGGGGCTGCAGTCCCTGGGAACGTCCCCTCCGTGAAAGGAGGTCAAATTACTTGCCTGAGGCCTCCAGTGATGTCCCCCGAGGGGATCTTTATGTGCGGACCATTCCCCAGCTTCAACGCATGCACCCATTGGCAAAATGGCGGACACAAGTGCAGAAGCTGGGGAGGGCTCAGGAGATTTAAAGTCTCCTTGCTCTCGGCCTGGGCACAGTGACCAAGGGCTGCAGTGAGAAGTCCCTGGTCACGTCATCGCCGTTATCCAATGGAAAATGGTGATCCCATAAAAGTTAAAAATGGTTGACGTTTTATCTCCCTTCACTAATGCAATCGGTGAGAGGAGATTAAACTTCTTTCCAGAAGCCACCACATTTGGACCCCAATGTGATTTTCCTCCACGGACCTTCCTCAAATGCTGCACAATGGCGGTCACATGCGCAGAAACCAGGACCCAGAAATTTAAATCTCCTTGCTACTGGCTATCAAGGAAAGCTGAGAGCCTGGAGCAGTGGTCGGTGGCATGATAAAAAAGTAGCGATTTACCTTAGGCCGGTCTCACATGACCAAATAGAAATTACAGATTTCGCATGCATTTGATCCGTGGTAATACGTAGATCAATCAAATGCATTGGATTACAGAATTCGGCTCACATTATCAGGTTGGAATTATGTAATCCACTCGCAAAAAACAGAACGTAGCATGTTGTATTTTACCACGGATATCCAAGACATAGAGCCCATTGTGCTCCAGGGTTGTGGATATACCCACAGCCCATATGCAACTACATTGTGTATGGGCTGCGGGTACCCGCGTCATTGCTAAGCTACGGCACGGAAAATATAAACAAAAAACTACAATACTTCAATACTCCAGTGTGATACATTGTCTATCAAGCTCAGCTAGAGGCTGAGCCTCATAGACTACCAGAGATGGCAAAGCCGGAGGCCATCTTCAAGCTTCCAGAGGCAATAGCATCCCATTGGTACCACATGATCATTTAGCAATGAGATACCAATGGGAGTCTGATGGGTGACAGGGAACGCCCATTCCCTCTGTTAGCCTTTTAAATGCTGAGATTGCATTGACCACAGCATGTTAAGCATTAAATGACTGGGATCATGGGTCCTCACTCAGCATTGCAGCTCAAGCCAAGCTGTCATCAGACAACTGGTATAAGGTAACCAAAATACTGGTACAATGGCACGACAAAATTAGATTGACAAAAGGAATATGAAAAGGAATGTTGTTTTTAATAATGAACCAGATGCCAGTCATTATAAACTTCATTTGTCGGGATGGATTAGACTGATCATGTGCTAGAATGGAAATGATAATGTCTTTCCCAAAGCATGGGGGATTTTGGAATGCAAAGATGTGATGCCTAGGGAGGTCTGACGATACGTGGGCTTCCATTGGATGTCTGACAAAATAGTGATGACATATCTCTGCAGTAAAATATCAATATAATAAGATGGTTACTTGTAATGGAGTTGATACCAGGCCTTATAAGTAGGGATGAGCGAGTATACTCGCTAAAGCACTACTCGTTCGAGTAATGGGCTTTAGACGAGTATCTCCTTGCTCGTGCCTGAAGACTCGGTGGCCGACGCGGAGCGGCGGGGGAGAGCGGGGAGGAACGGAGGGGAGAGCTCTCTCTCCCTCTCTTCCGCCCGCTCTCGCCTGCTCCCCGTCGCAACTCACCTGTCAGCTGCAGTGGCTCCCGAATCTTCAGGGACGAGCAGAGAGATACTCGTCTAAAGCACATTACTCGAGCGAGTAGTGCTTTAGCGAGTATACTTGCTCATCCCTAGTTATAAGTATGCCAGAACGATTGTTGATGTATTCATGCATTTTGGGTAAATGATAAAATACATGTGTCCGAGGGTTGTCAATTACAGGGAAGCGCTTTTCTTACCTTGTGACAATGTGGTCAGCATGGCCTTCCTGGATGAGCTCAAGGAAGTTGCTAGACCTGGAGCTGGTGGGGTAGGTTGGCAACAGTATGTACAACGCCAATTGCAAAAAGGTTGTGTAAAATGTAAATACATGTAAAAAAAAAGAAAGCTATAATTTAGAAAACTCATATAACCTTATTTTATTCACAATAGAACACATCTGAAGTTGAAATGGAGACATTTTTACATTGCGTTTAAAAATTTCACTTATTTAGAAATTGATGGCAGCAACACATCTCAAAATGTTGTGACGGGTGACATAAGTTTGAAAAAGTAAGTAGCACTAATGAAAATCAGTTGGAGGGGGAATTGTCTACTAAGTCATATGACTGCTTATAAAAAAGAGCATGGTAGAGAGTCTTTCAGAGACAAATATGGTCAGAGGTTCACAATCTGTGAAAAATGGCTGAGGAACCGTGTCAGGGTTGCAATGAATTCAGCATGCTCTTTATAATCTCGTGCACCATTGAAGGTATATAAGAGGATCTGGACAACTAATGGAATTAGGTAATTGTGACACCAGTGCCTGGATTAAAAGCACTTGGGAGTGAAATAAGTTTAACACATGTAGCTAGGTAAATGACAGGCACACCATTTACTTTCAGGACTGTGGTTGTCTGCATTAATATTAAGCTCCAGAGATTGCATATACGACTTGTATATACGCTGTTTAATACTTTATACATGGATAAAAAAACTTTGAGGAGGCAGCATCTGAGCTAAGGAAGAGCTATATAGAGATCTGACGAGAAAATGCCCCTTATCAACCCCCACTAACAACCACAACTAGCAATTCTCTGATCGCTTCTGCAGTATGATGTGATGTCATAGCATTACATCAAACTGCAATCTGATTGGCAGCCTATCAAGCCACCACATGGGGATTCAAAAGATTTAAAGTTCTCACAATTTTACATTGAGGGCATATTTTTCAGAAATTGTTCCACAATTTTAGGCTTCTTTCAAACGAGCGCATATCAGCTGGCCGTTTTCACAGTCGGCTGATATACACTACATTGTTTGTAAAAAATCTGGTAAACGGGCGCACAAATCAAACATTTGTGCGCCCGTTCACATGGCCTGGTAAGGCCTGGCACAAATGCGCCGAGCTCACTGGCCCATCGCCCATTTCCCCTCCCTCCCCATCGCAGGCTCACCTCTTGTTCCTCCCTGCTGATTCTGTGCAATGGGAGGGGGCAGTATTATACACTGTTTAATACTTTTTACACGGATAAACAAACTTTGAGGAGGCAGCATCTGAGGTAAGGAAGAGCTATATAGAGATCTGACAAGAAAATACCCCTTATGAACCCCACTAACAATTTTGCCATTCCTCAAACACTGTGTTCAAGTTTTCTTTAGTACTCACAAACGTCTATGAAGATTCTCTACTTCTTATCTAAAGCTGTTGACCATTCGGTAGAAAGCAGAGCTGGCTTGAATGGACATCAGGTTTGGAAAAGCAAACAATCTCTCTCAGCATCAGGGTAGTTTATGAGCAAAGCAGTCCATAGAAGAACATTGATAGACTCCCAGAATATTGTTTGCTGCTTTATTTTACAAATAGTGCCAAAAAATCAGGACATGAACTTGAGAACTTGTAGTCCGAAACACGTTCTCAAGTTCATGTCCGGATTTTATGGCACTATTTGTAAAATAAAGCAGCACACAATATCCTGGGAATCTATCAATGTTTTTCTATGGACTGCTTTGCTGACGGCCGCCGGGACTGGATGGATTGACAAGACGGAGGAGGTGTTGCTGCCACAGCAGGTACAGCTGCCCTAAGCAGGTGAGCGTCCCTTTATTTTTTCACATAGTTTATGAGCAACTGCACACAGGATTTCTTGAAAGTTACATAACGTATTTCTAATTACAGCAGGACAGAGGAGGAGGAGGAAGCTGTATCTTTACATGGCTGTTAGCTTCCTCCGTTTCCATCTTGGTTTCTCTCTCTTCTGAGGTTTGCTGCCTCACTCCATACTCCCTACTGCCCTTCATTTCCATCTTCTAATACTGTTTATTATAAAAACCTGTGCCACTGGAAAATGAGCAAAAACCCCCACCTTTTTCCTCGCTCACGGGGCCTGTCACAGCTCAGCAGCTAACTGATTTACTATGGTGCCTAAACAACCTTAATTATTTAGTTTCCTGACTCCCTCTTCTCGTTAACCCCTTAATGACATGGCCCTTTTTTACCCATTTTCATTTTCTTCTCACCCCTTTTAAAAAATCGTAATTCCTTTATTTGGACGTTGCTGTATGAGGGCTTGTTTTTTTGCAAGACAAGTTGCATTTTTCAATGGCACTATTTAATGTACCATATAATGTACTGATAAACTTTTGGAAAAAAAAAAACGACATTCCACCATCTTTAAGTGCGTCTTGTTTCTACAGTGCACAAACTGCAACAAAAATAAAATGATAACATTATTCTATGGGTCAGTGGGATTACTACTATACCAAACTTGTATCCTTTTTTGTATTTTTTTGCTGCACTACTTTTATTTTTTAATTTTTAAAAATCATTTTCTGCTGCAATCTTCTGTGTGCAATAACTTTATTTTTCCATGAACATAGTTGTGTGACGGCTTATTTTTTGTGAGACATCCTGTCATTTACATTGTTACCATTTTGGAATGCATACGACTTTTTGATCGCTTTTGTATTGCATTTTTTCTTGGTGACAGGGTGACTGAAAAAGTGAATTTCTGGCCTTTTGTGTTTCGGATGATGTTTATCGTGCGGAGTAAATATGCACTAGTTTGATAGATTGGACTTTTACGGATGTGACAATACCAAATATGTATTTATGTGTTATGATTTAGATTTTTTTATTATAGATATGGCAAAAGGTAGGTGATTTAAACTTTTAATACTTTTTTTATTTTCACAATTAGCAAAACTTTATTAATCTTATTTTAACTTTTTTTTTATCTTCCCTAGGCAACCACAACTAGCAATGCTTTGATCGCTCCTGCAGTATGATGTAATGCCATAGCATTACATCATACTGCAATCTGACAGGCAGCCTATCAAGCCACCACATGGCGATGGCTTGATAGGCAGTCTGCTAAGGTAGCCCTGGGGCCCTTTTAGAAGGGCCCCAGCTGCCATAACACCTGCACGTCCCCCTGCGATCTCATCACGGGGGCGGGGGGGGGGGGGCATATAAGATGTAAAGGAACAAAGGAGGTGCAAACTGACAAGGATGAACAGAGAGGCAGACTCATGAGAGTGACAGAGAACAGGATACACAAACGGAGAACACAGAACACGAGCAAGTAGCAAGGAAACTGTAGAAGCAGGGGTTGAACATGAAGTGAAGGGAACTAAAGTCACATCAACACTGCAGCAAGGACTGAAAGGCCCAGAGCGGCTATTTGGAGCGGTGATTTAAAAAAGTGCATCAGCTGAGCAGAAGACCCAGAAATCATTAACCCGATGGCCGCCTGCAGACGAGCGGGTCGGATCCGGCAGCGAGAATTCTCGCCGCGCGATCCGACCCGAGCGCCTGCAGTGACGAGCGCGTACTCATCCGCGCCTGGCGGCCACGGCTCTTTCATGTGCCGGCTGCCGCGCAGCCGGCGCATGCGCAGACCGGAGCCGGCGGCCGGGTGAGTGCGTGCCCCGCAGAAAATTAGGACATGCCGCGGTTTGTTTGCCGTGCGAGATTTCGCGCGGCCAAACCGCGGCCGTCTGCATAGGAGTGCGTATTTTAATGCACTCCTATGCAAACTTTCAGCGGCGGAAATCCCGCGGGAAATCCCGCGACGGGATTTCCGCTCGTGTGCAGGCGGCCTAAGAGTGCTGAATGACAATAAATGTAAGCTCAGGGAAAATGGGACAATGCTAGAGATGAGCGAGCACCAAAATGCTCGGGTGCTCATTACTCGGGACTAACTTTTCGCGATGCTCGAGGGTTCATTTCGAGTAACGAACCCCATTGAAGTCAATGGGCGACCCGAGCATTTTTGTATATCGCCGATGCTCGCTAAGGTTTTCATTTGTGAAAATCTGGGCAATTCAAGAAAGTGATGGGAACGACACAGAAACGGATAGGGCAGGCGAGGAGCTACATGTTGGGCTGCATCTCAAGTTCACAGGTCCCACTATTAAGCCACAACAGCGGCAAGAGTGCCCCCCCCCCCCCCCCACTGTCAGCATAAAGATCGTTCTCCTCTGCCATAGCTGTAACAGCTGTGGCAGAGAAGAACGATGTTAGCCCATTGAATTCAATGGAGCCGGCAATACAGCAGGTTCCACTGAAATCAATGGGCTGCCGGCGATCGCAGGATGAATTGTCGGGAAGGGCTTAAATATATAAGCCCTTCCCTGCAATTCATCCAGAAATGTGTTACAATAAAAATATATACCGTATATACCGGCGTATAAGGCGACGGGGCGTATAAGACGACCCCCCAACTGTCACCTTATACGCCGGGAATACAGCGGAGCAAAGAATAAAAATCATTACTCACTTCTCCTGGCGTTCTGCGGCGCTGCTGCAGGCTGTCGCTCCCTCCTGGTCCCCGTCAGAGCATTGCTTTCTGGACACAGGGCTTGAAATCCCTGCCTCCAGAAAACAGATGTGCCTTCAGCCAATCACAGCCATTCAATGACATCATGGCTGTGATTGGCTGAAGGCACATCTGTTTTCTGGAGGCAGGGATTTCAAGCCCTGTGTCCAGAAAGCAATGCTCTGACGGGGACCAGGAGGGAGCGACAGCCTGCAGCAGCGCCGCAGAACGCCAGGAGAAGTGAGTAATGATTTTTATTCTTTGCTCCGCTGTATTCCCGGCGTATAAGGTGACAGTTGGGGGGTCGTCTTATACGCCCCGTCGCCTTATACGCCGGTATATACGGTATATATTTTTATTGTAACACATTTCTGGATGAATTGCAGGGAAGTGCTTATATATTTAAGCCCTTCCCGACAATTCATCCCGCGATCGCCGGCAGCCCATTGCTTTCAGTGGAACCTGCTGTATTGCCGGCTCCATTGAATTCAATGGGCAAACATCGTTCTTCTCTTCCACAGCTGTTACAGCTGTGGCAGAGAAGAATTATTTGTCTTCTATATGTTCTCAATGGGGTCGGCGCTGCTGCCGCCGGCCCCATTGAGCGCATATAGAGAAGAGAACAGGAATCGCAGATCGCACATAGGTGCGATCTGCGATTTCTATGGCCTAAGAAGGACCGTTGGGGTTCTTGAAGCCTAAAATAACTCCTAACGCTCTCCCTATAGCAGCAGCACCAGCAGCAGCACTTTCCCTGATTTATGTCAGAAGGCATCTGAGGCGAGCCGCGGGAGGGCAGATTTTAATACTCGGGTGACACCTAATCTCGCCAGCCACTCACTGCAGGGGGGTGGTATAGGGCTTGAACGTTGCAGGGGGAAGTTGTAATGCCTTCCCTGTCTTTCTATTGGCCAGAAAAGCGCGCAAATTTCTCAGGGAAGAAAATGAAAGTAACTCGAACATCGCGTGGTACTCGTCTCGAGTAACGAGCATCTCGAACACCCTAATACTCGAACGAGTATCAAGCTCGGACGAGTATGCTCGCTCATCTCTAGACAATGCCCATTTCTGCCAGACACTGAAGCACAAGATTGTGTCTGAACAGTGCACCTAGCACCTGCTAGGTAAGTAAAATAGGATAGTCCCTAAAAATAAGACCTAGTTCCTCTTTAGGGGCAAAAAATAATATAAGACAGGGTCTTATTGTCAAGGATAGTTACGTAAATATAACATGAATTCAGCAATTTGCATTAAAGTTTAAAAGAATTACAGTTACTGTAATTGTTAAAAAGATGTACTGATTATATGTATATACACTCCTGAGTAAAACTAGGTACACCCTCTTTGAATTCTACAGTTTTATGTATCAGAACATTAAAAAACTGTGGTCTGTAGAAGATCTTGAAGTTAGGTAGATACAACCCCAGATTAATAGCAGCACATAAAAAATACACTGTAGCATTATTTAATAAAAAGTAGATCAAAATCCAGAATTAGTGTGTGACAATTAAGTACACCCTTAGTGCTATCATAGGAATTAATAGGGTAACTTTCAGACAGATGCTCATAGTTAAATGCCCTTGATCATCAGTAATTAGAAAGGCTAAGGCAATGGCCGGCGGCGGCCGGGAAACAGCATGCAGCAAGAGGTGAGTATGTAGATTTTTTATTTTATTGCATATTTCATCCCACACTGCCATCAATATTGCAATTATCATAAAACCCCTTTAAGACAGCTGTGCATACAGTAAATGTCCACAAAACTCAATGAACTGAAACAACGCTGTAGTTTCTCTAGAACGTTCTGACATACAGATATAGTCATATAGAAAATGATTACTTCAAGTTACTTATGCTAAAGGTAGTTCTAGAAGCTAATGATTAAGGCCGCCTGTCCACGGGCGTTGCGAAGTCCCGCGACAGATCTCTGCCGCGGGGTCCACCGCCCGGGAGCAGGAGCCGCACACGAATCTCCGCCGGTCAGCCTAATCTGATAGATAGGCTGACCATGGAGAATTGGGGCAATTTGCAGCATGATTCTCCGCTCGTGGACACGGGGCCGGCGCTTTCCGCTGGCGAAATCACGCCCATGGACAGGCACCCTAATGGGGTGTACTAACTTTTTCACACACTGCTTCTGCATTTTTGCCTTGCTTTTCTTAAACAAATACTGCCACAGTGTAATTTGTAATGTGCTGTTGTTCATCTGAACTTGTATTTACCTATTTTAAGACTATTCTAAGGCCCAATGTTTTGTATTATGTTCTGATATTTAAAATCATAGAATTCAGAGAGGGTGCACTTATTTTTGTTTAAGATCTGTAAAAATGAAAGCATTATACAGCCAATTATCCTTGACATGTAGGTGCATAGATATATTCTGTCAGGTCTCATTGGGCTCTTGTACAAATTTTGTACTAGCCTCCAGGAGCTCTTTAAACAAAATCATGCTTAGCAGCTGCATATTGCATATGCTATAGCGCAACTTTTTTGCGTTACGAACATGGCTTTTGTGTGCGTATTGGTGTATTTTACTGTACTTTTTCTGCTTACAGGGCATGTTTATTTGTGGCAGATAAAGGCACCAATTAAAATAGGTCATTATTTTCAGATGTGTTCTATCCCCAGTATGATTTGGCAATGTTTCACGCATCTCTTTGCATACTCCGCATGCATTTGTGCACTCTCCATCGACTACTAAGGGAACCTTTGATGCACAAATAAGCAGAAAGATAGAGCAGGTTCTATCTTTTTTTGCACAACCGAAAAAAATTGTGTCTATTAGAACCATTGGTTCCCTATAAAGTGTTCACATGTTCGTCTTTTAGAGGCGCAAAATACTTGCAATTGCAAAAGATAGGACATGCGTGCCTGTAAGGACAGTGCTTCGCGTAAAGTTCTAGATGTGACAAGGGATGAGGGGACTCCCAGAGGTTTTTTTAATCCCTGCGGGGAGTCCTCTCATCATGGGACTCCCCATGGGGACAAAAGAATTCCCTGGCGCCTCTGCTGCTCCATTGAAAGCAATGAGATGAAGGCAACCCCTGCGTGGATTTTTGGAGAGTGGCTTGAAAGATAAGCCTTTCTCTGAAAATAAGCCCTAGCTGCTTAAAAAATATATATACATCACCTCTCTGGTGCTGTCCAGCTCCGGCATGTCTTCTCCCTGGCTCCCCCACACTCTTCTGAAGCACTTTTTCCTGGCTGCGAGTTAGAAAGCCGCACCTCCTGAAAGTGCTGGGTCTGATTGGCTGAGTGCTGTGACAAATCACAGGCAGCGCTTAGCCATTCATTGAATGGCAGCTGAGCGCTGCCTGTGATTGGTCACAGCGCTCAGCCAATCAGAGGCAAAGCTCAGATATTCATCGAATTGCACAAATCACAGGAAAAGACGATAGCTGGACTTCTTTAGGCTTTGATAGCCAATCAATTCTACAGAAAAGAAGAGTTACGCGCGTGTGTGTGAACTGGCCCTGTACAAGCAAAAAGTACAGCACTATGAGCTGGCATACGTGCAAAATGCTGATTACCTGGCTCTTCAAACACTGTTCATGCAAAAGTATGCTGCGTTGAGGTGAACATATTTGCACGTACGCTAATCGGAATTCGCCCTAATTCCGATTTCTACTAGATCAGTATTGACAAATGATTCTCAATCCTATTATGATTACTAGTGAATGACTGCTGATGAGTCCCTCTGTACTTCTGATTGGCAGACAGGGTTTATGACCATATAGCCCCCACTAGATTAGCCCTCTGTTTTTTGATGCCCTAGTTTAAAGAGTCAGTAGTGATGGGGTCCCTTAAGAGAACCAGACAGTGCTAGAGCATTCCTATTTCATCCATGGATAATGCAGTGCATCATTTACCTTGGAATTTGGGGTAAAAACAGCACTTAGCGTTGGGGATACTGCAGTCATAACAGCAGCCTTTGGAATAACAAGCCTTAGCATCTATTCCAGGAAAACCACATTCTTTTCTTTCGTGGGGTTTGACAGAACACAGAGCCGTATCTGGCAGTAAAACAAAGTGAATGCTGTTATTGTAATAAGATATTTAAAGGGGTTGTCCCGCGAAAGCAAGTGGGTCTATACACTTCTGTATGGCCATATTAATGCACTTTGTAATGTACATTGTGCATTAATTATGAGCCATACAGAAGTTATAAGAAATTTTTCACTTACCTGCTTCGTTACTAGCGTCCTCGTTTCCATGGAGCGTCTAATTTTCAGCGTCTAAGCTCCAAATTAGAAGCGCTTGCGCAGTCCGGGTCTTCTTCTTTTCTCAATGGGGCCGCTCGTGCCGGAGATCAGCTCCGTGTAGCTCCGCCCCGTCACGTGCCGATTCCAGCCAATCAGGAGGCTGGAATCGGCAATGGACCGCACAGAAGCCCTGCGGTCCACCGAGGGAGAAGATCCCGGCGGCCATCTTCAACCGGTAAGTAAGAAGTCACCGGAGCGCGGGGATTCAGGTAAGCGCTGTGCGGTGTTCTTGTTTAACCCCTGCATCGGGGTTGTCTCGCGCCGAACGGGGGGGCTGTTGAAAAAAAAAAACCCGTTTCGGCGCGGGACAACCCCTTTAAGGCTAATTTCACAGCGGCGAGTGAGATATCGAGGCCCCAAAACTTCGCCCAATATCTCGCTCGCCAACATGTAATGTTCCCGCTGAAGCTGAAGGTGTTTTTGTGTTAAACACGCATCACATCACTTCAAGGAAGTAGCTAAAAGTCGCAACGGAGGATCATGGAGTGGTTTCCATTGTTTGCAATGGGAAACTGCATCAAATCTCTCTCGCAGGCACCTATCACACCGTGCAATGCTTTGCTGGCCCCACTGAAAACTATGGGCGATACCCTCCGAGGTAATGCCCGAAGATAAGTCATGCTGCGATTTTTTTTCCTGCACCGCAATGCAAGAAATAATTGCTCAGATGTTTGATCCCAGTCAGCACAACACAAAGCACAACTCTGGTGTGATTTTCTTGGCCATGTGATAGCAGGCTAAATGCAATGGCATGAAACTGAAGCAATGGGAGCAATGGGATGACTGGAAGCAATGGGATGAAACTGAAAGTGAGGAGACACAAATTAGATATCAGAAAAATACTTTCTGACAGTGAGGGTGATTAATGAGTGGAATAGGTTGCCATGGGAGGGGGTGAGTTCTCCTTCAATGGAAGTGTTCAAACAAAGGCTGGACAAATATCTGTCTGGGATGATTTAGTGATCCTGCACTGAGCAGGGGTTGGACCTGATGACCCTAGAGGTCTCTTCCAACTCTACCATTCTATGAAATGAAATTCTGATCTGACTGAAATCTCGCTGACTAAAGATCTTCTCACTATTGCTACGAAACGACTTCTCTCCTACCTCTCTCTCTCTTTACTCTCCTGACCTACATGACCAACTGGCTCCCAACTGTCACTCCACTCAGATCAGAGTTCATTCTGCTGGGAACCAATGAGAATTATCTGTACACCTGGCAAATTATTAAGAGCTCTGTCTTAAAGTAAATTAAGTAGTGGTTAACCCCTGCTGGTTATACATGAACTGAGCGCTACCATTTAAAGCAAGAAGCTTTTGTAGAACCCTTTCGGCCACTACACGGTTATGGTTCAAGCCCTTTATTTGTATAAAATAAGTGTATCTGTAATAACCTGGACAATAAATTGAACACACTGTTCTTCTTATATTGCAAAAACTGTAAAAAAAAACATGAAAAATGGAGGCAAAATGCTTATTTTGTTACTTTTGCTTCCCAAAATAACGCAATAAAAGTGATCAAAAAAGCCTTACCAAAATGGTACCAAATGAAAGTGCAGCTCTTCATGCAAAAATATGCCCTCATAGAGCTCCATGTACAGAACAAAAAAGATACAGGACTTTGAATGCAATGATGAAAAAGAAAAAGCTTTATATTGTGCAAAATTTATCATTTATAACGTTTGGTATTGTCCTCATTGTACCAGTTTGCAGAAAAAATGTATCATGTCATTAAGGCCGCCTACAGATTGGCGGAAATTCCGCGGCGGGATTTCCCACGGAATTTCAGCCCGTGGAAGCTGCCATAGAATTGCGTTAACAAACGCAATCCTAGGCAGATGGCCGTGATTTGTCCGCGCGAAATCTCGCGCGGCAACAAAAGTCGCGGCATGCTCTATTTCCGTGCGGGGCTCGCAGCGCCCCACACAGAAATCTTACTCCCCGGCCGCCGACTCCGGTCTGAGCATGCGCCGGCTGCCCGGCAGCCGGCACATCAAACAGCCGGGGCCACGGGAGCAGGTGAGTACGCGCTTCTCTCTGCAGGGGCTCGGGTCGGGTCCCGCTGCGAGAATTCTCGCAGCCGGATCCGACCAGCCGTCTGCAGGCGGCCTTCTGCTGCCTGATTAACACTGTAAAAAAAACATTGACAGAATTGTTGTGTGGATAACGGCGATCACGTAAAGTAAAAAAAGTAACAAAAAAAACGTAGAAAAAAGTTGAAGTTTCATCTCCCCTCAGTGATCATATCCGTGTGTAGAGATGAAATTACGTAACTAAGGCCTTTGGATTTTTCCATGGACCTTACCACAGCTTCTGCGCATGCACCCATCACCAAAATGGCAGACGCATGCGCAAAAGCCCAAGGATTGCTGGGGTAATATAACATTTTCCTGCTCTTTGCTACTAAACATAGTTGAGAGCCTGGAGATTTCTTTCTTATGAAGCCCTTCCCTGAAAAGCCACTGACGGCTGCCAGGGCTCACCGGCAATTTCTGCCGCTGTCCCCAGCTCTGCACTGCTGTTTTGAGCTGTCAGCAGCCGGGGATTTAAAATCCCCGCCTGCTGGTAGCTCTGATTGTCATTGGCTGAAGTGCTTCAGCCAATCACAATCAGAGCTACCAGCAGGCGGGGATTTTAAATCCCTGCTGCTAATAGCTCGGAACTACAGAGTCGGGGACAGTGGCAGGAGTCGCAGCTGAGCCCCGGCAGATGAGTATTCTTTTTTTTTTACACTACTTTTAAATGGCTTTTCAGGGATGGGCTTATGAAGCCCTTCCATAAAAAGCCATTGACGGCTCCCGGGGCTCAGCGGCGACTTCTGACGCTATCCCCGACTCTATAGTTCTCAGCTAGCAGCAGCCGGGAATTTAAAATTCCCGCCTGCTGGTAGCTCTGATTGTGATTGGTTGAAGCACTTCAGCCAATCACAATCAGAGCTACCAGCAGGTGGGGATTTTAAATCCCCGGCTGCTAGAAGCTCAGAACTACAGAGTCGGGGACAGCCCAGGAGTCGCAGCTGAGCCCTGGGAGCTGAAGGGAGGTGAGTAATGATTTTTTTTTAAATACACTTTTTTAAATGGCTTTTCAGGGAAGGGCTTATGAAACCCTTCCCTGAAAAGCCATTGAGGGGGATGCTGGCAGCAGGATTCTCTACCGCAACTGTCATGTGTGACAGCTGCGGTTGAGAATTGAAGAATTCCTCTGCTGCATCTGCCACAGATGTGGCAGATGTAGCAGCGGGAAATTCTTTTAACTAGCGGGGGTGAAGGAAACATCTGCCGCATGCGGCTGATGTGTTCTTGATGCCTGCGGGGGTCACTGCAGCGGCGGAGAGGTAAGGTTTTTTTGCACTAAAATGTTTATTTTTCAGGGAAGGGCTTATATGTAAAGCCCTCCCCTGAAACGGAATGCAAGGGTGCCAGCACGCAGCTGTGTTCACGCCTGTTTTTGCTCATACCTAGGTGCACACGTATGTATGCACCTAAGTTCACACAAAAACATGCTCGTGTAAACTCACCCTGATAGAGCATCTGATGAGGAATCCAAACCTGTGCCTAAATGTAATGCACCTTTATTCCTGTCAGAGTTATTATACATTTTATCTTTGTTGCAGACACAGATATGCCTGTGAGATTAGAGACGAGAAGACAGAGCTTGTTCCTCAGGTGTCACTTCTGGATTTGGCCCAAAGCCTATGCAGTCCATAGCTCAGTCGATCTAAGTTCGCTGATCCTGATGAAAACAACCTTTACTCTAACCTTTATTTTAATATTAATTATTATATAGTGAATTTTTGAAAACAATGAAAACTGAAATTGCATAAACAAATCTAACAAATGTAGACGCTATTGTATAACACAATGAAGAGAACAGTATGCTAACAAAGTATTGTCAAATGAGATATTCGCAAACAGTTTCCCAACTAAACAGATATTAGAGATTAGATTAGTGTCTACAATTTTTTTTTGTTTTGCTATTTTTCTACACTAAAAACACTACTTTTTTAAAGATTTGCTTTTGTGTTACCCAATCCATAGCATTTTTATTTTTCCATTGATAGAGCTTGTTTCTATTCTTCATGTATCCCATTTTTGAGACCATACAACACTTTAATCACTTTTAATTCTTTCTTGAGGCAAGATTAACAAAATCCACTCTTGCTTTTAATTTTTTTCCAACTAGGGGACTTGAAGTCCACAACTTTTATATAAAAAACTACAATACTTCAATACTCTAGTGTGATACATTGTCTATCAAGCTCAGCTAGAGGCTGAGCCTCATAGACCACCAAAGATGGCAAAGCCAGAGGCCATCTTCAAGCTTCCAGAGGCAATAGCATCTCATTGGTACCACATGATCATTTAGCAATGAGATACCAATGGGAGTCTGATGGGTGACAGGGAACGCCCATTCCCTCTGTTAGCCTTTTAAATGCTGAGATTGCATTGACCATATCATGTAAAGCAATAAATGACTGGGATCATGGGTCCTCACCATTGCAGCTGGAGCCAAGCAGCCATCAGACAGCTGGTATAAGGTAACCAAAATACTGGTACAATGGCAAGACGAAATTAGATGGGCAAAAGGAATGTTGTTTTTAAAGATGAACCAGATGCCATTCATTATAAACTTCATTTGTCGGGCTGGATTAGACTGATCATGTGCTAGAATGGAAATGATAATGTCTATCCCAAAGCATGGGGGATTTTGGAATGCAAAGATGTGATGTCTAGGGAGGTCTGACAATACCTGGACTTCCATTGGATATCTGACAAAATAGTGATGACATATCTCTGCAGTAAAATATCAATATAATGAGATGGTTACTTCTAATGGAGTTGATAGCAGAGCTTATAAGTATGCCAGGAGGATTGTTGATGTATTCATGCATCTTGGGTAAATGATAAAATACATGTGTCCGAGCGTTGTCAATTACAGGGAAGCGCTTTTCTTACCTTGTGACAATGTGGTCAGCATGACCTTGCTGGACGAGCTCAAGGAAGTTACTAGACCTGGAGCTGGTGGGGTAGGTTGGCAACAGTATGTACAACCCCAGTTGTAAAAAGGTTGTGTAAAATGTAAATACATGTAAAAAAGAAAGGTATAATTTAGAAAACTCATATAACCATATGTTATTCAAAATAGAACACATCTAAAGTTGGAATTGAGAAATTTTACTTATTTAGAAATTGAGGGCAGCAACAAAAAAAAGTTGTGACAGGGGTGACAAAAGTTTGGAAAAGTAAGTAGTACTAATGAAAATCAGCCAATCACTGGCAGCTCTTGACCATTCAATGAATAACAAGCGATAGCTGCCTGTGATTGGCTGAGCGCTTCAGCCAATCAGAAGCAGCTCTTTCAGCAGGCGAGCATTTTAACTATGACTAATCAGCGATTTCTTGCTCAGCGCCCTGTTGGTGGCTATATGTACACGATACAAACGTTTTCCTTAACGCTATGCTCACACAGCATTACACTCTGTCCTTGGGTTTCATGGGAATCCCTGAAAATGGGGAGGAGCACCATAAGCTGTCATTGTGATAACCTGCTCCTCCATCCAGCTCTGAATAGGAGAGGAGCAGTCCGGCTGCTGCTGCTCCACCAATCAATCAAGCGTTCTTTCCAAGTGAGAGGTAAAGGAGGAGAAGGCAGCACTTGCCTCCCTTCCTCTCCGACAGCAGCTTTCAGCACCACGGACTCTCCTCCACCCTCCTACCCACTTGCCAGTCTGATGGAAGGCAGGAGTCCACAGCAGGCGAAATAAACGTTCAGAAAAAACAGGGGGCTACCCCTTCCCAAATAGTCCCCTAGGCACTGGACCTCCAGTGTCTAGTGGCAAATATGGAATATGGCCATGCTTATGTGTCCTCACTCCCCAGCATCCAGCCACACACCCCTACATTTTATATCCTAATGTCAGGGCCCGCATCCTGCCATAGAAATGTATGAACCCGGAAGTTCTCTCAACCAGAATCTGGTGTAACCGGATGGTGATGTGTTTAACGTGTAGAACACATTATGTTTTACCTTGGGACATATGTGGAGTGGCGTAAGCAGTGACTGTAGAAAGTACAGACCGTGTTTACCAAAAAATAAGACATATCTCGAAAATAAGCCCTACCCTGGTTTGAAGGAGTCCTGAAATCAAAGCCCTACCCCAAAAATAATCCCTAGTTACTACATTTAAAAGAAAAAGAAGGCATATATTACCTAGCAGGCATGGACCCGGTGCTCTTCAGAGCCAGAGTGGTTCCCGCAGCCCTCGAAGCTCATACAACATCACTTCCTGGTTACAGGATTCAAAAAACCTTCCTGCAGGCAGTGGCATAGCAAGGTCAGGTGGCACCTGTTGCGGAAATTTCTTTCTCGCCTCCCCTCCCCCCCCCCAATTTTGAAATTATTAAAAGTAGAAAAAACTCTGTCTCATCTGTGATGTCTCTCTGCTCTCATTCTGGGCATGTCAATCTTTTAATCCTCCCTGTCTCACTCCAGTCATGTTTCTTTTTTCTGCTGTCTCTTTCTACCATGTCTTTCTCCTCTCTCATTCCTGTCACCTCTTTTTTGTCAATCTGTCTCACTTGTCATGTCTGTCTTCAGTCATGTTTTTGTTTCTGCAGTCTCTTTCCTGTCATGTCTCTCTCTTCTGTCGCGTCTCTCTATACTCTCTCCTTTGCTCTCTCTTCTGTCTTCTGTTTCTAAGCCATCATGTTTCTTTGTTCTCTCTCCTGTCCTCTTTTCTCCATCTCTTCCCTGCGATGTTGCTTTCATCTGCTGTCTCTATTTTGCCATAGTTTTCTCCTCTGCAGTTTTTTTCCTTTCATGTCTCCCTCTGCAGTCTCTTTAGGCTCCCTGTCCACAGGCTTTGCGATATCGCACGGCGGATCTCCACCACGGGAGACGCCACCAGGGAGCAGGAGCAAGCTCACGGATCTCTGCGGTGAGCCTATCTGACAGATAGGCTCACCACGGAGAATCGTGGCAATTCGCAGCATGCTCGTGGGCAGGGGGTCTGCGCTTTCCATAGCAACGTTATGGAAAACCTGCACTGCGTTCCCCGCGACCGGATTATCGCAGCGGGGAATGCAGTGCAAAAGTGCTCGTGGACAGGAGCCCTTACTGTCATGTCTCTCTCAAGTTATATTTCTCTGCAGTCACTTTCCTGTCATGTCTCTCTCTGCAGTTTCTTTCCTGTTAAAGGGGTTGTCCCGCGGCGAAAGCAAAATTTTTTTTTTTCACTTACCCCCGCATTCTGCCCTGTTAAAAAGAAAGCATAGGTTAGTTTTTAAAAATGGCATTGCGCTTACCTGCATCAGCGTTCTGCAGCTTCTTCTTTTCTTCTTTTAAAGATGGTGCCGCTGGTCTTCTTCCACGGTGCACCGCGGGTCTTCTCCCATGGTGCACCGTGGATTTTCTTCTCCTTCCTTGCGTTCCATTGCCGATTCCAGCCTCCTGATTGGCTGGAATCGGCACACGTGACGGGGCGGAGCTATGATGACGACGCGGTGAGCAGCTTTCCGGCACGAGCGGCCCCATTCACCAGCCAGAAGATCGGGCTGCGCAAGCGCGTCTAAAAACGCCAGAAGACATCGAAATTAGACGGCACCATGGCGACGGGGACGCTAGCAACGGAGCAGGTAAGTGAATAACTTCTGTATGGCTCATATTTAATGCACGATGTACATTACAAAGTGTATTAATATGGCCATACAAAAGTGTATAACCCCACTTGCTGCCGCGGGACAACCCCTTTAAGTCTCAATCTGCAGTCTCTATCCTGCCATGTTCCTTTGCTCTGTCTCTTCCTTGCCATGTTGCTTTTTTCTGCTGCCTATCTTTCTCTGCTGTCTCATTCCTGTCATGCTCTTTCCTCTCCTATCTCTCTTTGCAGTCTCTTTCCTGTCACGTCTCTCTCCTCTGTTGTCCCTCTCTCTCTCGTCATGTCTCTCTCATGTTATATTTCTCAGCTGTTTCTCTTCTGTCATGTCTTTCTCTGCAGTCTCTTTCCTGTTATGTCTCTCTCCTCAGCTGTTTCTGTCCTGTCATGTTTCTCTCTGCAGTCTCTTTTCTGTCATGTTTCTCTCCTCTGCTGTCTCTGATATCCTGTCATCTGTATTTTTGTCTTATCTCTCCCCTCCGCCATCTCTCTCCTGTCAGTCTCACCTCTTCTGTCTCCTCCATCTGAAGCAGGGTGGCCCCGGTCCTACTCCTGGGAAGGCTCCTCTGTGCCTCGCTCCTCCTCTGGTCTCTTCGGCATGGCTCCTTGCGGTGGTCGCCGAATGCTGCTGATGTTGCGGTGAGTAGAGGAGGAGTACAGGGATGTGCAGGACCACATCTGAGCTGTCATCACCCTCACTGATAGCACCCGGAGCAGGCCGCCCCTGCCGCACCCGGCTTCCTATGCCACGGCCTACAGGAAGCGATGGCTGTGATTGGTTCTTCGACCACTGCTCAGGTAATCAATACAGCGCTGCTCAGCCAATTCATAAATCCCGCCTCACAATACGATGGCTGTTGATTGGTTCTTTGACCGCTGCTCCGTCAATCAATGCAGCGCTGGATGAACCAATGCGATGGCTGTCATTAGTTTATTCAGCACTGCATTGATTGGTTCTTCGACCGCTGCTCAGCCAATCAACAGCTATCACGTTGTGCAGGCAGAATTTATAAATTGGCTGGCCGGCACTCACCCAATTCATAAATCCCGTCTCCACAACGCTATGGCTGTTGATTGGTTCTTCGACCACTGCTCAGCCAATCAATGCAGCGCTCGATGAACCAGTGTGATGGCTGTGATTGGTTCATCCAGCACTGCATTGACTGGCTGAGCAGCAGTCGAAGAACCAATCACAGCCATCACATCCTGGAGGCGGGATTTATGAATCCAGTAACCAAGAAGTGATGTTGTACGATCAGCCAAGGACTGCGGGAAGCATCCCGTAAATGCAACGGGAGGGACCTGGATGTGAACCGAGCCTGCTAGGTAAGTAAAATAAGAAACCCCCCAAAAATAAGACCTTGTGCCTCTTTTCAGGCAAAAAAAAAATCAATATAAGTCAGGATCGTATTTTTGGGGAAACACGATAGTTAAGTAATTATGACATGAATTCAGCAATTTGCATTCAAGTTAAACAAAAGGTTACAGTTACTGTCATTGTTGAAATATGTACTTATTATATGTATTTACACTCCTGTAAGCACACCCTCTTTGAATTCTACAGTTTTATGTATCAGTACATAAAAAAATGTGGTTCTTAGAAGATCTTGAACTTAGATAGATAGAACCACAGATTAACAGCAGGACATGAAAAATTACACTGTGTCATCTATATATATATAAATGAATGTCTGTCTGTCCTTTATGCATTACTTCACCATTCATCCGATCGCCATAAAACTTTGGGAAGTTGTTAAGTACACTCCTGGGAAGATTACTGGCATAGTACAACTATCCTACGATAGGTGGCGCGCGTGCGAGCATCATCGACAGTTATGCCCCCCAGACAAAGATCGTTTGATTTCCATCTCAAGCACGAAAGAAAAAGGCATTACGAGCAACGGGATGCGTGTTCAACTACAAAATGATGCATCCACCGAACGTTTTGCAAGACAATTGCTGGATATTGAGAATGCTGAGGTAAAATGAAAGCTGTGCTGTGATTGGTTGCTACTTCTTATACCACTGAGGTCACATGAAAGCTGCGCTGTGATTGGTTGCTACTTCTTATACCACTGAGGTCACATGAAAGCTGTGCTGTGATTGGTTGCTATTTCTTCTACTGCTGAGGTAACATGAAAGCTGTGCTGTGATTGGTTGCTATTTCTTCTACTGCTGAGGTAACATGAAAGCTGTGCTGTGATTGGTTACTATTTCTTATACCGCTGAGGTACCATGAAAGCTGTGCTGTGCTTGGTTACTATTTCTTATACCGCTGAGGGAACATAAAAGCTGCACTGTGATTGGTTGCTATTTCTTATACTGCTGAGGTAAAATGAATGCTGCACTGTGATTGGTTGCTATTTCTTATACTGCTGAGGTAATATGAAAGCTGCGCTGTGATTGGTTGTTATATATTATACTGCTGAGGTAACATGAAAGCTGCGCTGTGATTGGTTGTTATATATTATACTGCTGAGGTAACATGAAAACTGAGCTGTGATTGATTGTTATATATTGTACCGCTGAGGTAACATGAAAGCTGCGCTGTGATTGGTTGCTATTGCTTATACTGGCTGAGGGAACATAAAAGCTGTGCTGTGATTGGTTGCTCTTCCTTATACTGGCTGAGGTAAAATGAAAGCTTTGCTGTGATTGGTTGCTATTCTTTATACTGCTGAGGTAACTTGAAAGCTGTGCTGTGATTGGTTGCTATATATTATACTGCTGAGGTAACATGAAAGCTGCGCTGTGATTGGTTGCTACTTCTTATACTGCTGAGGTAACTTGAAAGCTGTGCTGTGAATGGTTGTTATTTCTTATACTGCTGAGGTAGCATGAAAGATGTGCTGTGATTGGTTGCTATATATTATACTGCTGAGGTAACATGAAAGCTGTGCTATGATTGGTTGCTATATAGTATACTGCTGAGGTAAAATTAATGCTGCGCTGTGATTGGTTGCTGTATCTTATATTGATGAGGCAGAATAAAAGCTGCGCTGTAATTGGTTGTTATATATTATACTGCTGAGGTAACATAAAAGCTGCGCTGTGATTGGGTGTTATATATTATACTGCTGAGGTAACATGAAAGCTGTGCTCTGATTGGTTGTTAAATATTATACTGCTGAGGTAAAATTAAAGCTGCACTGTGATTGATTGTTAAATATTATACTCCTGAGGTAAAATTAAAGCTGCAGTGTGATTGGTTGTTATTGAAGATGAGCGAACGTACTCGGTAAGGCCGATTTCGCAATTGAGCACCGCGAGTTTCGAGTACTTCACTACTCGGGTGAAAAGTACTCGGGGGCGCTGTGTGGCGGGGCGTGGCGTGGTGAAGCGGGGGGTAGCAGCGCAAAACAGGGGGGAGCCCTCTCTCTCTCCCTCTCCCCCCCACTCCCCTCTGCAACCCCCCGCCCGGGCGACCCCGAGTACTTTTCACCCGAGTAGTGAAGTACTCGAAAATCGTGGTGCTCGATTGCGAAATCGGCCTTACCAAGTACGTTCGCTCATCTCTAGTTGTTATATATTATACCGCTGAGGTAACATGAAAGCTGCGCTGTGATTGGTTGTTATATATATAAACGAATGTATGTCTGTCTTTGCAGCAACGCGTGTTGGGTAAGCTAGTTATTTAATAAAACGGAGATCAAAATCCAGACGTAGTGTGTGACAAACGCGGCTCCATTAAAAGCAATGCACAGAGTTGCATTCATGCGTGTTTTTGCACATACATGGGTGCACACTTATGTATGCACCAAAACATGCTCATGTGAAGCCACCCTAACACAGTGTAATTTGTCATGTGTTGTTCATCTGAACTTGTATTTACCTATTTTAAGACTATTCCAAGGACCAGATTTTTTGTATTATGTTCTGATATTTAAAATCATAGAATTCAGAGAGGGTGCACTTATTTTTGTCTCAGATCTGTAAAAATAAAAGCATTATATAGCCAATTATCCTTATATGTAGGCGCATAGATATATTCTGTCAGGTCTCATGGGGCTCTTGTACAAATTTTGCACTAGCCTCCAGGAGCTCTTTAAATAAAATCGTGCTTAGGCAGCTTTACATTGCGTATGCGCAATTGTGGATGCTGTAGCTCATTTTGTTTGCGTTACGACGGAGGCTTTTTTGTGTGCATTTCAGTGTATTTCACTTTTTTTTTCTGACCACAGGGCACATTCATTTGTGGCAAGTAAACGCACCAATTAAAATGGCTACTTAATTCCAGATGTGTTCTTTCCCCAGTGCAATCAGGCAGTGCTTCATGCATCTCCTTGCGTACTGAGCATGCATTTATGCACTCTTCATTGACTACTAAGGCACAAATAAGCAGAAAGAAAGAACAGCAGGTTCTATCTTTTTTGTGCAGGTGAAATGAGCTCTAAGGTCGCTGTCAGTCGAGCGTTTTTTTTTTTGTACGCTCCTATGTGCACAGAAAAAAATCGCATCTATTAAAGCCATTGGTTCCCTATGAAGTGTTCACGGGGAATAAAGAATTCCTTACTGCAGCTGTCAGATGACAGCTGCGGTAGAGGATCCAGCTGCCGACATCCCTTAAGTGTTGTTCAGGGAAATCGCATCCACTAAAACCATTGGTTCCCTATGAAGTGTTCACATGTCCATCTTTTAGAGGCACAAAATATTCGCACCTGCAAAAGATAGGACAAGCGTTCCTGTAAGGTCCGAGCTACGCGTAAAGATGAGGGGACTCCTGTAGGATTCTGTTAATCCCTGTGCGAAGTCCTCTCATCACTGAACACTGATAATTCATTGAATTGCACAAATCGCAGAAAAAGAAGACAGCTGGACCTCATCAGGCTTTAATAGCCAATCAATTCCACGGAAAGTAAGTGTTACTCGTGTGTGTGAACTGGCCCTGTACAAGCAAAAAGTACAGTACTATGCGCTGACACATACAAAATGCTGATTACCCTGTTCTTCAAACATCGTTCAGGCACAAATATGCTGCGTTGAGGCAACCATATTTGTGTGTACGCTCGTCTGAATCCGCCCTAATTTCGATTTCTACCAGATCAGTGCTGACAAATGTTTCTCAATCCCAATATGATTACTAGGGAATGACTGCTGATGAGTCCCTCTGTACTTCAGATTGTCAGACAGGCTTTATAATCATATAGCCCCCCCACTACAATAGCCCTCAGTTTTTTGATGCCCTAGTTTAAAGAGTCAGTAGTGATGGGGTCCCTTAAGAGAACAAGACAGTGCAAGAACATTCCTATTTCATCCATGGATAATGCAGTGTATCATCATTTACCTTGGAATTGGGGGTAAAAACAGCACTTAGCGTTGGGGATACTGCAGTCATAACAGCAGCCTTTGGAATAACAAGCCTTAGCATCTATTCCAGGAGAACCACATTCTTTTCTTTCGTGGGGTTTGACAGAACACAGAGCCGTATCTGGAAGTAAAACAAAGTGAATGCTGTTATTGTACTAAGACATTTAAGGCTAATTTCACAACGGAGAGTGAGATATCGGACCCCAAAACTTGGCCCCATATCGTGCTCGCCAACATGTAATGTTCCCGCTAAAGCAAAGTGTTTTTGTGCTAAACACGCCTCACATCACTTCAGGTAAGTAGCTAAAAGCCGCGACGGAGGATCATGGAGTGTTTCCATTTTGTTTGCAATGGGAAACCTTGCATCACATCTCACTCGCAGGCACATATCATGCCGTGCAATGCTTTGCCGCCTCAATTGAAAACTATAGGCGATGCACTCCGAGGGAATGCTCAATTATAGGTCGTGCCACGATTTTTTCCTGCGCCGCAATGCGAGAAATAATAGCTCATATGTTTGACCCCATTCAAAAGAATGAGGTTCATATTCATGCGAGATTTGTGCATCTCACAAAGCACCACTCTGGTGTGATTTTCTTGGCTGTGTGAAAGCGGCCTAAATGCAATGGGATGAAACCGAAGTAATGGGAGTAACATTTTTATTTTTCCTTTGATAGACCTCCATGAGGGCTTGTTTTTTACAGGATGATCTTTATTCTGCATCCCATTTTTGAGAACACACAACACTTTGATCACTTTTTATTCTATTTTTTTCTAGAGGCAAGATTAACAAAATCCACAATTTTGGCATGTTTTTTTTTCTTGCTTTTAACCTTTTACCAACTAGAAGACTTAAATTTCACAACTGTTATATAAAAAACCGCAATACTTCAATACAGCAGTGTGCTATGTTGTCAATCAAGCGCAGCTAGAGGCTGAGCCTCATAGACCACCAGAGATGGCAAAGCCAGAGGCCATCTTCACGGTTCGGGAGGCAATAGCATCCCACTGGTACCGCATGATCATTTAGCAATGAGATACCAATAGGAGTCTGATGGGTGACAGGAGACGCCCATTCCCTCTGTTAGCCTTTTAAATGCTGAGATTGCATTGACCATAGAATCATAGAATGGTAGAGTTGGAAGGGACCTCCAGGGTCATCGGGTCCAACCCCCTGCTCAGTGCAGGATTTACTAAATCATCCCACATCATGTAAAGCATTAAATGACTGGGATTATGGGTCCTCACCGTTGCAGCTGGAGCCAAGCTGCCATCAGACAACTGGTATAAGGTAACCAAAATACTGGTACAATGGCACGGCGAAATTAGATAGGCAAAATGAATATGACCCAACTCTCATTTATGTAAAAGCCAGCAATAAAATGCATTTAGGAGCACAAGGCCCCTTCCCCTGTTGCGCTGGGATAAATGGATAAATACTAAAACTAATGGATAAAATAGTAGTGAAAAAAGCTAGACAGAGGGGAAGGGGGGGGGGGGGAGGATAGAAAATCAAACGAAAAGAGATAAATGAAAAATTTAAGAAACAATTACAACAATAGGCAATAATTCATAAATAATAATCCATGTATCAAATATCGCTCTGGCAATTGAAATATCTAATGCTTATAGTGTATATAAGAGCTATTCATTCGTTTTGGTATATTATATAATACTGTACATTATTGTGGATTGAAAAAAATCAGACAAAATCAGGTATACTCCAGTTAGACCAATGGTGGTTAGATATGATATATTTTCTCTCAGACTTGCCCATGAAGAGATTAGCAAAACTGTGTAAATCACATAACCATTTCAGAACCTTTAATCTATTGATATAGTTCAAAACTGAATGAGAAGTAGTTGTTTGTAAGGATGAACCAGATGCCATCCATTATAAACTTCTTTTGTTGGGCTGGATCGGACTGATCCTGTGCTAGAATGGAAATGATAATGTCTATCCCCAAATCATGGGGGATATTAGGATGCAAATATATGATGTCTAAGGAGATCTGATGATACGTGGGCTTCCATTGGATGTCTGACAAAATAGTGATGACATATCTCTGCGGCAAAATATCAATATAATGAGATGGTTACTTGTAATGGAGTTGATAGCAGAGTTCATAGGTATGCCAGGAGGATTGTTGATGTATTCATGCATCTTGGGTACCTTGCTGGACGAGCTCAAGGAAGTTACTAGACCTGGATCTAGTGGGTTAGGTTGGCAACAGTATGTACAACCCCAATTGCAAAAAGGTTGTGTAAAATGTAAATACATGTAAAAAAAAGAAAGCAATAATTTAGAAAACTCATATAACCATATTCTATTCACAGTAGAACACATCTGAAGCTTAAATGGAGACATTTTTCTATTGTGTTAAAAAATTTACATAATTAGAAATTCAGGTCAGCAACACATTTAAAAAAAGTTGTGACAGGGGTGACAAAAGTTGTGAAAAGTAAGTAGTACTAATGAAAGTCAGCTGGAGGGGGAATTTTCTATTGAGGGCTTATTGCCATGAGCGTATATCAGCCGACATTTTCACAGCCGGACGATATAAGCTTCCATCTAAGCAGTTCCCCTCTTCCCTCCCACTCACAGGCTCTCTCTCTCCCCTCTGAGCGGTTTGCAATGGGAGTTGGTGGTATAGAGGCGGATCTACTCTCCTGTCCCTCCCCACCCCTTGCTCATAGCCAGCAATGAGAGTGGGGGGGGGCAGCACTTACCTCCGCCCCATCCCACCCCCTCCCATTGCAAACGCTGGAGTGGAGGAGAGAGAGAGCTGGTGAGGGTGAGGGAAATGGGGAACTGCTTAGATGGAACCGTATATTGGTTGAGCGTGAAAACCCGACTGATATATGCTTTTGTAAATAAGCCCTAAGTCACATGACTGCTTACAAAAAAAGAGCATGGTACAGAGGCAAAGTCTTTCAGAAGCAAAGATGGTCAGAAGTTCACAATCTGTGAAAAATTGTGGAATGATTTCAGAAAAATGTGTGCTCAACATAAAATAATAAAAATTTTGAATATCCCACCATGTGCAGTCTATAATATCATCAAAAGTTGTAGAGAAACTGGAGAAATTCATGTGCAGAAGGGACAAGATGAATATTGGATGTTCAAAATGTACAGACCCTCAGTCACATGACTGTTTATAAAAAGAGCATGTTAGAGAGGCAGAGTCTCTCATAAGCAACGATAGTCAGAGTTTCACTAATCTGTGAAAAATTGCATCTTAAGGCTTCTTTCACATAAGCGCATATCGGCCGGCCATTTCATTGGATTCAAATGCATCAGATCACATGGGCGTATTTGCGAGATGTAAAAGCGCCTGGCCAGCCAATATAGTGCCGGGTGTTTTTACGTTGAGGCCCAAACATAGTTCTGGAACTATGTTTGGGCCGAAATTTGTCGGGCATTTGCACCAACCTCACCAGTCCATATGAACGGGCGCACAAATGTTTGATTTGTGCGTCCGTTCACCAGGTTTTTCGCCCCCAATGTAGCGTATGCGCTCGTGTGTCAGAAGCCTAAGGCCTTAGTCAGACGGGCGATTTTTCGCGCGATTTGCGCATGCGGCCGGCGATTTTATAAAACCATTGCTTTGCAATGGTATCGGACACATGAGCGCTTTTTATGCGCTCGTCCGATAAATTATAGAACAAAAAATCGCAGATCGCACCTATCTGCGATCTGCGATTCCTGTTCTCTTCTCTATATGCGCTCAATGGGGCCGGCGGCAGCAGCGCCGACCCCATTGAGAACATAAAGAAGACAAATCATTCTTCTCTGCCACAGCTGTAACAGCTGTGACAGAGAAGAACGATGTTTGCCCATTGAATTCAATGGAGCGGCAATACAGCCGCTCCATTGAAAGCAATGGGCTGCCGGCGTGCGCGGGGTGAATTGTCGGGAAGGGGTTAAATATATAAACCCTTCCCTGCAATTCATTCTAAAATGTGTTAAAATAAAAAAAAATTGCATACTCACCTTTCCGCTGCAGCCGGAGTCCAGCTGCGGCCACTGTCAGTTCTCCTGAACTGCTTCTTGGCACTATTCAGCCGGCGGGGCTTTAAAATCCCCGCCTGCTGAATGATCTGCCTCTGATTGGTCACAGCCCTGACCAATCAGAGGCTGAAAACACTCACACACCCATTCATGAATTCATGAATGGGTGAGTGACTGCTGCCTCTCAGCGCTGAGCCAATCAGGGGCAGGTCTGACTCACTTCCATTCATGAATTCATGAACTCGTATTTACCTATTTTAAGTCTATTCTAAGGACCAGATTTTTTTTATTATGTTCTGATATTTAAAATCATAGAATTCAGAGAGGGTGTACTTATTTTTGTCACAGATCTGTAAAAAATAAAAGCATTATATAGTCAATTATCCTTATATGTAGGTGCATAGATATATTCTGTCAGGTCTCATGGGGCTCTTGTACAAATTTTGCACTAGCCTCCAGGAGCTCTTTAAACAAAATTGTGCTTAGGCAGCTTCATAATGCATATGCACAATTGCGGATGCGGCAGCGCAACTTTGTGTTCAAACAAGGCTTTTTTTGTGTGCGTATCGGTGTATTTTAACGTACTTTTTCTGCCCACAGGGCATGTTCATTTGTGGCAAATGAATGCACCAATTGAAATAACCAATTAGTTCCAGATGACACATGCGCAAAATGCTGATTACCTAGCTCTTCAACCATTGTTCATTAGGGTGTTTAAGTTTTCCAAAGATGTGATTTTCATGTGACTTTGCTTACGCCCCGAGTCTCCGTGTTGTAAAAGATATATTTGCCAAATTTCAAGAAGATTGGATAATATTTAGGGGTTGTACACATTGATCACATTTATATCAAGCTAGTGAAATTTCTAATATTGAAGTGCTTTGTACTAATGGGCTGCTCATGTATTTCTCTATTCGGCAAGCAAGTACTTCATTTATAGCAACTGCAAGGAGCCTTGAACACAATGTTTAAAAAATTTCTGTATCTCCAGCTACCGTTTACCAAGCTCGGGCGATCAATATTAGTAAAATGGCAAAGAAAATCAAAGAGTCACTCTTTGAAAATCCTCCTCATTTGGTCTTGCATTGGGATAGTAAACTGTTGCCCTCCGTTGCCCATGGGAGTGTCAAAAACCTTAGAAGAGTTGCAGTTGTAGTGACTGGCAAAGATTTTGAGCATTTGTTGACGTACCTGTTGCCCTGAAAGGCATTGTTGAGCAAATGGCTGAAGTAGTTATTCGGTAAGTGGACCGATTTGGGCTATGCGACAATATCATCTAATACAGGACTGATCCAAGGGGCATGTGCCAGAATTGAAGGGGAATTCGGATGAACATTGTTGTGGTTGGCTTGCCGTCATCACACCCATGAACTAATATTGATTGAAAAGAGTATTTGAGGAGTGCTGTAGCATACCATCAAGTGGTCCTCATATCCACATTTTTTGGAAGTTCCAAAGTCTGTGGGCTTTACTTGATAGGAAGTTATATACGACAATGCTGAATGAAGAAAGTCCCGTTCAAGGCTTTCTAGCAGAACGAGGGAAAATGGTTAACTGCATGCAAAATATCCTAAAAGACGGAAAAAACAGTTATTACAACTCTCTCTCTCCTGTACTTAGGAGGTTGGTCTAAAAAACGACTTCAGTTTCAGCATCCCAGGGGCTCTGCATCAAGCAAAGTGGAAGGCAAAGGCAATATATGCACTTAAAATTGTCCTCTTCACTAAACAGTTCAATATTCCTCAACAAGAATTGAAAGGAGTGAAACTGGTTGCACAAGAAGCCATGTGAACGCTCTTAAGGTGGTCAATGATACTGCAGAAAGAGGAATTGTTCTGATAAAAAAGTTTAATGAATCGGTCAAGGACGAACAACAAAAACAGTTCGTTTTAAGAATAGTCGAGCATCACAGAAAAGTCGTCACCAAGCGAACAAAAGAAGTGATTGCATCGTTCAAAGTTGATTAACCCCTTAATGACATGGCCTATTTTGGCGTTGCGGACCAAGCGATTTTTGGTATTTTTCCATCTCCATTTTTCAAAAGCCATAACTTTTTTATTTTTCCGTCGACGCGGCCGTATAAGGGCTTGTTTTTTGCGTGGTGAACTGTAGATTTTTTTCGTACCATTTTTGGGTACATAGACTACATTCTAAAACTTTTATTATTTTTTTTAGGATCGTAGGAAGAGAAAACGCATCAATTCTGCCATAGATTTTTTGTTTTTTTTTCAAAAGCGTTATTTATGCAGCATAAATGATACAACACATTTTTTTCTGCGGGCGGTATGGTTACAACGATACCAAAATTATTATATTTTTTTAGGTTTTTTTTCACTTTTCCACAAAATTTTTTTGGGAAATTCTTATTTTTTTCTAAACTCATTCCATTCAAAGTGCTATAACTTTTTTATTTTTCCATGTACGGAGCTCTGTGAGGGCTTATTCTTTGTGAGACGAGCTGTATTTTTTATTGGTACCATTTTGGGGTACATCTGGTTTTTTATCACTTTTATTGCGCTTTATGGGAGGCAAAATGCTAAAAATGCTAAAAATTAGCATTTTGCCTCAGTTTTTTAGCATTTTTTTACGCTTTTTGCCGTGCAGGATAAAAAGCATGTTCAATGTATTGTACGCGTCATTACGGATGCGTTGATACCAAATATGTGGGGTTTTTAATTTTTAACATTTTTTTATGCTAATATGAGAAAAAGCATAAAAAAAGGGTTTTTTTACATTTTTTTTACATTTTTATTTTTTGAACTTTATTTTTCTCTTTTTTTTACAACACTTGTGTCCCTCTGAGGGACTTTTACTGTTACACTTCAGATCGCTGCGATAATGCATGACAGGGCTTCTTCCCTGCCATGCATTATCGCTTACTATAGCGATCATAGGCTATGGCAGTACAGGACGCCGGTATCCGGCGTCCTGTTGCCATAGCAACCAGCCGGGCTCTCGCGATAACATCGCGAGAGCCGGCCGGAGACACAGAGGGAGCGTGCTCCCTCTGTGAACCCTTTCCCTGCCGCGATCTACTTAGATCGTGGCAGGGAAGGGGTTAACAGCGGGGGGCGCATCTCCGATGCCCCCCCGCTGTTGCAGCAGGACGCCGGCTGTGACTGACAGCCGGCTCCCGCTGCGGGATAGCGCGGGATCATATGTGATCCCGCGCTATCCCGAGGACGTAAGTTTACGTCCTGTTGCGGGAAGTACCCTGCTGCCAGGACGTAAATTTACGTCCTGCAGCGGGAATGGGTTAATATAACGCATGTTTTGCCTATCATACTACCTATTAATCTTAGTGTCTAGTTTTAGTATTATTTTAAGTTTGCGATTTCTAGTTTTCCCAATAAAAGTAATTAACATTGAAAAATCGTATTTTTTGCCTACTTTTACAAAACTGATCAAAGTGTGCAACCTCTAAATATCATCCAATCTTCTTGAAATTTGGCATATAGATCTTTTACATCACTGAGACTCGGGGTGTAAGCAAAGTCTGCAAACATTTACCATTTTATTTTTTGCCTTACAAAACACCCTATCGTTCATGCATAAGTATGCTGCATTGAGGTGACCATATTTGCGCATACGCTCATCTGAATCCACCCTAATTCCTAATTTCTACCAGATCAGTACTGACAAATGTTTCTCTATCCCAATATGATTACTAGTGAATGACTGCTGATACTCTTTACTTCTGATTGGCAGACAGTGTTTATGATCATATAGCCCTGCACTACAATAGCCCTCAGTTTTATGATGCCCTAGTTTAAAGAGTCAGTAGTGATGGGGTCCCTTAAGAGAACAAGACAGTGCTAGAGCATTCCTATTTCATCCATGGATAATGCAGTGCATCATTTACCTTGGAATATGGGGTAAAAACACCAGTTAGCATTGAGGATACGTGAGTCATAACAGCAGCCTTTGGAATAACAAGCCGTAGCATCTATTCCTTGAGAACCACATTGTTTCCTATCGTAGGGTTTGACTGAACACTGAGCCGTATCTGGAAGTAAAACAAAGTAGTTATACACGGATCAATCAAATGCATAGGATTACAGAACTCGGCTCACATTATCAGGTTTGAATTACGTAATCTACTTGCAGAAAACAGAATGCAGCATGTTCTCTTCTAGGGTGACTACCCACTAGCGGGTTTTTTTTCTGCTGCGAATTTGCTCCTATTTTTTCTTCCAATTGTCAATGGGAGTTCCTAAAGGTAAAACCGCAACGCAACGCAATGCAACGCAACTTTGTGTTTTTAACATTAGAAAGTCCCATTGACAATTAAAAGAAAAATAGGAGCAAATTCGCAGCAGAAAAAAAATGCTAGTGGGTAGTCACCCTTACTGCGGATATCCATGACATAAAGCCCATTGTGCTCCAGGGTCGTGGATATACCCGCAGCCCATATGCAACTACATTGGCTGCAGGTAGCTGCATCATCGCTAAGTGACGGCACGGAAAATATAAACAAAAAAAGGTGTACTGCGCATGACCACCTGTGTGAGTACGCAGTTACATGCAGTACGTTACGTGGTCATATGCAGGGCCATGGCCTGGACTCACAGCTGGGATCCGCTGCGGGCCTTCGCAAGTGAATTCCACATACAGCCTGTGTGAGCCCAGCATTATTCAGATCACTAGCTGTAATTTACAAGAAGCGCCTGGAAACGCTTGCCTTTCTGAAGTTCCAGGAGCAGCTTGTTGAGTGCCTTTGTGTGAGACCGCCGCACCTTAGTTGTGCCCTGAAATCCAATGGGTGTTGCCTCCATTATAGTCCTAGCAATGTGGGCTGTAAGTAGATTGGGGCTACAATGGGTATGTTTCTAAACACAGGACAAACAGGGGTATCAATTTTGGGGGGCAAATCTTCATATATGTACTGTAATAGTTTTTTTTAAATGACACAATTGCCAAAATAATGAAAATCATATTTTTTCCTTCTGCTTTGCTTAGATTCATTCAAAAACTGTAGGGTCAAAATAAGCAGTACACTCCTAGATGAATTTGTTAAGGGGTCTAGTTTCCAAAATGGGGTCATTTATGGGTGTTCTCTGTTGTTTTGGCAGCTCAAGGGCTCTATAGGTGGGCAATGGGGCCTAAAACGCCTTCAAGCAAAACATCTGTTCTGAAAGCCTTTCGGTTTGGGCCTTGTGCATACAGACATAAGATCAGGGCCACAACAGGTACGTTTCTGAACACAGGACAAACAGGGGTATCCATTTTGGGGTGCAAGTCATCATTTTCATGTGCACTATATAAAAAAATCCTATCTTTAAAATGACATATTTGCAAAAATATGAAATTTAATTTTTTCTCCTCTAAACTGCATTAATTCCTGAAAAGAAACTCTGGGGTCAAAATACTCATGACCCCCCTCAGTGAATATATTAAGATGTGTATTTTTAAAATGGGGTCATTTATGGGGGTATCTATCATTCTGACACCTATGAGCCTCTGTAATCTTGGCTTGGTGTAGAAAAACAAAATGTTCCTTTAAAATGTTAATAATTAATCTTAAACTTGTGCGTCTCCTAAATGGTTAAAAAAAAAAAATGAAGTTTTTCCAATGTGCTTTCAGAATAAAATAAACAGATGGAAATATATATCTTATCAAAAATTTGTACAGTATGTTTGCACATAATTGACATATTGCAGTTGAAAATTCATTGAATGGCTGAGCGTTGCCTGTGATTGGCTGAGCGCTCAGCCAATTAGATACAGCTCTTTCAGCAGCCACGGATTTTAAAATTAACAACTTGTTAACAAAAACTGTACGATGTCCATGCAGTTAGGCCCAATGATTCTTGCTCAAAAAGAGGGCTTTGAGCATGGGCCTTTACATTGTGTCAGCATTTATTTAGAAAAAACGTGGTTAAAATACAGAATCAGTGTGTGAAAAAGCAAATTGACCCTTACTGTTTCCATTGGAATTAAAAGGTTAAGTATCAGTCAGGTGTTGCTAATCAGAAGCCCTTAATTAATTGATCAGCAAGTGTGCCCACCTTTATAAAAACATTAGTGGTATTAGTGTATCTTGACGCCACCAGAAGCTAGGGGTTTGACAGGAGGAAGGCCCCTATCACACCCCTAGCTCCCGATTGGCTCACGTTAGGAAGGTCCTAGCAGCCTGTGGAGACATTTCTGCCAGCCGTGGATGGTTAGGCTGAGGGTTAAAGTTCTTGTTAAGGCTTACATTATTATCTGTAAATGCTGCCATGTTACCGCTGTAACATGCCAGCATTTACATTTCATAATCTAAGCCTAAGAGGAACTGTAACCCTCAGCCTAACCATTCACGGCCAGCAGAAAAAATGTATGCAGACAGTGCAGTGTCTCACTTCAGTGCCAGACAGCATTTGACGCATCTGTCTCACGCGTCTACTGCCTCAGCCCTCCATCCCACGCATCTGGCGCCTTAGCCCTCCGTATTCGTCCCCCGCCTTAGCCCTGGATCCCGGCCACCGGCTGTCAGCTCCATGTCTGGCAGCCACATGTGTGCTCCGTGAGGGAGCTGCTCACCCACTCCCAACTGGCAACTGGACGCCGCGCACCCCTACTACACTGACGCCGCGTTCGGGCCTCCAGGGCCGCCGCGCGGAAACTTCCTTGCAGATGAGGGTGCACAGCTGCAGCGCCGGCCACCACTGTATCCCCTTTTTCAAGAAATCTTTGGTGGCCTTTCAGCACTGGCTGCCTAACAAGCTGTGCAGCCAATCAGCAGCAGGGGGCGTCACCCCCTGTCAATCTTGGTATTAGTATTATCAGTTTGCTAGTCTGGCACATTTAGGTGTATGTTAGCACAATGCCAAGGAGGAAAAACATCAGCAATGAATATGAAGAAGCAACTTTTGCTGCCCATCAATCTGGGAAGGGTTAGGGAACTTTCACTCAGGATGCAATATTCCGTAACAGTGTTGCAGAATGTCCTAGAATTCCACACTAAAATCTGCATGGCTAACTGCAAATTTCGATGCAAAATTGACTCATAATAGCAGCCTCTGAAGAGACACTCCTTGCTAATGCCGTGGTACCCATAGTACACCTGCAACGTCTGAGGAGCGGGCTCACAGCGGAGGAGATATTGGGGTAGATTGAGGTCTTGTCATGGGGCTCTACCATCTCCTCGCCGTGGGGTAGCACAAGACCCGACCAAGTAACTGCTGGGGGAGTTTCACAGGGTAACCCAGTATGCGGTTAACCTTAAGTGCTTTGTCAGCTGGACCTCATCAGACTTTAATAGCCAATCAATTTCACAGAAAGGGAGTGTTATGCACATGTGTAAACTGGCCCTGCAGACTCAAAAAGTACAGTACTATGAGCTGACACATGCAAAATTCTGATTACCTGGTTCTTCAAACATCGTTCATGCACAAACACGCTGCATTGAGGTGATCATATTTGAACATACGCTCATCAGAATCTGCCCTAATTACGATTTCAACCAGATCAGTACTGACAAATGTGTCTCAATCCCAATATGATTCCTAGTGAATGACTGCTGATGAGTCCCTCTGTGCTTCACATTGGCAGACAGGGTTTATGACCATATAGCCCCCCACTAGATTAGCCCTCAATTTTTTGATGCCCTAGTTTAAAGAGTTAGCAGTGATAGGGTCCCTTAAGAGAATCAAATAGGAACGTCTGGAACATTCCCATTTCATCTATGGATAGTGCTGTGTATCATCAATTACCTTGGAATTGGGGGTAAAAACAGCACTTAGTGTTGGGGATACTTGAGTCATAACAGCAGCCTTTGGAATAACAAGCCTCAGCATTAGAGATGAGCGAGCACCAAAATGCTCGGGTGCTCGTTACTCGAGACGAACTTTTCGCGATGCCCGAGGGTTCGTTTCGAATAAGGAACCCCATTAAAGTCAATGGGCGACCCGAGCATTTTTGTATATCGCCGATGCTCGCTAAGGTTTTCATTTGTGAAAATCTGGGCAATTCAAGAAAGTGATGGGAACGACACAGCAACGGATAGGGCAGGCGAGGGGCTACATGTTGGGCTGCATCTCAAGTTCACAGGTCCCACTATTAAGCCACAATAGCGGAAAGAGTGGGCCCCCCCCAACAACTTTTACATGTGAAAAGCCCTCATTAGCAATGCATACCTTAGCTAAGCACCACACTACCTCCAACAAAGCACAATCACTGCATGCATGACACTCCGCTGCCACTTCTCCAGGGTTACATGCTGCCCAAACCCCCCCCCCCCACGACCCAGTGTCCACAGCGCACACCAAACTGTCCCTGCCCAGCCTTCAGCTGCCCTCATGCCATGCCACCCTCATGTCTATTTATAAGTGCATCTGCCAGAGGAAAAGCAGGCACACACTGCAGAGGGTTGGCACGGCTAGGCAGCGACCCTCTTTAAAAGGGGCGGGGCGATAGTCCACAATGCTGTACAGAAGCAATGAGAAATGCAATCCTGTGCCACCTCCATCTGGAGCTGCAGACGTGGGCATAGCAATGGGGAACCTATGTGCCACACACTATTCATTCTGTCAAGGTGTCTGCATGCACCAGTCAGACCGTGTTTTTTTATAAATAGTCACAGGCAGGTACAACTCCGCAATGGGAATTCCGTGTGCACCCACAGCATGGGTGGCCCCCTGGAACCCACCGGCTGTAGATTAATATACCCCATTGCAGTGCCCTGGACAGCAGAGCTAACGTCAGATTAAATGCAGGTGGGCTTCGGCCTACACTGCATGCCCCAACCGGACCAGGGTTTTTAATTCATAGACACAGGCAGGTACAACTCCCTATTGTGAAGTCCCTGTGGACCGACAGCATGGGTGGGTGCCAGGAAGCCACCGGCGGTACATAAATATTTACTATTGCAGTGCCCATCACAGCTGAGGTAATGTCATGTTTAATGCAGGTGGGCTTCGGCCCACACTGCATGCCCCAGTCAGACTGGGGTTCTTTAGAAGTGGACAGATGCAGTTACAACTCCCTGTGGACCCACAGCATGGGTGGCTGCCTGGAACCCACCGGCGGTACATAAATATATCCCATTGCATTGCCCATCACAGCTGAGGTAATAAATTCATGTTTAATGCAGGTGGGCTTCGGCCCACACTGCATGCCCCAGTCAGACTGGGGTTCTTTAGAAGTGGACACATGCAGTTACAACTCCCTGTGGACCCACAGCATGGGTGGCTCCCTGGAACCCACCGGCGGTACATAAATACATCCCATTGCAGTGCCCAACACAGCTGATGTAACGTCAGCTGTAATGCAGGTGGGCTAAAAATTAATTTGATTACACTGTAGGCGAGGGCCCCCAAAAATTGGTGTACCAACAGTACTAATGTACCTTAGAAAAATTGCCCATGCCCAACCAAGAGGGCTGGTGAAACCCATTAATCGCTTTGGTTAATGTGGCTTAATTGGTAACTAGGCCAGGAGGCAGCCCGGTTAAAATAAAAATTGGTTGAGGTGAAAGTTTCAACGCTTTAATGAGCATTGAAACGTCTAAAAATTGTTTAGAAAAATTATATGACTGAGCCTTGTGGGCCTAAGAAAAATTGCCCGTTCGGCGTGATTATGTGAGGTTGCAGGAGGAGGAGCAGGAGGAGGAGGAGGAATATTAGACACAGATTGATGAAGCAAAAAGGTCCCCGTTTTTGATGGGGATACAGAATGATGCTTCCATCCGCAGGTGCAGCCTACGTATTGCTTAGGTATCGCTGCTGTCCGCTGGTGGAGAAGAGAAGTCTGGGGAAATCCAGGCTTTGTTTATCTTGATGAGTGTTAGCCTGTCGGCACTGTCGGTTGACAGGCGGGTACGCTTATCTGTGATGAATCCCCCAGCCGCACTAAACACCCTCTCTGACAAGACGCTAGCCGCAGGACAAGCAAGCACCTCCAGGGCATACAGCGCGAGTTCAGGCCACGTGTCCAGCTTCGACACCCAGTAGTTGTAGGGGGCAGAAGCGTCACGGAAGACGGTCGTGCGATCGGCTACGTACTCCCTCACCATCCTTTTACAGTGCTCCCGCCGACTCAGCCGTGACTGGGGAGCGGTGACACAGTCTTGCTGGGGAGCCATAAAGCTGTCAAGGGCCTTAGAGAGTGTTGCCCTGCCTGTGCTGTACATGCTGCCTGATCTCCGCGCCTCCCCTGCTACCTGACCCTCGGAACTGCGCCTTCGGCCACTAGCGCTGTCGGATGGGAATTTTACCATCAGTTTGTCCGCCAGGGTCCTGTGGTATAGCAACACTCTCGAACCCCTTTCCTCTTCGGGTATGAGAGTGGAAAGGTTCTCCTTATACCGTGGGACAAGCAGTGTGTACACCCAGTAATCCGTAGTGGCCAGAATGCGTGTAACGCGAGGGTCACGAGAAAGGCATCCTAACATGAGGTCAGCCATGTGTGCCAGGGTACCTGTACGCAACACATGGCTGTCCTCACTAGGAAGATCACTTTCAGGATCCTCCTCCTCCTCCTCCTCCTCCTCCTCAGGCCATACACGCTGAAAGGATGACAGGCAAGCAGCATGTGTACCCTCAGCAGTGGGCCAAGCTGTCTCTTCCCCCTCCTCATCTTCCTCCTCCTCCTCCTCCTCCTCACCGCGCTGAGATATAGACAGGAGGGTGCTCTGACTATCCAGCGACATACTGTCTTCCCCCGGCTCTGTTTCCGAGCGCAAAGCGTCTGCCTTTATGCTTTGCAGGGAACTTCTCAAGAGGCATAGCAGAGGAATGGTGATGCTAATGATTGCAGCATCGCCGCTCACCACCTGGGTAGACTCCTCAAACTTTCCAAGGACCTGGCAGATGTCTGCCAACCAGGCCCACTCTTCTGAAAAGAATTGAGGAGGCTGACTCCCACTGCACCGCCCATGTTGGAGTTGGTATTCCACTATAGCTCTACGCTGCTCATAGAGCCTGGCCAACATGTGGAACGTAGAGTTCCACCGTGTGGGCACGTCGCACAGCAGTCGGTGCACTGGCAGATTAAACCGATGTTGCAGGGTGCGCAGGGTGGCAGCGTCCGTGTGGGACTTGCGGAAATTTGCGCAGAGCCGGCGCACCTTTCCGAGCAGGTCTGACAAGCGTGGGTAGCTTTTCAGAAAGCGCTGAACCACCAAATTAAAGACGTGGGCCAGGCATGGCACGTGCATGAGGCTGCCGAGCTGCAGAGCCGCCACCAGGTTACGGCCGTTGTCACACACGACCATGCCCGGTTGGAGGCTCAGTGGCGCAAGCCAGCGGTCGGTCTGCTCTGTCAGACCCTGCAGCAGTTCGTGGGCCGTGTGCCTCTCATCTCCTAAGCTGAGTAGTTTCAGCACGGCCTGCTGCCGCTTGCCCACCGCTGTGCTGCCACGCCGCGCGACACCGACTGCTGGCGACGTGCTGCTGCTGCTGACACATCTTGATTGCGAGACAGAGGTTGCGTTGGAGGAGGAGGAGGAGGGTGCTTTAGTGGAGGAAGCATACACCGCCGCAGATACCACCACCGAGCTGGGGCCCGCAATTCTGGGGGGTGGGTGGGACGTGAGCGGTCCCAGGCTCTGACTCTGTCCCAGCCTCCACTAAATTCACCCAATGTGCCGTCAGGGAGATATAGTGGCCCTGCCCGCCTGTGCTTGTCCACGTGTCCGTTGTTAAGTGGACCTTGGCAGTAACCGCGTTGGTGAGGGCGCGTACAATGTTGCGGGAGACGTGGTCGTGCAGGGCTGGGACGGCACATCGGGAAAAGTAGTGGCGACTGGGAACTGAGTAGCGCGGGGCCGCCGCCGCCATCATATTTTTGAAGGACTCCGTTTCCACAACCCTATACGTGCGGGTGTGTGGCGGCGTACTTGCGCTTGCGCTTAAACACTTGCGCTAGCGACGGCTGGACGCTGCGCTGACAGACATGGCTAGATGGGGCCGAGGACAGCGGAGGTGAGGGTGTGGGTGCAGGCCAGGAGACGGTAGTGCCTGTGTCCTCAGAGCGGGGTTGGATCTCAGTGGCAGGTTGGGGCACAGGGGGAGAGGCAGCGGTGCAAACCGGAGGCGGTGAACGGCCTTCGTCCCACTTTGTGGGGTGCTTGGCCATCATATGTCTGTGCATGCTGGTGGTGGTGAGGCTGGTGGTGGTGGCTCGCCGGCTGATCTTGGCGCGACAAAGGTTGCACACCACTGTTCGTCGGTCGTCTGCACTCTCAGTGAAAAACTGCCAGACCTTTGAGCACCTCGGCCTCTGCAGAGTGGCATGGCGCGAGGGGGCACTTTGGGAAACAGTTGGTGGATTATTCGGTCTGGCCCTGCCTCTACCCCTGGACACCGCACTGCCTCTTGCAACCTGCCCTGCTGCTGCCCTTGCGTCCCCCTCTGAAGACCTGTCCTCAGTAGGCGTAGCAAACCAGGTGGGGTCAGTCACCTCATTGTCCTGCTGCTCTTCCTCTGAATCCTCTGTGCGCTCCTCCCTCGGACTTACTGCCCTTACTACTACCTCACTGATAGACAACTGTGTCGCATCGTCATCGGCCTCTTCACCCACTGAAAGGTCTTGAGACAGTTGCCGGAAGTCCCCAGCCTCATCCCCCGGACCCCGGGAACTTTCCAATGGTTGGGCATCAGTCACGATAAACTCCTCTGGTGGGAGAGGAACCACTGCTGCCCAATCTGAGCAGGGGCCCGAGAACAGTTCCTGGGAGTCTGCCCGCTCCTCAGAATGTCTCATTGTAATGGAGTGAGGAGGCTGGGAGGAAGGAGGAGCAGCAGCCAGAGGATTCTGAGTTGCAGCAGTGGACGGCGCAGAACTGTGGATGGACGATAGATTGCTGGAAGCACTTTCTGCCATCCACGACAGGACCTGCTCACACTGCTCATTTTCTAATAAAGGTCTACCGCGTGGACCCATTAATTGTGCGATGAATGTGGGGACGCCAGAAACGCGCCTCTCTCCTAATCCCGCAGCAGTCGGCTGCGATACACCTGGATCAGGAGCTCGGCCTGTGCCCACACCCTGACTTGGGCCTCCGCGTCCTCGGCCGCGTCCACGTCCTCTAGGCCTACCCCTACCCCTCAGCATGCTGTATTACCAGTAATGCAGAAACAGTACGCTGTAATTAAATGTGCCGCTTATTGGCCTGTGGTTGGAGGCTGACTTCGCTTACGGAACGCCAGGAAATTATTTGGCGCAAGCCTGCTGTAACACTTAGCTGGCTGCGTATGATTTTGTAGAACTACTACACCCAGCACACACAGACCCAGAACACTGAGCACAGTGACAGGCAGGCCAAATAGATTTTTTGCCCAATATTTTTTAGAAAAGGCCCACTGCCTATATTCAATCAATATGTCTTCTGTCCCTGCCTACGCACTTCTGTCCCTGGAGTATGTCAAAGAAGTGCAGAGTGTTGCACTGTGGACTGCAATACAGCTGTGATTTAACAGCCCAGACAGAGCCAGGAAATAATTTTGCGCAAGCCTGCTGTAACACTTAGCTGGCTGCGTATGAATTTGGAGAACTACTACACCCAGCAGAGACCCAGAACACTGAGGACAGTCACAGGCAGCCCAAATAGGTTTTTTGCCCAATATTTTTTAGAAAAGGCCCACTGCCTATATTCAATCAATAATTAATATGTCTTCTGTCCCTGCCTAACCACCACTTCTGTCCCTGGAGTATTACTGCAGGGCGCAATGCTCTGCACGGCCGATATACCAAAAAAAAAAAATGTGCAACACTGCAAAAAGCAGCCTCCACAGTACTGCACACGGTTAGATGTGGCCCTAAGAAGGACCGTTGGGGTTCTTGAAGCCTAAAATACTCCTAACACTCTCCCTATAGCAGCTCCAACAAGATAGCACTGTCCCTGATCTCTGTCAGAATGCATCTGTGGCGAGCCGCGGGAGGGACCGATTTTTATGCTCGGGTGACACCTGATCTCGCCAGCCACTCACTGCAGGGGGGTGGTATAGGGCTTGAACGTCTCAGGCAGAAGTTGTAATGCCTTCCCTGTCTTTCAATTGGCCAGAAAAGCGCGCTAACGTCTCAGAGATGAAAGTGAAAGTAACCCGAACATCGCGTGGTGCTCGTTACGAGTAAAGAGCATCTCGAACACGCTAATACTCGAACGAGTATCAAGCTCGGACGAGTACGTTCGCTCATCTCTAGTTAGAATGTCTTAAAATTAGGTAAATACAACCCCAGATAAATAGCAACAAGACAATTATCTACAAGTATTTATTTTGCAAAAACTAGGTCAAAATGCAGAACAGTGTCGGGAGTGGCCTAGCCAGCGGAGGAAGCGGACGTGCGGGAACCTCACTCCTGCAACTGTGGCAGAAAAAAATCCACTTACCGGCTCTCCTGTCGACAGAAAAGTCCGCTGAACATCAGCAAAAGCTGCTCCGCAGGCTAGTGAGCAGAAAGAGACCCGCCGACTCTCTCCCCGATGTGGAAAACCGTCCGGGCCTAGTTCCGGCGGGGAAACCAGGGCCTCGTTTTTCGCGCCGACTTGGAGGCGCGCGGCGGAGCGCGCTACTGGCGGGAGCCTCTGAGGGCACAACTAAGCAGAAGCGGGCCGGCAGTCCGGAGAGGGCCACCCGGGCAAGGCTTAAGCAGGAGGCACAAACCGGACCCGAGCGGTGCAGCAGCGGCGCCCCCCCCCTCCCCCCAACAGAGGGAGAAGCGCACTACCGGCGGGAGCCCCTGAGGACAGAACCGAGCAGCAGCGGTCCGGCAGCCCGGAGAGGGCTACCCGGACAAGGTTTGAGTGGGAGGCAGGGGGCACAAACCGGACCCGAGCGGTGCAGCAGTGGCGCCCCTCCCCCCCTCCAACAGAGGGAGAAGCGCACTACCCGCGGGAGCCCCTGAGGACAGAACCGAGCAGCAGCGGTCCGGCAGCCCGGAGAGGGCTACCCGGACAAGGTTTGAGTGGGAGGCAGGGGGCACAAACCGGACCCGAGCAGTGCAGCAGCGGCGCCCCCCCCCCCCACCCCCTGCAGAGAGAGAAGCAGACAGCGAGGTGGGAGGCTGAAACTGCAGATCAGACCAGAGCCCTAAACTCCATACAGGGAAGAGTAGACCCACTGGAGAGTGACCTCATCTGCAAGCCCCACAGGACTGTGTTTAAGCACACCACTTAAAGCCTCAAACACCCCCCCCACCACCACCACCACCACCACCACCACCACCACCACCTCAGGAAGATCTCCACGCTCCCCCTCAGGGGACAACTGCTCCTGCGGGCCACGCAAGCTAGACATTTGTCAACACTAATAACAGCAGACCCAACTGCTAAGCGCCAAGAGAACGAAGCCCATACACATCTGGGACCAAGAAAAGACCCCCCTCAATATCCCACTCACCTCTATCTCAAGCTCCATTTACACCTCCTTGAGGTGGGTGACCACAGAGTGTGAGGAGTATCCTAGACTCAAAACACCGTATACAGGCACAGCCTGAATTTTTTCAGTGGACTCTGGCTGAGAGTTCCCACAATTCGCACTTATTACACAGGGTGTTAACGGTGCCCCATAAACACCGCACCGGCCCTATACAAAAGACATCCGTCCATCCCTCACCAGTATCTTGCATCCAGAGACTGGAGGGCAGCGACCGCTAAAGAAGACAGTTGATACTAAAACCCAATTCGGGGTGAGGCCATAAGGCCACAACCACCCAATGGCTAAGTAAAGGGACACAATAAGGGACGGGCCTCACCGTATGACTTAAGCCGGAAACCAACTCAAACGCATAATGGGGAAAAGCAATAGAGATAGGAGCAGCGATACTCTAAGCACACCAAGAACAGCAAAAAGTCAACCTGATATGCAAAAATTCTTCAAAGAAAGGGCATCCAGATCCCCGCACCCTACTAGCAAAAAGTCTTTAAACCTAACAGCTTCAGCACCATCCAGCACAGAAAGGGAGGGGGAGGCGTCCTCAGAAGGGGACGAAACTGAACAGGTATCCAGAAGCTTCATGAGAACACTAATACAGCCGATTGTATCAGACCTTTCAGAGATTAAAGAGGAGATCAAATCTACAAGCAGAAGGGTCGAGGCCCTAGAGTCAACCGCAACCTGTCTAATCTCACATTCCACAGACCTAGAACAGATTGTCAGAGAACAGCACCACCAACTAAACCAAGTCATGACCTTACAGGAGGAACTGGAAAACCGCAATAGGCGGAATAATATACGAATTAAAGGCCTCCCAGAAACGTGGGCCACAGAGACTTTACCCAAGATTGCGCAAGAATTATTTGCACTCCTCCTAGGCAATGAAAGAGCCTTACAAGTTTCCATCGAGCGCATCCACAGGTCCCTAAGACCCCCACCCACTGGGCAGGACCCGCCACGTGACGTGATCTGTAAGCTCCTGACGTTCCCAGACGCACACGCACTACTGATGGCCTCAAGAAACAACAAGGAGCTACAGTACGACGGAATACCAATCCAAATATACCAAGACCTTGCTCCGACAACTCTGGCGAAGCGTCGACTAATGAGGCCCCTACTCAAGGTCTTAAGAGCCAGGGATATCAGATATTCTTGGCTCTTTCCTTTCGGACTGGGAATAAACATCAAAGGCCGTCGAATTAATATCCGCACGCCAGATGACCTGCAAAAGTGTTGGCACAGCTTGGAAATGGAACCGATTGAGATCCCCTCATGGCTCCCGATGCCTGATTTTCCAACACTACCTACACTATCTTTAGCGGAAGTGGAGCAGATTCAGGGAAACATCAGATCCCCAAGAGAAAAGAAAAAGAAAAACAGAGTGGGAACCCTCCAAGAGAACACCTGAAAAGCTAAAGGGTCAACGTCTTCCTGAATAACAGGAATTGAAACCCTGGATGAAGGACTCAAGTGTTCCTTTGGTTTGCCCACTGAGTTGGCAACCTTAATTATCGCAACTACAAAACTAACACAAATAGTCTTTGCGATGGGGCCTGTCCCTCTGGGACCAGGCACACTTGAATTGTTACTAACCTATTATTGTTAACAGTTACTCCTCCCCCTCCCCCAATATATTGAGGAGCTGCGAGAGGGTCGATTAGATAAGCGCCGCCCAAACATCTTACTGACGGTCCTGCGCGCTCTGTGACCTCTTGAACGGCACCTCAATAGACTGGGTACACCTGCGCCCCCCCCCCCCCCCCCCCTGTCTAACCTAACACCTACTTTTTTTTTTTTCTTTTTTGTTGTTTGTTTACCCAGAGCTCTACCCTAACCCCGCTTAATCCATTCACCTCTGCCCCCACGTGTGCTGAGAGAAAGAGGGGAGAGGAAGAGGGAGAAGAGAAGAAAAAAAGAGAAATAAAAGAGCGAACTTGATTTAGTGGTTCCAGGTTTGGGCTTCTGCGGGACCTCTCCTCACTCTTTGTCTCCTCATTTGTATCCACAGATTTAGCGCTTGGACTGAGGAAACGGAATTGAAATGACCTCTATACGCATCACGTCGTTCAACGCCCGAGGCCTAAACTCTCCGGGTAAGAGACACAATGTTGCACAATTGCTCAAAAAATGCAAGACGAAAATCTTAATGCTGCAGGAGACACATTTTAAAAAAGACAAACACTTTCTTCTCCCGGGAATGGGTCTCCAGCAACAATTTCACAGCACCCACCCACAGTCCGCCTCTAAAGGGGTAGCCATATTGTTCCATAAAACTATTCCCTTCAAAGTGGAAGAGCACTTTTCCTTAAAGGTTCCATTAATAATATAAAACTAACACTAGCAAACCTGTATGCGCCAAATCATGACCAAATCACCTGGCTAGTCAAACAGTTTGAGACCCTCAAACAATTCGCGGTTGGACATATTATACTGGGAGGTGACTTGAACGTTACTCTAAATCCACTGCTTGACTCGACAACAGGTCGATCACAGATCTCGCAGACAAAATTAAAAAGACTGCACAAAGCCATGCAGGAGCTGGGGGTCCTGGATGTTTGGCGACTCTTACACCCCACATCTAAAGACTACTCCTTCTTCTCCCAAGTGCACTCCTCTTTCCAGAGACTCGACTATCTACCTCTGCCGATCTACTAAAATACATTAGAAAAGCTAGCATAGACTCTGCTACTGTTTCGGACCACGCCCCTATACATATAGATATCTGCCTACCGCAGCCCTCCCCCCGCGAGTGGAGATGGCGCCTAAATGACTCCCTCCTGGACTCCCTTGAGGAAAGAATTAACATAGGAAACCTCTTAGAAGAGTATTTCAAAAATAATCTAGACGGTAGCGTTGATACACCCATGGTATGGGAGGCTCATAAAGCCTACGTGAGAGGCCTCTTAATAGCTCTCAGCTCGAAGTCAAAAAGCAGAACCAGAAAAAAATAGACAAAATACTATCCCAAATAGCAAATCTAGAACGAGTTGCTAAACTCTCACAGAAGAAAAATAACCGAGAAGAGCTAGCCTCCCTAAGACACCAACTGCGCGGTATCCTAACAGACAAATTTTACAAAAAGCATATGCATGTCAAACAAGCCTACTATGCCCATGGTAACCAGGGCAGTAAGCTTATGACAGCACTGCTAAAGAAAGCTAAGGTCAGGAATGCGATCCTTTCTATAAAGACACAGACGGGGACGGCGGTCTCCTCCACTGATGAAATTGCGAAGGAATTTCAATCCTACTACTCAAAATTGTATAACCTGAAGGAGAACGGCAGCCCCCTATCCCGACAGAGTACTATTGAAAAAATAGATGCGCTCCTGAAATCCCTTAACTTGCCAGAACTAGAAGAAGCAGAGGCGTCGGGCCTACTAACCCCGATTACAGAAAGGGAGTTAGAAGAGGTCTTAAATTCCTTTCCACATGGTAAAAGCCCAGGGCCGGATGGCCTTTCGCTAGCCTACTACAAAGCCTTTAAGGAGCAACTAATTCCCAGATTAACAGAATTGTTTAACGCTCTCTTGAGCGGAGCAGAGCTGCCCAAACAAGCGCAAGAGGCGCACATAACTCTTATCCTAAAAGAAGGAAAAGATCCGGAACAGTGCAGCAGCTATAGGCCTATTTCTCTTATTAACCAAGATATAAAAGTATGGGCTAAACTCTTGGCCAGGAGAATGGGAGAACTTATACCTGCACTAATAGACCCTGAACAAGCTGGATTTGTTGGAGGCAGAGAGGGGAGGGAAAACAGCGTAAGATTACTTCATGCCGCAAAGTATGCCCAAACTCGCAAAATCCCAATGGCCTTTGTTAGTACCGACGCGGAGAAAGCGTTTGATAGGGTGAGCTGGATCTTCATGGAAAGGGTACTCCACAGATTTAATTTCCCCCACCTCCCTGATTACAGCCATATTTTCTCTTTACACAAAACCACACGCGAGACTAAAAATAAATGAAGCACTCTCGCCGCCGTTCGACATCCGCAACGGAACACGACAGGGCTGCCCTCTTTCCCCCACGCTTTTCATTCTCACCATGGAGCCCCTCCTCCAATGGGTAAGGCAGGACCCGGGTATTAGAGGTCTGAGCGTACACTCACAAACATTGTCGTCGGCCGCATTTGCAGACGATATAATGTTTGTAATCACTAAACCAGAGAAAAGTCTCCCCAGACTCATTGCACTCTTGGAGGACTTTGGCTCTCTCTCAAATTTCAAGGTAAACTTCACCAAATCCACAATCCTCAATATTTCAATCCCAAAAACACAAAGTGCGCCGTTGAGATCCAGCTCATCCTTCACATGGTCGGAGACAGCGATAGACTATTTGGGAGTAAGGATTACTAAAAAAACCGAGGACTTATACCTGCATAATTTCCAACCCTTGATTCCCCAAGTAAAGTCTCTCCTGCGCTCATACGATCTCCCATTCCTGTCGTGGTTCGGGAGGAAAAATATCCTAAAGTCATACGTACTCTCTATAATTATTTACAGAATGCGTATGATTCCTATTCACCTCCCACTCTCCTTCTTCAAATCCCTAAGAACTCTCTTCACGAGCTATGTATGGAAGCAAAAAAGACCTAGGCTCGCATATAGCTTAATGACGAGAAGGAAGTCAGAGGGGGGGGGGGGGGGGTGGACTTGCCAAGCGTCCAGGACTACTATCAGGCTACTCAGCTTAGTTACTGGATGGAGCTGACACATCCACCCAGAGACCTTCTATTACAGAAGTTGGCAATGGCCTCACACGGCGACACTTTGCTGGAGGACCTATGGCTCCCAGTTAAAAGCCAGTACAGAGCGAAAAGCTTTAACCCCTTACTCAGAGGCCTCTGCGAGATCTGGGACAGACTTAAAAAATCTCTAGCCCCAGACCCCTCCCCATTGACACCAATATGTGGCTTAAGTAGATTAGCAGGGACCCACCACGACCCAGGATCTTCCAGTATATGGAAACAGCTTGAGAATAGCACGATAGAGGACGTTCAAAATCAAGCCCACAATCCCCCAGAGGCTATCTTAACCACACTGGCACCCAACAACTCGCTCTCTTTCCTACAGGCGGCACACGTCAAAGGAATCATGAAGGAATTTCTGTCCACATATAAGTCAACTAGACCTAAAACAAGTTTTGAAAATAGTCTGGGAGCACCTACGCTCAAAGCCAGGAAAATATCCACCATAAGAAAAACCTTTATAGCACCCCCCATATTTACCAAACCTAATTTCCTAACCTCTTGGGAAAAGGAGTTGGGTATCTCCCTGTCGACGGCGGACACTAAATTAATTCTCGATATGGCCTACGGTCTGTCCCCTTGCGTACTCATGCAAGAAAGCCACTACAAATTATTAGTCAGGTGGTATAAAACCCCCCAATGGCTATATAATTACAAATTAGCTTCACATAACAGATGCTGGAGGTGCGATGCCGAAATAGGAACCTTTCTTCACATCTGGTGGGAGTGTTCAGGTATTACTGCGTTTTGGAAGGAAGTGGAAAAGGACCTAAAGGTCCTCTCCCCGGCACTAACAATCACACCAGACATGTTTTTTTTTGTGGAAACCATCCACGCAATTCCATCCTCGCAAAAATAAATTAATAGCCCATTTATTAGATGCTGCAAAAGCATTAATACCACTATACTGGCTACAGCAAACCCCACCATCTCCAAAACAGTGGAGAGAAAAAGCCGATATGATCTGCAGCTTAGAAGAGCTTACAAGCTGGAAGAGGGGCACCCATGAGGATTTTATTCTGACCTGGTTTCCCTGGAGCGACATGAGAACAAACACCAGGGATCAGCACCAGTTGAGCCCTGACGAAACATGAGGGAGCCAGGAGAGGGTCCCAAGCTCCACTGTCCTCCCGTCACCCACCAGCTGACGGAGGAGGAAGCAGCTCTCAGACGACTGGAGATGGTGGGAGATGGCTGGGCCTCGGGCGTTGAACGTGGATGCAGCATCAATTCCAAAAGACAAGTGCTGAGGCAGGGGAGGTAGGAGAGAGTGGGACCCGCATGGAGCCTACACCCAGCCCCCACCTTGTGAAATGAATAGAAAATAGAGTTAAGACATTGACAAGGATAGAAATAATGATTTGTATTTGAAATAACATTGTTTTTACATCAAACTTTGCTTTCGTCAAAGAATCCTCCTTTTGCAGCAATTACAGCATTGCACACCTTTAACATTCTAGCTGTTAATTTGTTGAGGTAAGCTTGAGAAATTGCACCCCACGCTTCTAGAAGCATCTCCCACAAGTTGGATTGGTTGGATGGGCACTTCTGGCGTACCATACGGTCAAGCTGCTCCCACAACAGCTCAATGGGGTTCAGATCTGGTGACTGCGCTGGCCACTCCATTACCGATAGAATACCAGCTGCCTGCTTCTGCTGTAAATAGTTCTTGCACAATTTGGAGGTGTGTTTAGGGTCATTGTCCTGTTGTAGGATGAAATTGGTTCCAATCAAGCGCTGTCCACTGGGTATGGCATGGCGTTGCAAAATGGAGTGATAGCCTTCCTTATTCAGAATCCCTTTTACCCTGTACAAATCTCCCACCTTACCAGCACCAAAGCAACCCCAGACCATCACATTACCTCCACCATGCTTAACAGATGGCGTCAGGCATTCTTCCAGCATCTTTTCATTTGTTCTGCGTCTCACAAACGTTCTTCTTTGTGATCCAAACACCTCAAACTTGGATTCATCCGTCCACAACACTTTTTTCCAGTCTTCCTCTGTCCAATGTCTGTGTTCTTTTGCCCATCTTAATCTTTTTCTTTTATTGGCCAGTCTCAGATATGGCTTTTTCTTTGCCACTCTGCCCTGAAGCCCAAAATCCCGCAGCCGCCTCTTCACTGTAGATGTTGACACTGGTGTTTTGCGGGTACTATTTAATAAAGATGCCAGTTGGGTACCTGTGAGGCGTCTGTTTCTCAAACTAGAGACTCTAATGTGCTTATCTTCTTGCTTAGTTGTGCAACGCGGCCTCCCACTTCTTTTTCTACTCTGGTTAGAGCCTGTTTGTGCTGTCCTCTGAAGGGAGTAGTACACACCGTTGTAGGAAATCTTCAATTTCTTAGCAATTTCTTGCATGGAATAGCCTTCATTTCTAAGAACAAGAATAGACTGTCGAGTTTCAGATGAAAGTTCTCTTTTTCTGGCCATTTTGAGTGTTTAATTGACCCCACAAATGTGATGCTCCAGAAACTCAATCTGCTCACAGGAAGGTCAGTTTTGTAGCTTCTGTAACGAGCTAGACTGTTTTCAGATGTGTGAACATGATTGCACAAGGGTTTTCTAATCATCAATTAGCCTTCTGAGCCAATGAGCAAACACATTGTACCATTAGAACACTGGAGTGATAGTTGCTGGAAATGGGCCTCTATACACCTTTGTAGATATTGCACAAAAAACCAGACATTTGCAGCTAGAATAGTCATTTACCACATTGGCAATGTATAGAGTGCATTTGTTTAAAGTTAGGACTAGTTTAAAGTTATCTTCATTGAAAAGTACAGTGCTTTTCCTTCAAAAATAAGGACATTTCAATGTGACCCCAAACTTTTGAACGGTAGTGTATATATATATTTTAATGTGACCCCAAACTTTTGAACGGTAGTGTATATATATATATATATATATATACACAAATTAACAGCTAGAATGTCAAAGGTGTGCAATGCTGTAATTGCTGCAAAAGGAGGATTCTTTGACGAAAGCAAAGTTTGATGTAAAAACAATGTTATTTCAAATACAAATCATTATTTCTAACCTTGTCAATGTCTTGACTCTATTTTCTATTCATTTCACAACGCATGGTGGTGAATAAGTGTGACTTTTCATGGAAAACACAAAATTGTTTGGGCGACCCCAAACTTTTGAACTGTAGTGTGTATATATATATATATATATATATATATATATATATATATACACACACACACACACACTATATACACTATATATTATATATATATATATACATACACACACACATTATATATATATATATATATATATATATATATATATATATATATATATATATATATATATATATATATATACACACATACACAAACACATATATACTAGCATACACTCTGGTACCTTCCTTCTTTTTGGATAACCAACATCTAAATGGTTAACAGTGTTGGACATTTGTATGTAGATGCAAGCTCATATTTTGGCTTAGGAATGTCTAGAGATAGCGTTTTCTAATCACATACGCATATAGAAACTGCTAGAACAGTGTATACAGAATTAGGTTTTAGGTTCCTAGAATTACATATTTAGTAGTGACACGCCTTGAGGTGTTAACATATGTTAAACCTTTAGCACCTAGAGCCAATCATGATTTCTTATGATTACAGGGGGACATGTATTTCTGGTTGTATGTAAAAGAACTAATATATACATTGTCTGCTTTGTAATAAAGCCAGAAGAGCTTCATAGTCAAATGATACAGACTGTGTCATGTGTCAGTGATCTGTGTACACGACTTCTCATATCATACGGACCAGGCAATGAAGCATGCTAAGAAATCTCTGATGATTTCCCATAACAGAAGGTTATGGAGCGAAAAAATAACAGCTATTGGTTTTATAAACTGAGTAAAAAAGATAGTTAGATAGATAACTACCATCGTGTAAAACGAAAGGAAATTACAAACATAGCTCCTGAGGTATATCAACCATCGGAAAGAAGCAGAAGAGTTTACAGAAGTAGACAAATATAGCAATCATCCAGATACATCCAGACTCTCCATATATATTGACATTTCAAGAATGTAGATGTGTTACATGCAAGCATAATGGAATTTGATTATGCCAACACTTTAGAGCCTAGAATTCGAAACTGTGGTAGGATTATATGGGATTCAATATTCATCAGAGATGAGCGAGCACAATTGTCTGAGCTTGATGCTCGTTCGAGTATTAGGGTACTCGAGATGCTCTTTACTCGAGATGAACACCACGGGGTACTCGAGTCAATTGTATTTCCCTTCCCTACATGTTTAGCGCCATTTTCTAGTCAATAAACATGCGGGGAAGGCATTACCACTCCCTGCTGTGACGTGCCAACCCTCTGCCCACCAACAGCAGTGAGTGGCTGGGTGACCTCCGAGTAAATAAAATTGGCCCGCCTGTGGCTCGCTAAGACGCATGCTGGCAGAGGTTAGGGAAAATGCTGCTGCTGATATAGGGACAGTGTTAGAGTAGGATCCTGTCGTCAAGAACCCCAACGGTCCTTCTTAGGGCTACTCCTCATAGTGTGCATTATAGTTGTGGCTGGCTGGGAGCAGTAGTGCACCAATTTATTTTTTTTAAGCATCTAGGGCTTTGCAGGACATTTCAGCTATACTGTTCTGTGTGTGCAGTGCATAAGGCAGAGTGTAGGGACACAGCTACTTATATAGGGAAAGTTTTACAGTCCTCCTGATCCTCTGTACAAGAACCCCAACGGTCCTGCTTAGGGCTACATGTCACCGTGTGCATTATAGTTGTGGGAACAGTAGTGCACCAACTTTTGTATTACGCATCTAGGCCTGCTCCCAGCCTTGCAGTTATAACATTCTCAGCCTGCAGTGCCGTACAACGAGCTCTCACTGTGAAACTGCACTCTAAAATGTCCTAGGCTACTGAAAAGTATTTCAGTTATACTGTTCTGTGTGTGTAGTGCATAAGGCAGAGTGTAGGGACACAGCTACTTATATAGGGAAAGTTTTACAGTCCTCCTGATCCTCTGTACAAGAACCCCAATGGTCCCTCTTAGGGCTACATCTCACCGTGTGCATTATAGTTGTGGCTGGCTGGGAGCAGTAGTGCACCAACTTTTCTATTACGGATCTAGGCCTGTTCCCAGCTTTTCAGTTATACCATGCTCAGTCTGCAGTGCATTACACTGAGGTAATTTAACACCAAACTATTTCAGCTCTCCCACTGTGCAGAGGATCTCACAATACCCTTTCCTTGGTGGGGTTGAGATAGCCACAGTTACCAGCACTATCCACTGGCTTTAGAGTCTTCTCCCACTCCATACAGCCTCTCTTATCTACAAGTCTCTGTGAGTGGTAAATTACCCCTAGGTATCAGTGCAAGACAGCGAGTTAAATTTTTCAAGTCACAGCATAGAGCCTCTGCTATCTACAAGTCTCTGTGTGCGCTGAATTAGCCACAGTTGTCAGCGCTGTACTGTGGGGTAATTTATTTGGGCCCTGCTCTATTCTTAATCCACCATGATGAGGAGAAGGGATAAAGGTCGAGGATGTGAACGCGGGCGTCCAAGTGAGGGTGTGGGCACTGGCCGAGTTCCTGGGTGTGGTGAATCACTGAGGGATTAGGAGAGAGGCAAGTTTCTGGCCTCCCCAGCTTCATATCACAATTTTATTACAAACAGAGCAGTGCGAGCAGGTCCTGTTGTAGATGGAAGAAAAAGCGCCCAGCAATGTATCGACCACCCAGTCTTCTACGCAGTCCACTACTCCCGGCCTAGCGACTGCAACTCTGAATCCTCTGGCTGCTCCTCCTTCCTCCCAGCCTCCTCACTCCATGAAAATGACATATTCTGAGCAGGCAGACTCCCAGGAACTGTTCTCAGGTCCCTGCCCTGAGTGGGAAAAAACAGTTCCTCTCTCACCTGAGGAGTTTGTCGTGACCGATGCATAAGCTTTGGAAAGTTCCCGGTGTCTGGGGACTGCTGGCAACTGTCTCAAGAGCTTTTTGCGGATAAGGATGATGAGACACAGTTGTCTATATAGAATAAAGGAGTTGCAGCAGCACATAAAGAATTGCCACACCTGCGGTTGGATCAAAGTAGAAGAGGATGCAACAACCTCACCAGAGTCAAACCACCTCCGTAGTACGTCCTTAATGGATGATAAATGTTGCAGCATCCATAGGTGTATTAAATTCCCCAAAATTTTCTTCCCCCATAGTAAAAATTGCCACATTTTTACTAGGCGGGAATAAATCTATTGGAATTTAATACATCTATGGATGCTGCCACATTTATTATTCATTAGAGACACAGTTGTCTGTCAGTGAGGTAGTAGTAAGGGCAGTAAGTCCAAGGGAGGAGCGCACAGAGGATTCAGAGGAAGAGCTGCTGGACGATGAGGTGACTGACCCCACCTGATTTGCTAAGCTTACTGAGGACAGGGCTTCAGAGGGGGAGGCAAGTGCAGCAGCAGGACAGGTTGGAAGAGGCAGTGGAGTGGCCAGGGGTAGAGGCATGACCAGAGCGAAGAATCCCCCAACTGTTTCCCAAAGCACCAGCGGCATGCAGAGGGCTAGGTGTTCAAAGGTGTAGATGTTTTTTAGTGAGAGCGCGGACGACTGACAAACAGTGGTGTGCAACCTGTGTCGCACCAAGATCAGCCGGGAAGCCACCACTTCCAGCCTCACCACCACCAGCATGTGCAGGCATATGATGGCCAAGTACCCCACGAGGTGGTACGAAGGACATTCACCGCCTCCGGGTCACACCACTCCCTTTTTCCCTGTGCCACAACCTGCCACTTAGATTCAATCCCCCTCCCAGGATGCAGGCATTAGCGCCTTCCGGCCTGCACCCACACCCTCATCTCCACGGTCCTCCACTCCATCCAGCAATATCTCTCTGTGCTGCGTTCAGCTGTCGCTAACACAAGCGTTGGAGCGAAAGTGGAAATACGCTGCCACCCACCCGCACACACAAGTTTTAAATGTGCACACTGCCAAATTAATCAGCCTGGAGATGCTGCCATACAGGCTTGTGGAAATGGAGGCTTTCAAAAACATGATCGTGGCGGCGGTCCTGCGCTACTCAGTCCCCAGTCGCCACTATTTTTCCGGTGTGCCGTCCCCGCCCTACACCAGCACGTCTCCCGCAACATAAATCGTGCCCTCACCAACGCGGTAACTGGGAAGGTCTACTGAACCACGGACACAAAGACAAGTACTGGCGGGCAGTGCCACTGTATTTCCCTGATGACACATTGGGTGAACTTGGTGGAGGCTGGGACCGAGTCAGAGCCTGGGACCACTCACGTCCTACCCCCACCCAGAATAGCGGGTCCTACCTCGGGGCTGATATCTGCAGCGTTTTATGCCACCTCCTCCAAACCCCTCCCCCACCTCCTCCTCCACCACCTGCACCTTAAGAAGTGTAAGCAATTAAGAAGTATAAGCACGCCGCCAGCAGTCGGTAGCGTGCGGCGTGGCAGCACAGCGGTGGGCAAGCGTCAGCAAGCCGTGCCGAAACTAATTAGCTTAGCTAACAAGAGGCACACAGCCCCCGAACTGTTGCAGGATCTGACAGAGCAGACCGACCTCTGGCTTTCGCCGCTGAGCCTCCAACCGGGCATGGTCATGTGTGACAACGGCCGTAACCTGGTGACAGCTCTGCAGCTCGGCAGCCTTACACACATGTCATGCCTGGCCAACGTCTTCAATCTGGTGGTTCAGCGGTTTCTGAAAAACTACCCTCACTTGTCTGACCTGCGTGGCAAGGTGGGCCGCGTCTGCGCACATTTTCACAAGTCCACCACAGACGCTGCCAGCCTGAGGACCCTGCAACGTTGGTTTCAGCTGCCAGAGCACCGAATGCTGTGCGACAAGCCCACACACCGGAATTTTATGCTGCACAAGCAGCGTAGAGCAATAGTGGAATACCAGCTGCAACATGGGCGGCGGAGTGGTAGTCAGTCTCCGCAATTCTTTACTGAGGAGTGGGCATGGATGGCAGATATCTGCCAGTTCCTCGGAAACTTTGAGGAGTCTACCCAGATAGTGAGCGGCAATGCGGCCATCATTAGCGTTACCATCCCACTGCTTTGCCTGCTGAGAAGTTCCCTGCTAAGCATAAAGGTCAACGCTTTGCGGTTGGAACAGGAGACAGGGGATGAGAGTATGTCGCTTGATAGCCAGACCACCCTCATGTCTATATCTCAGCGCGTTTTGGAGGGAGAGGAAAAGGGGGAGGGGACGAGGAGAAGGAGGAGGGGGCAGAAACAGCTGGCCACACTGCAGAGGGTACCCATGCTGCTTGCCTCTCATCTGTTCAGCGTGTATAGGCTGAAGAGGAGGAGGAGGGTCCTGAAAGTCATCCTCCTACTGAGGACAGCAATCTGTTACGTACTGGGACCCTGGCACACATGGCTGACTTCATGTTAGGCTGCCTTTCCCGTGAACCTTACGTTAGATGCATTCTGGCCAACACGGATTACTGGGTGTACACCTTTCTAGACCCACGGTATAAGGAGAACCTTTGCACTCTCATTCCTGAAGAGGAAAGGGGTACAAGAGTGATGCAATACCACAGGGCCATGGTGGAAAAAGTAAAGCTAAAGTTCTCATCTGACAGCGCTAGTGGCAGAAGATGCAGTTCAGAGGGCCAGGTAGCAGGGGAGACGTGGGGATCAGGCAGCATGTCCAGCGCAGGCAGGGGAACACTCTCCAAGGCCTTTGCCAGCTTTATGGCTCCCCAGCAAGACTGTGTCACCACTCCCCAATCAAGGCTAAGTCGGAGGGAGCACTGTAAAACATGGTGAGGGAGTACATAGCCGATCGTACCACCATCCTCCGTGATGCCTTTGCTCCATACAACTATTGGGTGTCAAAGCTGGACGCATGGCACGAACTTGTGCTGTACGTCCTGGAGTTGCTGGCCTGCCCTGCCGCTAGCGTCTTGTCAGAGAGGGTGTTTAGTGCAGCTGGGGGAATCATCACGGATAAGCGTACCTGCCTGTCAACTGCCAGTGCCAACATGCTTACACTCATAAAGGGGAATAAAGGCTGGATTTCCCTGACTTCTCTTCTCCACCGGCGGAAAGCAGCGGAACCTAAAGATGCTTTTCACTGCAACAGGAGAAAAATGCATCCTCTATCACCAAAAAAGGGGGAGTTAACTTTGTCAATCACTCTCAAGTATTATTACTCCTCCTCCTCCCTCTAAAACAGCATGTCATCACGCTGAACTGCCTATTTTTCTGCGGCCCAAAAGGCTCTGCTTAAAAGTTTTTTTTACAATTTTTCAAAGTTTCAAACGTATTTATACTTTAACAGAAACCACTTTTTCACAGGGCTGCCTCCAGGCTCTGTTACAAATTAAGCAACAGCGAGCTGTATCTTTAAAATACTTTAATGAGTTTCACCTGCCCTCGCGGTTGAGCAATTTTTCAGGGGTGCACTTGTACTCTTGGTACACCAATTTTTCAGGCCCTAGCCTATACTGTTATCTAACTAATTTTTCCGTTCTTCGTCTACACTTTTGGTAACCAAATTTTTTCAGGTGTTTGCCTATACTCTTGGTACACCAATGTTTCAGGTGTTCGCCTATACTCTAGCTATGAAAATGATAGAGGGGTTTGCCTATACACTAGGTACTGAAAGGTTTGAGAGGTTCACCTATACTCTTTCTACAGAAATGTTACTAGGGTCTGTCTATACTCCTGCTACAGAAATGTTACAGGGGTTCGCCTATACTCTTGCTACAGAAATGTTACAGGAGTCCGCCCATACTCTTGCTACATAAATGTTACTGGGGTCCGCCTATACACTTGCTACTGAAAGGTTTGAGGGGTTCGCCTATACTCTTGCTACAGACATGTTACTGGGGTCCGCCTATACTCTTGCTGCAGAAATGTTACAGGGGGTCACCTATATTCTTGTTACATAAATGTTACTGGGGTCCGCCTATACTATTGCTACAGAAATGTTACTAGGGTTCGTCTATACTCTTGCTATAGACATGTTACAGGGGTCCGCCTATACTCTTGCTACATAAATGTTAGTGGGGTCCACCTATACTCTTGCTACAGAAATGTTTCAGGAGTCCACCTATACTCTTGCTACACAAATGTTACTGGGGTCCGCCTATACTCTTGCTACAAAAAGGTTACTGGTGTCAGCTTATACTCTTGCTACACAAATGTTACTGAGGTCAGCCTATACTGTTGCTACAGAAATGTTACTAGGGTTCGCCTATACTTTTGCTACATAAATGTTAGTGGGGTCCGCCTATACTCTCGCTACAGAAATGTAACAGGGGTCCGCCTATACTCTTGCTACAAAAAGGTTACTGGTGTCAGCCCATACTCTTGCTACAGAAATGTTTTAGGGGTTCACCTATACTCTTGCTACAGAAATGTTTCAGGAGTCCACCTATAATCTTGCTACACAAATGTTACAGGGGTCCACCTATACTCTTGCTACAAAAATGTTACAGGGGTCCGCCTATACTCTTGCTACAAAAAGGTTACTGGTGTCAGCTTATACTCTTGCTACATAAATGTTACTGGGGTCTGCCTATACTCTTTCTATAGACATGTTACAGGGGTCCGCCTATACTCTTGCTACATAAATGTTAGTGGGGTCAGCCTATACTCTTGCTACAGAAATGTTTCAGGGGTCCACCTATACTCTTGCTACAGAAATGTTTCAGGAGTCCACCTATACTCTTGCTACACAAATGTTACTGGGGTCCGCCTATACTCTTGCTACAAAAAGGTTACTGGTGTAAGCTTATACTCTTGCTACACAAATGTTACTGAGGTCAGCCTATACTGTTGCTACAGAAATGTTACTAGGGTTCGCCTATACTCTTGCTACATAAATGTTAGTGGGGTCCGCCTATACTCTTGCTACAGAAATGTAACAGGGGTCCGCCTATACTCTTGCTACAAAAAGGTTACTGGTGTCAGCCCATACTCTTGCTACAAAAAGGTTACTGGTGTCAGCTTATACTCTTGCTACACAAATGTTACTGAGGTCAGCCTATACTCTTGCTACAGAAATGTTTTAGGGGTCCACATATACTCTTGCTACAGAAATGTTTCAGGAGTCCACCTATAATCTTGCTACACAAATGTTACAGGGGTCCGCCTATACTCTTACTACAAAAAGGTTACTGGTGACAGCTTATACTCTTGCTACATAAATGTTACTGGGGTCTGCCTATACTCTTTCTATAGACATGTTACAGGGGTCCACCTATACTCTTGCTACAGAAATGTTAGTGGGGTCCGCCTATACTCTTGCTACAGAAATGTAACAGGGGTCCGCCAATACTCTTGCTACAGAAATGTAACAGGGGTCCGCCTATACTCTTGCTACAAAAAGGTTACTGGTGTCAGCCCATACTCTTGCTGCATAAATGTTACTGGGGTCAACCTATATTCTTGCTACATAAATGTTACTGGTGTCAGCCTATACTCTTGCTACAGAAATATTACTGGGGTCTGCCTATACTCTTGCTACAGAAATGTTACTGGGGTCCGCCTATACTCTTGCTACAGAAATGTTACAGGGGTTCGCCTATACTCTTGCTACAGAAATGTTACTGGGGTTCGCCTATACTGTGGGTACAGAAATGTTACAGGGGTTCGCCTTTACTCTTGCTGCATAAATGTTACTGGGGTCCACCTATATTCCTGCTACATAAATGTTACTGGGGTCCGCCTATACTCTTGCTACAGACATTTTACAGGGGTCTGCCTATACTCTCGCTGCATAAATGTTACTGGGATCCGCCTATACTCTTGCTACATAAATGTTACTGGCGTCCGCCTATACTCTTGCTATACGAAGAAGATAGGAAACCAACAGCACTCACCACCACCAATGTGGGGGGGGATTTCTATTATAAATGTAGTCTGCACGCCTAGATCGGGATAAGATCCAAATTCCAAAAGATAGAGTCAACAAACGAACGTCAGGCAGCAGGTTTTCAGTGCAAGCAGTTTTATGTATCCATAGGAGTACAAAGTAGATGACTCTACATCACACAGGAATGGCGACATTTCGACCTTCTCTGCTGGTCTTTGTCAACTTAGGTCTACTTTGTACTCCTATGGATACATAAAACTGCTTGCACTGAAAACCTGCTGCCTGACATTCGTTTGTTTATTGACCATACTCTTGCTATAGACATGTTACAGGAGTCCGCCTATACTCTTGCTACAGAAATGTTACTGGCGTCCGCTTATACTCTTGCTACAGACATGTTACTGGCATCCGCCTATACTCTTGCTACATAAATGTTACTGGGGTCTGCCTATACTCTTGCTACCGAAATGTTACAGGGGTCTGCCTATACCCTTGCTACAGAAATGTTACTGGGGTCCACCTATACACTTGGTACTGAAAGGTTTGAGGGGTTCGTCTATGCTGCCTGACACATACACAGAATGAAGTGTGTGGCAACACATAGATTTCCCATAGCTATTTAACTCACAGCACCTTGGGTCACACAAGGTGGAGGCTGGGACCGAGCCTGACCTAGGGCCCGCCCACGTACTTCCCTCACAGACTATTGCAGGTTCTACTTCGGTCATGGTTTCTCGGCCTTATTATGCCACCTCCTCCTACTTGGGGTCTGGGGATCAGCACTGGGCAACATGTATTTTCTCTTGTTACCACAGTTATCTGAGACAGTGGTTTGGGCAAAACAAAAGGAGCGTTACTGCATTATTGAGACGTTCACAGCTGCACTAGCATTCAAGTCAACTTTACGCCCACGATTATTGAGGGTGTGAGCCGAGGCCGAGGTCCTTGGCAAAGTGAAACTGCCTTGTTTGGGCGCTGTGATTTCTATATGTGTAATACTTTCCTTGGGTTCCAGGCGCTCGCCTATGCTGTTGGTGCACAAAGACTTCCCATTACGGTGTTTTACCTATCTGGCACAAATACACTGACTGACTAGGGCGGAAGTGTGGGTTGAGGTCCTGGGTGGAGCGAAACTCTGCTATGTTTGGGCACTCTCTTTTCTTCATGTTTAATACTGTCTTTGAGTTTCATGGGCTCGCCTATGCTGTGGGTGCACAAAGGCTTCCCCATTGCATTGTTCAGCTATCTGACACATACAAAGAATGAATTGGGCAGAAATGTGGGCCAAGGTGGAGGTCCTTGGCGGGGTGAAACTCTACCATTGTTGGGCACTCTGATTTCTTCATGTGTAATACTTTTCTTGGGCTCCAGGGGCTCGCCTATGCTGTGGGTGCACAAAGACTTCCCATTGTGTTGTTTTACCTGTCTGGCACAAATACACTGACTGACTAGGGCAGAAATGTTGTCTGAGGTGGAGGCCCTTGGCGGGGTTAAACTCTGCCATGTTTTGGCACTCTGATTTCCTCCTGTGTAATACCACGTTTGAGTTCCTTGGGCTCGCCAAAGCTGTGGGTGCACAAAGAATTCCCATTGCAGAGTTTTACCTGTCTGGCACAAATACACTGACTGACTATGGCAGAAACTCTGCCATGTGTGGGCACTCTGATTTCTTTCTGTGTAATACCTTCTTTGTGCACCGACAGCATAGGCGAGCCCAAGGAACTCAAAGACTTCCCATTGCGATGTTGAGCTATCTGACACCTACACAGAATGAATTGCATGGGGAAACATGGATTTCCCATTGCTATGTAACTCATAGCACCTTGGGTCACACAAGGTTGAGGCTGGGACCGAGCCTAACCCTGGGCCCACTCACATGCTTCCCACACAGTATTGCTGCATTGTGGAGATATGCAGATGTGCTGGCACCCGAGTCCCCTTTTTGCCCACGTTTGCGGCTCCTGACAATTTTGTGACGGAGGTGGCACGGGATTGGAATGATGATCGTACGTCAATTTATCATCAATTCTCAACAGCATTGTAGGCTATCGCCCACACTTTCAAAGAGGGTTGCTGCCTAGCCCTGCCAATCCTCTGCAGTATGTGCCTCCGGTCCCCCCCCCCCATCCAGTACTCACTTATAATTAGACATGAAGGCGGTGTGGCTATTAAGCGAGTGTGTGGCATGAGGCCAGCTGAATGCTGCGCAGGGAAAATTTTGTGTGCACTGTGGGCGCAGGGTCGTGCGGGGGGATTGGACAGCAATGCCAGCATGTAACCCAGGAGGCAGTGGTGTCACCCACAGGCAGTGATTGTCCTTGGTTGCAGGTAGTGTGGTGCTTAACTAAGATTTGCCAGTGTGCGTGCCTTGCTAATGAGGGTTTGTCCCAAGTAAATTGTTAGGGGGGTGATGTTAGGCTCTTGCCCCCATTTTGGCTTAATAGTGGGACCTGGGAGCCTCAGATGCAGCCATACATGCTGCCCCACATGCTGCCCCTGCCCTTCCCTATCCGTTTCTGTGGTGTTTCCATGGCTTTCTGATGCATTCTGGTGTTTTAGAAGTCATCACCTATGCGGAGCATAGGTCCCATACAAAAATGCTCGAGTCCCCCATTGACTTCAATGGGGTTCGTTACTCGAAACGAGCTCTCGAGCATTGCGGAAAGTTCAACTCGAGCAATGAGCACCCGAGCATTTTTGTGCTCGCTCATCTCTAATATTCATCAAAGATAATGAAGATTTCTGGACTATGTAACGAAGGAGAGAGGATTATAACCAAAACACAGAGCCCGAATACTGCTGGAGAAAAGAGAAGCTCAAGCTGGGTGACAGTTAAAAAGGGTAGAAGGCAAAAGAGAACCGGGGAGGCTAGTCCTGAATTGGCACAACCCAACAAGTTTGCAAAGTTGGCAGATGAGGGAGATGCCATTACAGAGCCAGCACTGCTTCAGCACGACATGCCCTCTGAAGGCCAGGGGGTTAACTGCTCCAGTGAGAAGGGGACGAGGAGTGCAGAGCAAACAAGACAGATCCTAGTGGTGGGAGACTCAATTATAAGGGAGACAGATTGGGCGATCTGCCATAAAGACCGGGACTGTCGTATGGTGTGTTGTCTTCCTGGCGCTCAAGTTTGACACATCGCAGAATGGATTGACAGATTACTGGGAGAGGCTGGTGAGGATCCAGTGGTCATGGTGCACATTGACACCAATGAACAAATTAGAGTTCACTGGAGGGCCCTAAAAAAAGGGTTTCAGGGACCTAGAATCCAAGCTTAGGACGAGGACCTCCAGGGTAGTTTTCTCGAAAATACTACCTGTACCACAAGCCACACCAGAAAGGCAGCAGGATCTTAGGGAGGTAAACAAATGGCTCCTGAGTTGGTGTAAGAAGGAGGGGTACAGGTTCCTGGAGCAGGGCCTGGTATAAAAACATAGCTATCTTATTCAGATCATTACCTATAATGCCTACGTAATTTACAAAAAGTGTCAGGGTACGCTTGCTTTTCTCCAGTACCAGAAGCTTGTTGAGCACCTTCTGTTTGAGACCATGGCACCTCAGCAAGTTTACGAGTCTAAGCAGGTGCAAAGACTCACAGAGCGACACTTTTTACACCCCATCCCTGCCACAGAGGTCAAACAAGTGTCTGGTTTGCGGCAAGCATGGGAGAAGGACAGATTTCTGGTTTTATTGCCCCATGTGCCCATCCTAACAGGGCCTCCATAATTACCCCTGTTTTGAGACATACCACATGGTTTTATGCAAGGGAAAGTAAAGGGGAAAAGACGTATAACATTTACATCTCCAGACTTCATGGGTCATCTAATTTCAGCCTATAAGCTTAGCTTATAGGTCTAAAAGTAGGTGGAAGATGCTCTTTAATAAGGTTTTATATACAGTATGAATGCTACAAAAGAGGTACTACTTTTTGATAGGATTAACACTTTGTGAAGTACCCAGGAAAGTAAGCGAAGAGCATTACGGTGCAGTGGATGCTGTAGTAATATTGAGTTATGTAGTTTGCTACTTACATTTAGGAACAGAAATTGGTGTAATGAAGGTAGTATCCAGCGTTTTGTATGGGGGCTCTTGCTTGGTGGAGGAAGGAGAGAGGTCCTGGGGAGTTTCTTCTGTTGAACTTTGAGACAAAGTGCTATCAGACTGTTGACTCGTATAGGATGTGACACTATACCCTTGGATTGAAGCAGAGAAGAAGAAAGCAGTGAGTTTTGGATAGCTGGAGAGTTTTGTCTTTGTCCTATTCATGTCAAAAGTCTACAGGGGACTTTCACTGAGAAAGTTGAGAGAGAATGTGTAAATCACTGCTCCCTGAAGCTAATTATTAGAACCGCTATACTGCTGGGGACTCAAAGCCCCTATGTCCTCACTGCCCAGCGCATAGCCACGTCTTCCTACATTTTATCTTTGTCAGGGCCAGCTTCCTTCCATAGAGCACCGTAAAACCGGATGTCATTCCGGCCAAAAGCCAACATAACTGACAATGGTGATACGTTTAACTTGTGGAGCACATTTGAAGTGCTGCAAGCAGTGATTAAAGAATCTACACAGTGGATGGTTAAATAAATATAACATGAATTACTCAAATTTCAATCAAGTTAAAAATAGGGTTACAGTAACTGTAGTTGTTAAAAGATGTATATACACTCCTGAGGAAAATTACGTACACCATCTTTTAATTGTACGTATCTGGACGTTAAAAAATCAGTTTCTTAGAAGGTCTTAAAATTAGTTAAATACAACCTCAGATGAACAGCAACAGATAACAAATTACAATGTGTGATTATTAAATAAAAACTAGGTCAAAATGCAGAAGCTATGTGTGAAAAATTAAGTACATGCTGCAAGCAAGGATACTTTTGTTGTCTCACATAAGTAAGATTATCCAACGACACTCAATTTTTGTATACCATAATTTTATTGAAAGTCAATAAAAATCTGTTTTTATTATGGAGGGTCCAAGAGTGGGGGAAATATCCTTTATATTTTAGAAATTAAGTACACCCTTACTGTTTCAATAGGAATTAACTAGTTAAGTAGCAGCCAGATACTTCTAATCTAATCTAAATGTGATAAATTAATTATCAACAAATGTGACCACCTCTATAAAAGAAAATGTTTTGGCAGTGTGCTGGTCTGGAGCATTTAGGTGTGTGTTAACACAATGCCAAGGAGAAAAGACAGCAACAATGATCTAGGAAGCTATTCTTGATGATCATCAACCTGAGAAGGGTTATAAGGCCATTTTCAAACAACGTGGAATCTATCATGCTAGAGTGAGAAATATTATTCACAAGTCAAAAACATTCAAGACTGTTGACAAATGACAATCTTCTCAGGAGTGGACTCCAATTATATCTATCCTAAGGTCAGACCTTGCAATGCTCAGAGAAATTACAAAAATCCAAGAGCCACATCTTTGACATTAAAGACCTGAGTTAGGCATGTTCAATGTTCAAGTTCATAACAATACAATTAGAAAAAATTTAACAAGTAGGACTTGTTTGGATGGCTTGCAGGGAGATAGCCTCTTCCTTCTAAAAAGAACATGGCAGCACAGCTAAAGTTTACAAAGTTGGATCTGAGCAAACCACAAGACATCTAGAACAATATCCTGTGGACAGATGAGACAAAAATGGAGATATTTTGCCATAATACCCAGCGCTATGCTTATGCTGATATGCTGTATTTGGTTTTCACAAGAGACCTCATATCAGATGTCAAATACATTGATGAAAAAGTGATGATTTGGGCTTGTTTTGCAGCCATTAAGCACCTTGCCGTCATTGAGTCAACCGTGAACTCCTCTGTATACCAAAGTATTCTAGAGTCATATGTGATGCCATCTATCTAAAACTTAAAGCTTGGTCAAAACTGTGCTATGCAACAGGACAATGATCCTAAGCACAGTAGTAAATCTGCATCAGAATAGCTGAAACAAGAGAAAATCAAAGTGTTGCAATGGCCCAGTCAATGTCCAGACCTCAGCACAATTTAAATGCTGTGCATAAATGAATGCACACAAACCTCTATAAACTGATGCAACTCCCCAAGATCGATGTGAGAAAATAATTACTTCAAACCATTGATTCAAGTGATGTAGTTAATTTTCACACACTGCTTCTGCATTTTGAGATTGTTTAGTTAAACAAATAATGATACAGTGAAATTTGTCATGTTTTGTTGTTCATCTAAAGGTCGTAGTGACCAAATTCTAAAAACCTTTAAGGAACATACTTTTTTACATATGTCCTGATATATAAAGCCATATAATTTAAAGGTGTACTTATTTCTTCTCCGGATTGTAAAAGCAAAAGCATTATATCCTCAATTATCCTCGAGATTTAGGTTCATTGATGCATTGTAATAGGTCTGATTTTTATGTTCCTGGACACATCCTTCACTGCATGTACAAATGGAGGATCAATTCCATATTTTTAGAGAAACGTCAAATAAAGAAATTTATATTAACCACTTAGTGACCGACCTATTTTGTGCCTTAAGGACTAAGTGATTTCTATTGTTGCATTGCAAGAAGGCTCGTTTTGGGGGGAACAAGTTGTATATCTTAATGGCATCACTCTGGGGGTACATATAATGTGTTGTATAACTTTTATTACATTTTGGAGGTGTGCAGATGGGAAAAATGTCCAGAAATTCTACAATTGTTTGGGGGGTTTGCCTTTACAGCATTCACTATTCAGTAAAAATAACATGAAAACTTTCTAATCTGGATCAGTTTATGTACATGTTATTTTACTTTATTTTTCTGCTTTAGCACAATAAAAACATGTTTTTAAAGAAAAATGATTGAATCTACATCATCGCATTCGAAGAACCACAACATTTTACTTTTTCAGGCAATTGAGCTGTGAGGTCCTTTTTTTTTGCTAGAAGAGTTAAAGTTTTTATTGGTACCATTTTGAGTTACATATGACTCTTGGGCTGCTTGTTATTACAGTTTTTTGGGATACGAACAATAGAAAATCAACAATTCTGGCATTACTTTTTAAAATAATTTTTATGGTGTTCACCATGTGAGATAAATAAAATATTTTTTTTGTTTAGGTCACTACGAATGTAGCAATACCTATTATGTTTTGAGATTCACTGTTTTGTTTTTTTTTGCTTTTTATCAATTTAAACAGGTTTTTGTGGAGAAAAATATGTGCTTTTTGTTATTGGATTCTTTTCTTTAAATTGGACTTTATCGAACCTTTTTAATACTATTTTATAGTTCCCAAAGTGGACTTGGAGATATGATCATTCAATTGCTAGGATAGCATACTGCATTACTTATATAGTGCATTCTACTAAGTGTATGACAGCAGCTTGGGAAATGGAGCCTAACAGGCTGAGTTACATGGCAGATACGGAGGACTTTGTCAGGCTTTCAGTTGCCATGGGAAACCATTGGTACTTTGCAATCACACTGCGGCGTGCTGATGGGTGACAGGAACAGCTCCCTCTCCATGTCATCGGCTTACATGCTACAGTTGCTATTTAGTGTGGCATGTTAGGGGACTTAAAGTGGAAGGATTTAAGGCTTCTCTATAACTGCCTGTTAGAGCAAGAGTGTGGCTATCAGTAGTCACTTAAGTCACCGCTGTAAAAAGATGCATGTCAGGTTTAAAGCCAGTTGGTGACCGCCGGAAAAAAGATCTTATTGGTGGTCACTAAAAAGTGAAATATTGAATCAGGTAATAAAATACTTATAAAAGTAAAAATGCTGAATATATTATTTTTCTGACTATTTGGCCTCATTCAGATGAGCGTGGTTTACACGCTGCTATGGCAGCGTGTAAACCACGCTGCTGACATGCAGGAATTCTGTGGTGAACGAGCTGCTCTGTTCTCCGTGGAGCAGCCCATTCACATGTCCGTGCTGTAAGCAGAGTGCTGCCGCTGCTCCCATAGGTACCTGTGGTCAGCACCATGGACAATGCTGCAGCACGGAGCTGACAGGCGAGTGAGCACTTGCTGTCCTATCTTTTTTAGCAGCACAGATTCTGCTATAAAATTCAGGGGGTTTTTTTGCTATAGAAGCATGGTTTACATGCTGCTGTAGCAGCGTGTAAACCCCACTTGTCTGAAAGAGGCCTAAGATGCACATTTTAATTCCAGAAAATGGAGATAAAATCTGCGTGCATCTTATCTTGTGAATGTACCTTTAAAACAGTTGTTTAGCTATCTTCTTTCTATCTATAAAGAATATAGAGGTACTAACTACACCCAGATCCTGTGCTGAAAAAAACACTCTAAATTGCTGGCCACTAGAGGGATCCCTTTCCTTTAATTTGCTGTCTGCTACTATTTGCTAGTAACAGAATTATGAAGAAGGGTTCCAGTGGTCAGATTCTTCCTGATCTATCAGTTTTCACCTATAACCATAATACTTCTTTAAGGTGTGCAATGTTGATAACCCACTAAGGACATGGCCCCCTTTTTTTCATTTTTGGTTTTTCCCCCCACTTAAAAAAAAAATTATGACTTTTTTATTTATCTATCGCCGCTGCTGGGCTTGTTTTTGGTGGGACGAGTTGTACTTTTTAATGTGTCATTATCGTGTGTTTATCCTTCGAGATAGTTGTGCGAGGGCTCATCTTGTGTGGTACATTCTGTAGTTTCCGTTGGTACCATTTTTAAATACATACAACTTTTTGATCACTTCTTATTACATTTTTTCTTGGAGACAGGGTGACCAAAAACACAATTCTGGCATTCTTTATTTTTTTTTTCTGACGATGTTCACCATACTGGGTAAATTATGCATTACTTTGATAAAGTCTCCATAGGGAACAAGAACATGCAATGCTATAATCGCTCCTGCAGTAGGATGTAATGCCATAGCATTACATTATACTGCAATGTGACAGGCCTATGGCATGTCTTGATAGGCATTCAGCTATGACAGCCCTGGGGCCTTTCAGAAGGCTGCCATGACACCCACACAGCAACCCGCGATCTCATAGTGGGAGGGTCGAATGGGCCCCAAACATCATTCAGGGGGGAATAAATGCTGCTGTAAGAATTGACAGTGGCATTTAAAGGGTTAACAGCTCTGATGAGCCGTGTGGCTTATTAGAGTTTGTTGTGGGCAGATGTCTGCTATAAGAAACAGCTGGCAGTCGCAATATATGGAGTGAGATCACTTCATACATATCCCAACATTGCAGGACGTAACTGTATGTCCTGCAGTTTTATAGTGTTATAAGTGGAATAACCATTGAAAATTACGTTTTTTAGGGTAGAAACAGCTGATATATTCAAAGATTGCAAACTCAAAGCAGCAGCCTCTGGCTTCACATTCAGCCTGCGATATGTACGTATGTCCGCATTCGATTTTGTCTCCTGACTCCACTTCACATGAATCGAAAGCTGTAAGACAATAAGAAAATTGAATTATCATTCAGATTTTTGTGAACAATGTTTGATCAGTGTGAGTCTGAGTTTTGGACTCCTCTGCTAGTCCAATGAATGCAGCAAGCCACGAAACCAAGCAAAACCCCTAGTGTAAATGAGCTGCTATGACTGGGTAATCAATGCCGCAGCCCCTACTTTGTGCTGATGAGGGGGGACACTATCAAATTGGAAGATGGAATATTGCCTCTGCAGCCCCACATGCTGGAAAGTAGCATTCCTACAAGTGAATGTCAGACTATTTAACAAGCCTTGTAGTTGAGTATGAAAAGAAGACAAGTCCTTCTCCAGAATGAAAGGATAAACTATACACGCACAGCAGTTTTTTTGAGTATTTGCCCCTCATCAGTTTGCAGTAGATTTGCTAGCTTGACTAGGTGAGAGGCCTTTGATGTAGTGTGGAAAGTGTATGGTTTCTCCTTGGGGCGAATACCTAGTGAGGAGACTTATAAGGCCATCCATGCTCCTCTGGGAAATTTACGCAAATAGGAAGATGGAATAATGCCTCTGCAGCTAATGCAATGAAACATATCGTATGGAACATAATATGAATATGGAAAAAATAATTAGTATGTTCTAATGCTTCTAACAGTCCAGCCGAGGAGAGAAGGTTCCAAAAAAATATCCAAAACATGTCTTTTGGATAGAACTGTTTGAATGTACCTTGTACTATTTCTTGTGGTGAAATATTTGAAGCAGTAAAATTGTTATTTTGAACTGTATTTAAATGGTGAGAAACGCTGCGGTGCAGGAATTGGTTTGTAATACTGGATCTCTGTGTGTTTAGACGCTTACCCAATAAACTGTATGGAGATTTCAGGAACGTTGAAGTGTATACAAAGGTCTGCAAAAAAATTCATACATATCCCAACATTGCAGGACGTAACTGTATGTCCTGCAGTGTTATAGTGTTATAAGTGGAATAACCATTGAAAATTACATTTTCTAGGGTAGAAACAGTTTGCAAACTCAAAGCAGCAGCCTCTGGCTTCACATTCAGCCTGCGATATGTACGTATGTCCGCATTCGATTTTGTCTCCTGACTCCACTTCACATGAATCGAAAGCTGTAAGACAAGAAGAAAATAGAATTATCATTCAGATTTTTGTGATCAATGTTTGATCAGTGTGAGTCTGAGTTTTTGGACTCCTCTGCTAGTCCAATGAATACAGCAAGCCACGAAACCAAGCAAAACCCCTAGTGTAAATGAGCTACTATGACAGGGTAATCAATGCTGCAGCCCCTGCTTTGTGCTGATGAGTGGGGAGACTAGATGATGAAACCCTATCAATCATTCAAAAAGGGCTATCTTGAGGATGCCCAAAGATTACATAGGAAGACTCCCGAATTATAAATGGCACATAGTGGGTGGATCAACAGACAAATAGACACAAAAAATGGCGCACAAAGTGGAGAAAATGTTACTTCCAGGATATCAAAGATCTTTCCATTATGTATAAACAAGTCAAGGTCATACATATGCGTATACTAAAGCTCACCCCCTCACATCCAAGCAGCACTGTAATGCCAAATCCAGCCATTAGGTGAAAATCGAAGAAAAAGAATGAGTAGCACTTAATGTAACAAACGTGACAAGTCAAGAACAGCCATTTATTAGAACAAACAAAGTTCAACGCATTTTGGAGGTAGAGCATAGTTTACCCTTTATCAGGAGTAGAACAGCAATCATAAAATTATGTCTCTTACAACGTGCGCTTTATAGTGTAAAGTGGATGCGGAAATGCTGTGTAATTTACCATGGAAATTCCCACTGCAGACATTCCGCAGCATTTCTGTCACATGCAAACATACCCTAAGTCAGCTTGAGGTATGCTCCCACATTCAGAGTAGCCCCATATATCAGCCCAAATAGTAATAGTGACCCCCACAGTGGCCTCAGTAGTAATAGTGACCCCTATATTGGCCCCAGCATTAATAGTGTCCCTGATATCAGCCTCAGTACTAATAGTTTCCCCCACAGTGACCTCAGTAGTAAATTTGACCCCCACAGTGGCCTCAGTAGTAAAAGTTACACCCACAGTGTCCTCCGTAGTAATGGTGACCTCCAACAATTACCTGAGTAGTAATAGTGTCCACCAGAGTGGCCTCAGTAGTAATAGTGTCCCCCACAGTGGCCTCAGTAATAATAGTGCTCCCTATATAGTCCCCAGTTGTAATAGTGACCCCTACAGTGGCTTCAGTAGTCATACTATTATTACTAGGGCTGATATAGGGGACACTATGACCAGTAGTGTCCCCTATATCGGCCCCAGTGACAGTGTTCACACTATAGTGGCCTCAGTAGTAATTGTGTCCCCTATATAGGCCCCAGTTGTAATAGTGACCCCTACAGTGGCTTCAGTAGTCATACTATTATTACTAGGGCTGATATAGGGGACACTATGACCAGTAGTGTCCCCTATATCGGCCCCAGTGACAGTGTTAACACCATAGTGGCCTCAGTAGTAATTGTGTCCCCTATATAAGCCCTAGTAGTAATAGCAGCGTCCCTGAAACCCACATACTTACCTTCTCCTTCTCTTCTCAGTGCTGCTGCAGGTGGAAGTGTGTGCACCCTGATGCCTCCTCCTTTCTACTGTGGAACAAAGAAGCCGAAGTTAGGGGAGGAGGTTCCCGGGTGCACACACTGCCGTCAGTGTGTGCACCCAGCATCAGTGCCAGTAGCAGCCTAGCTGAGTGATTACTGGCCGGGGAGCCACGGCACCCCAGCTGGTAATCACTATTGTAGTGAGCAGCTGTCGGCGTGCGTGCCAACAGAGAAGGCTCTGCATGCCCCCTCTGCTATGTGTGTCATATTCGCCACCATGGTTCTGGTCTATGTTTGCACTGTCTTGCCTATAGACAGTATTAGTGAATATACTCTGTTATATTTCACCTCAGGACACATATGGAACAGCATGACCACTAGCCACAGAATGTACTATGCCTCAGGAGAGAGTTAAATAATCATACAATCAGTTCAGTGATTTGCCATCAAGTTGAAAATGGTTAGTTAGGCTGGGCTCACAGAAACGGCTAGGATTCCACATGCGGTATGCCCACTAGACAAATTCAGGATACGATGCAGCAGAAGAAATTACAAATATATGCAATATTTTTTATGAACAAAATAATGAAAATGAGTAATGTTATAATAAGCAAACAATCCAGCCTTGTCTGGCCCACTGAGGAGTCGGTGAATCCCTGGTCAGGCAAGATAAACAAGATACATCATACACAGACAGCTGCTTTGGGGTATTTGCCCCTCATCAGTATGCAATAAGTTTGTTGGCTTGGCGGGGGCGTGGCTTGGAGAGGCACCGGGGCGGCAGCAAACTTTTAGGCTCCGCTCGGATACAGGCACTTCCAGCTATAAAAAGCATTATTGGAGGGGAAAAATCATAAAAGCAGACCGGGGAACTCACCAGGACAGCATGTCAGCGAGAAGGAGTGGCTCAAAACCAGTGCCGACAAAGCTAGAGACCTTCTTTGCGGCGCGCGGGTCTCCCACTGCAATGACCGCGCAGGAGATCGTGCCGGCAGCTCACACAGACCAGGAGCAAGAAGCCGACGGCCGCTCTGCACAAGAGACAGCAGCGGAGGAAAGAGCAACAGAAAGCTCTGCCGGAGCAAACGGAGGCTCTCATCATGTCACAGCCATACCGAGATGCACAAAAGAAAGGTCAGTGAATGGGGGGAAAAGCGCTGCCAAGGGGACCCCTGCACCTAAAATGGCGCCGACCACGCTGACACACACAATTAGAACCCCCACTAGCAGCCCAGAAAAACAGAGGCAGAAGATGTCTCAGGCTGCTGAAAACGTTTCAGAGGCTGAACATCCCCATGAGAAGGGAGATGAAAGAGATCTGGATAATCTCACTGCATCTGATAAACCGGTGACTGAGCTGTATATAAAAGAGATAGTGTTGGCATTAAGAAACACTATACAAGCAGACATATCAACACTAACCTCAACGGTAAATTCATCCATTCATGATATTAACAACAAAATAGAAAAGCATGATAAAAAACTGGAAGAAATGGTGGGTTCGCACAACTCACTAATTGATTCCCACTATGAATTAGAAGAAAAAGTCAACAAACTGCAACTCAAACTATCCGATTTAGAGGATAGAAACCGACGCAAGAACGTCAAAATAAGAGGGGTACCCAAAAATTTTTCCAATGCAGAAAATGTAAACTACATTACGCGATTTATGCAGACCATGCTCCCCAACACGCCAACGCAAGAATTCAGGATTGACAGAGCCCACAGACTACCGCGCCCAAAATTTCTTAAAGAGGAATACCCCAGAGACGTTATAGCACGAATTCATTATTTTGGCACAAAAGAAGCCTAAATGTATGCAACAAGAAAAACACAACCTCTACCAAACCCATATTCTGAACTGCGTATATTCGCGGACTTGTCGCAATCCACCTTGGAAGCGAGGAGAAGCTTCGCAACAATTACCGCTTCCTTGAGAAAAGCTAGCATCCCGTACAAGTGGGGATTTCCCACAAAAATTATAGTTATGAAAGAAGGAAGAACCCATATCCTCCAAGACCCCAAATCTGCGACAGACATCTTAAACTCCTGGGGAATTACACCGCAAGATCTAACCTATACAGACGCTAATACAAAAAAAAGAAGACGCCAACAAAACACCAGCCGGGGTTCCCCACCCCCGGAGTGATCCATAGAAACCCACCTCCAATAGACACAGAACAACGTCTTACGAAGTGCCTGCTCGAGAAAGCCGGACTTTTCTCCCCCACCGAAAAATGCAAGTTTTAACTTGCCCTGTCGATCTTAATGTATTTGTCAGTTACATCCTCAGCATTCTGACTCTCGCGTCAGATACATTTTTATGTACTGGCCCTACACGAAACGAGGATTTTGTTTGGTTCTTTTTTTCTTGTTATTTTGTTTTTACAGGCACCCACGCATCACAGGCTCCCCCAAGTCTACAACTTCATCGCCATCCACCATCTACATGGCGGTGAAAATCCTATCGATTAACGCCAACGGCTTGAACTCGCCATTCAAGAGACGATCTGCATGGAGAGAGGCAATTATGCAAAATGTTGATATTATGTGTATACAGGAGACCCATTTGTTAGAAGTGGATAAATGCAGAATGTTCCATAGAATGTTTCCGCAGGTTATATTTGCATGTGCCCCAAAAAAACAAGCAAGAGTGATGGTAGCGTTCCGAGACAGGGTTCCATTCACAATCGACAAACAGATAGGCGACCCAAAAGGTCGCTACTTAATTTTAGTAGGCTCCCTTAAGAATATAAAAATTACCATAGTCAACACATATGTAACAAATTCAAAACAAGTTAATTTTCTTAACAAACTAAAAAAAAAATCAGCCAGGTAGCGGAAGGTCCAATAATGATAAATGGCGACTTCAACCTAGTCCCTGATAGAGAGCTTGACACTACAAACCCAAAACTTAAGAGAAACGCCACCCTGGGGGAATGGCTATACAGAAACGCGTTCTATGACACATTCCGGTGCTCCAATGCCTCTGCAAAAGAATATTCACACTATTCGAATAGACACAAATCTTTCTCACGCATAGACTTATGCTTAGTTGAGAAGAAACTTTTAGCATCAATACAAAAAGCGGAGATCGGTACGGCCACCTGGTCTGACCACGCTCCAATTATAACAATACTGAATATGGGAGGCCTTGGACAACCGACCAAATCTTGGAGAAACAATAGCTATCTAATGAGCATACCCAAATATAGGGAAAAAATTTAAGAAGCATTAAAAGAATACTTTAAATTTAACGCCATCCCACAAACAGACCCAGTAATGGTGTGGAATGCCCATAAAGCATATATGAGAGGAATCTTAATAAAGTTAGGCTCCAAATACAAAAAAGTTTGTTGACTTGGCCAAATGAGAAGCCTTTGATGTAGGTCCAGAAGGTTATGGTTTCTCCTCAGGGATAAAACCTTGTGAGGAGCCTTTTAAGGCCATCCATGTTCATCTGTGAAATGCATACAAATTGGAAGATGGAATATTGCCTCTGCAGCCCCACATAGTGGAAAGCAGCATTCCTGCAAGTGAATGTCAGACTATTTAACAAGCCTTGTAGTTGAGTAGGAAAAGAAGCCAAATCCTTCTCCAGAATGAAAGGATAAACTATACACGCACAGCAGTTTTTTTGAGTATTTGCCCCTCATCAGTTTGCAGTAGGTTTGCTAGCTTGACTAGGTGAGAGGCCTTTGATGTAGTGTGGAAAGTGTATGGTTTCTCCTTGGGGCGAATACCTAGTGAGGAGACTTATAAGGCCATCCATGCTCCTCTGGGAAATCTATGCAAATAGGAAGATGGAACAATGCCTCTGTAGCTAATGCAATGAAATATAGCGTATGGAACATAATATGAATAGGAAAAAATAATTAGTATGTTCTAATACTTCTAACAGTCCAGCCGAGAAGAGTAGGTTCCAAAAAATATCCAAAACATTTCTTTTGGACAGAACTGTTTGAATGTACCTTGTACTATTTCTCGTGGTAAAATATTTGAAGCAGTAAAATTGTTATTTTGAACTGTATTTAAATGGTGAGAAACGCTGCGGTGCAGGAATTGGTTTGTAATACTGGATCTCTGTGTGTTTAGACGCTCACCCAATAAACTGTATGGAGATTTCAGGAACGTTGAAGTGTATACAAAGGTCTGCAAAAAAATTCATACATATCCCAACATTGCAGGACGTAACTGTATGTCCTGCAGTGTTATAGTGTTATAAGTGGAATAACCATTGAAAATTACATTTTTTAGGGTAGAAACAGTTTGCAAACTCAAAGCAGCAGCCTCTGGCTTCACATTCAGCCTGCGATATGTACGTATGTCCGCATTCGATTTTGTCTCCTGACTCCACTTCACATGAATCGAAAGCTGTAAGACAAGAAGAAAATAGAATTATCATTCAGATTTTTGTGATCAATGTTTGATCAGTGTGAGTCTGAATTTGTGGACTCCTCTGCTAGTCCAATGAATACAGCAAGCCACGAAACCAAGCAAAACCCCTAGTGTAAAAGAGCTGCTATGACAGGGTAATCAATGCCGCAGTACCTTCTTTGCGCTGATGAGTGGGGAGACTAGATGATGAAACCCTATCAATCATTCAAAGAGGGCTATCTTGAGGATGCCCAAAGTTTACATAGGAAGACTCCCGAATTATAAATGGCACATAGTGGGTGGAAAAACAGACAAGGAGACACAAAAAATGGCACACAAAGTGGAGAAAATGTTTCTTCCAGGATATCAAAGATCTTTCCATTATGTATAAACAAGTCAAGGTCATACATATGCGTATACTAAAGCTCACCCCCTCGCTTTTCTCTAACATAGTACATGGTCTGCTAGAAGTTTTGGACAAGGCAGTCTGCATGTCCTGTTTATTATAACATCCTGCAAGGGACACTTCAGTACCAGCGATTTCTAGATCTCTAGAATGCCTCAGAACGTAATATTGTCCTCTTAGTCCGTCACTTTATTTTGAAGTCTCTCAAGTTCTGATTCCGAGTTATAATATGAATTTATAAAATTATTATGTGATTATGTGAATTCTGTCATTTTAGTCTCCATATGGGTAATTCTATTCTCTGCCTCAGTGATAGCCAAGCTAAGGGGTTGAATACGTTGAGCATAGTTGTCATGTAATGAAATTTGCAATGCTTTCAGCAGCCCGTTCCTGGAGGCATCCGTAAATAATGTATCATTAACAGGAATATCATCAAAAATAGCCGCGATGGCGGGTAATGTAGCTTTAGAAAATGTTTGGTCACTTATCCCTGCATCAAGTTGTTCCTCTGGAGGGTTCATTCTCTGCTTTTGCTTTGCTTAGCTGATGAAGGAAAAGAGGCCACAACCACCATGTGGCCAGGAAGATGATGATGATGACTGGGTTATTGCAAAGACTTCCACCTGGCTTTTGCAGGGCTTTCCTTTGAGTTTGCCAACAAACTTGCGAGGCTTAGCTGGAAATTTTCATTAATCAATGGTTTAGGGTGCGTTCACACGAGCGCATAAACGGCGCGTTTTTGCGACCAAACGTATATACGTGACCATCTGAGGCAATGGTTTCGAATGTATTTGTTCACATGGGCGATTTTACGGCGCGTAAAAACGGCAACCCGAAAAAAAAACGGAACATATGCGACCGAAATACGCGCCAACGCATATTCGATGGCCGAAAAGATAGTTTGCAAAGTAGGAACAAACGAAAATACGCTTTCTAGCTCTGGTCGTGATCGGCGAAAAACGTTCTCTCCGGCGATTATACGTTGCGCTCGTGCGAACGTAAATACACCTACGCTCGTGTGAACGCACCCTTAGAGCCAGACCTTCACCTCGACCCCTCAGACTACGAATGCTCAGGCGGATGCTCCGCAGGCTCAGACATTGGGGAGCTTCCCCATGAGCTTCTGGCCACCCCATCTTGGTTCTGCGCCAAGGACTGAAAGAAGTAAAAAATGAACCAGGTTCTCCAGATTGGCTGTTGATCTCTTCCCTCTCCCTGGAATCCAGGATGACCGAGCAGCAGGTGAGGCCCATTAAGCTGTAGTTATTAAGATTTGGAGCCACTGTGGAGCCCTGTTGGTTCAGGAGCTCTGCAGTCATGCAGCCATTTAATTCTTCAGCCAAGCTATGCAGATTTTGGAGCTGAATTTTCCACTGGACAGTAAGTTCCACACATTCCATCCTGTGCAAAAGGACCCTTAAAAGGCCATTTTCAATCAACAATAGTAGTGGACATCCCAACAAATTCGCCCTAAGGTCCGAGCAAGCAATGCTCAGAGATATTGCAAATACTCCAAAAGCTACATCTCAGACCCTAAAGGCTTCCGCATGCTAAATATTCAAGTTTATTACAATGCAATTAGAGATTGGCTCAACAACTATAACTTGTTTGGAAAAGTTGCCAGGAGAAAACGTCTTCTTTCTGAAAAAGATCATGGCTGCACCGCTAAAGTTTGCAAAGCTGTAACTAAACAAACCACAAGACTTCTAGAACAATGTAATGTGGCCAGATGAGACCAAAGTGGAGATGTTTAATTAATATTCTGTGTTTGGTTTTCACCAAACACCTCATTTCAGCTGTCAAGCATGTAAAGATTCTACAGGTTTCAGAAGGGTCTTGAGATCACAATGGTCTGAACTAGTAAAATATTTGTTTTTGGATCGCAAGTTCTCTTGAAGGCCATATATGCATTCTTGGTTAAAATCTTGCACAATGTTTGGCCATTCATTTAAATGGCCCGAAGTAGATCTGAGATTTTCCAAATCCCAGGTTGAATATAGTTATAAGGCCGCTTTCACATGGGCTACAAAATCGCACGATTTTCCATCTATGCGACAGCGCTACAAAACACATGTTTGTGAAACCCATGCTTTCCAATGGGTGTCTTCACATTAGCTATGCTTTAACTGATGCTATGTTGCGAGGGAGAAAAATCACGGCATGCTCTATCTTGCAAAATAATGGTGGCAGCATCAAAAGGTGCAAAAAAGTCCAAGAAAGTTTTATTCTCCCATATCAAAAACGATAATACAGCGATATTTCGACCAATGATTTGGTCTTTATCAGGCTCTATCTTTGGCATGCTCTATCTTGCCGCGATTTGTGTTTTTTTTTTGGTAGGTCATGTTTCCCTACAAAGCCTCCTTGTTTATCGCATCACATAGCACAAACTTGCAATTTTTGTGCCATGCAATACAATTTTAACATTGAAAACACAAGAAAAAGCATCGCTGCTGCTACAAAAGCATGGAACAAAGCTGCGATATTGCTGCCATTTTGCAGCAATGATATCGCTGTCACTGTGTGAACGAGGTCTAAGAGATAAAAAACCTAATTGGGTTTTTTCTTATTTCGATTTATGATTGGTACGATGTGATAGAGAAATCTAGACCCTTTAAGAAGGCCTGGTGTCTTTAAGATGTCCGAAAGAGGTTAAAATTGACCTCTTTGCAGCATTGGCTTAATTATGGGGAAATAATGGGGAAGTCTAAAACTTACATCCCCGGACTTTATTGGTCCCCTACTTTCAGCCCATAAGTTTAGTTTGTAGGGCTAAAAGTAGGTGATATATGCCCTTTAATAAGGCTTGAGATATGAATGTCGCAAGTGAGGTACTACTTTGTAGGATAAGCGGTCATACTTTGTGATATAGTAGATAGAGTAAACTGTGAAGAGCCTAAAACTGCAGTGGAAAGTATCTTGGTATTAAGTGAGGTAGTCTTTTACTTACCTGCGGGAGTAGAAGTTGATGGGAAGGTATTATCTGGTATAGTCCACTGGGGCTCTTGAATGGTGGAGGAAGGAGAGAGGTCCTGGAGAGTTTCTTCTGTTGAACTTTCAGACTGTTGGGTCGTATAGGATGTGGTGCTATACCCTTGGATTGAAGCAGAGAAGAAGAAAGCAGTGAGTTTTGGATAGCTGGACAGTTTTGTCTTTGTCCTGTTTATGTCAAAAGGCTACAGGAGGCTTTTACTGAGAAAATTTAGGGAGAATGTGCAAATTATTAGAGTCACTATACTGCTTGGGGATCAGAGTACCTGACAATATGTCTGCACTCCCCACCATATGGCCATGTCTCCCTGCATTTTATATTGTACAGTGGATAGCATTTTCACTAATGTCAGGGCCCACTTCCTTTCAAGACCGGAAGTCGTCCTGACCGGAAGCTGATGTAACCGAAAATAGGAATACGTTGAACAAATGGAGTGCATCATCCCATTCTAAGACTCACAACATTTTTATTTTTCTGGCAATGGAGTTATGTGAGGTCTTGTTTTTGTTTTGTGAGAAAAATTATATTTTTTATTGGTACCATTTTGAGATATATATAACTTTTGTGCGGCTTTTTATTACAGTTTTTGGGAGACTGTAATAAAAAAGAAAAAAGAAAACCAGCAATTCTGGCGTTACTTTTAAAATTATTTTACGACGTTTTCACATGTGAGATAAATAACTAAATATTTTCATTGTTTGGGCCGTTACAAACATGGCAATACCTATTACATTTTGGGTTTTACCTTTTTTGGGGGATTTTTATCCATTTGAAACTGATTTTTGTGGGGAAAAAAATATGTATTTTTTAATTATTGGAAACTTTTCTTTAAATTGAACTCTACTGAACGTTTTTAATGTTATTTTTTAGTTCCCAAAGTAGACTTGGAGATGTGATTGTTCAATTGCTAGGATAGTACACTGCATTACTTATGTAGTGCATTCTACTAAGTTTATGACAACAGCCTGTAAGACTTTGTGGGAAATGAGTTACATGGCAGATATGAAGGACTTTGACAGGCTTTCGGATGCCATGGGAACCCATTGGTACCTTGTGATCACACTGCGGGGTGCTGATGGGTGAAAGAAAGAGCCCCCTCTGTGTCATCTGCTTACATGCTGCAGTTGCTATTTATTGTGGCATATAAGGGGTTAAACTGGAAGGATTTAAGGCTTCTCTATTACTGCCTGTTAAAACAGGAAAGTGGATATAAGTAGTCTCCTAAGTCACTACCTTTAAAATAGATGTATGTATAGGTTTAAAGCCAATTAGTGACCGTCGTAAAAACTGATTTGGTGGTCACTAAGGGGTGAAATATTGAATTGCATAAAAAATAATTATAAAGGTAAAAAGGTGAAAAAAAACACTCTAAATTGCGGGCCGCTAGAGGGATTCATTCCTTTTATTTGCTGCCCACTACTATTTGCTATGTGAAGTCCTTCTCTAGTAACAGAGTCACCAAGAAGGGTCCCAGTGGCCAGATTCCCATTGATCTATCAGTTTTAACCTATAATCAGAATACTCCTTTAGAATAACCATTGAACCTTTAGGGTAGAAACAGTTGATATCTTCAGTGATCGTTGAGTCAAAGCAGCAGCCTGCGGCTTCACATTCAGCCTGCGAGACTTTCATAAATATGCATCTGATTCTGTCTTCTGACTCCACTTCACATGACTCGGAAGCTTTAAGACAAGAAGAAAATAGAATTATCATTCAGATTTTTGTGATCAATGTTTGATCAGTGTAAGCCTGAGTTTTTGGACTCCTCTGCTAGTCCAATGAATACAGCAAGCTTCGGTACCAGGCAAAGCCACTAGCTACTATGCCTGGGTAATCAATGCTGCAACCCCTTTATTGTGCTGATCAGTGGACATACTGGATGATGAATCCCTATCAATCATTCGAAGATGGGCTATCCTGAAGATGCCCAAAGATCACATCGGAAAACACCAGCATTTTAAATGGCACATAGCGGATGGATCAACAGAAAAAGAAACACAAAAAATGGCGCACAAAGTGGAGAAAATCGTTCTTCAAGGATATCAAAGATCTTTACATTAGGTATAAACAAGTCAAGGTCATACATATTTGTATAGTAGAGATCACCCCCTCACATCCAGACAGAAGTGTAATTGCAAATCCAGCCATTAGGTGAAAATCCAAGAATAAAATAAGTAGCACCTAATGTAACCAATGTGACAAGTCCAACCCTTTATTAGAACAAACAAAATTCAATGCATTTTCGAAGTGGAGCATAGTTTCCCCTTTATCAGGAGTAACATCAATCATAAAATTATGTCTCTTACAACGTTCCCTTCAGGGCTAAGTCACACGGGCGCATCGGCGCCCATGTTACTGCAGGTGGCAGACAGCCATACCTGAAGACGGACGTCTCTCCGCAGCGCCGGGAGAATGAACATGTGACCAGCTCCATTGCCGATCATGTGTTCTTTCATCAGCGCTGCAGAGTGACGTCCGTCTTCAGGTACGGCCGTCTTCTTTCTGCAGTAACGGCTCAGTCACACTGGCGCATCGGCGCCGGTGTACGGGTGACGATGCGCCCGTGTGACTGAGCCCTCATAGTGTACAGTGGAAAGCATTTTTCCTAACATCAGGGCTGGAGTCTCACCATAGAGTTCAGAAGACCTGAAGTTATCCCAGTGGAAGCCGGTATAACCGGTAATGGTGATGCGTTGCACCTGTGAAACATAGTGGGCCTTATTTACCATTCAAAATATGACAGTTTTCTTGCAGAAATTATGGCAGAAAACTGTCTTACATGACTTGAGCCACATTTACTATGTGTTTCTAGACACTTTTTTAGACCGTTTTTCAAACTTGTCTGCAAAAAAAAGCATGGCCTAAATGGTTATAAGAAGTGCCCTATATTTTCCCAAATTGCACCAGATTTTTGTTGTATACCAAGTCAATTATTTGGGGGTCTAAACTTAGACTAGACAGACTTAAAAAATTCCACAGTTTTATCCTTCAGCAGAGCCACTATGATAAACTAGCGCATTGTAGGACTGTATAGTCCGGTGATAGCAAAACTTTTAGAGACCGAGTGCCCAAACTGCAACCCAAAACCCACTTATTTATCGCAAAGTGCCGACACATCAAGGGGCCGGGTTTATCACGACATATTATTATCTCTTCATCGTTATAAAAAGGATAGAGCCATTTCAAAGCAGATAAGGAGGAAGTCCTGTGGTTGCTTCCTAGCTGGAGTACCATTGGTTCAGATTTTGACTGGAAATCAGCAGCGGATATGCAGCTGATTTCATACTATATGGCGCTACCCATCACCTCCTCCGAAGGCGTCCCACTGTCAGCACTCCCCTGCTTCCACTTTCCAGCAGCCTGTAGTAGCCTCACCTGACTAGCATCACCTTACCAGTGGTGCCGTACTTGACCAGGCCGCTGGGAACATTAAGCCAGAGAGCACTGACAGCGGGAAGCCTATGAAGGAGGTGAAGGGGAGTGCCGCATAGTGTTAAATCAGCTGTGGATACATAGCTGATTTCCAGTCAAAATCTGCACCAATGGTATGGATTTAGACTGTGCTTTAGATACTGCGTAATTTGCCAAGGAAATTTCTGCTGCAGACATTCCGCAGCTTTTCCGCCTAATGTATACATACCCTGAGTCAGCTAGAGGTATGCTGCCACATGCAGAGTAGCCCCAGTAGTAATATTTCCCCCTATATCAGCCCCAGTAGCAATAGTGATCCCCAAAGTGGCCTCACCAGTAATAGTGTCCCCTAAATTGGCTCCAGCAGTAATAGTTACCCCCAAAGTGGCCTCAGCAGTAATTCCAGTTTTCACTTTGTCAATGGAATAAAGTCTGCGTGCGGATTTTAAGCATGGTTTCATATGAAAAAGTGACATTTCCCTTTTTCACGGTGTTCTGTGCAGAATTGTGTCGGAAATTTCTTATGCACCCATTGACAGGGCAGAAAATGCATGCGGATCAACAACAGAATCGCCACAACTTTCTTTCACAGTTTTTGAGGGGAAATTGTCAAGGACTGGGGTCCAGGTACAGGAAGGCCCTGGGAAACTGCTGCAATCCCTGTCCCTACCTACTTGCCCCCCATGGCTAACCCCCAAGGCAACAACTGGGCGACAGTCCCTATACTCCTCTAGGGATGTGGGGCAGGAGTCAGACCACCAACAAATACTGACAAAAACAGAAAGTCTAGTCGAGTAATCTGGGTCGGCAACAGGGGGGTATGCGGTACAGAGGGTCAGGCGACGGCGAAGTCAGGGTACATGCAGTAGACAATTAGGGAGTCCGTCAAAACCAAAGACGGACAGAACAACAAACACTGGCAAAGACAGGAGGTAGCAGAGGCATTTAAATTCTGTCAGAACTCCCGCCCCAGCAGCTGATTGGGGCGGAGAGTTCTGACAGCCACAGGAACCAATCACGGGACGCTGGGAGAACTAGCCCCCCGGCAGCAGCATAACCAACAGACAGAGCCAGCCTCCCCGGGTGTCATGGCAACAGGAAGCCGGTTCCACTGAAAGCAATGGGCTGCCGGCGTGCGCGGGATGAATTGTCGGGAAGGGCTTAAATATAGAAGCCCTTCCCTGCAATTCATCCAGAAATGTGTAAAAATAAAAAAATATATATATACTTACCTTGTCCCGGCAGACGGAGTTCAGCGCGGCCTACAGTGGGTGTGAAGGGGGTGTGAGTCAGACCTGCCCCCTGATTCTTCTTCAGGCTTAATGGAATAGATCCGAAGAAGCAGACATATATATATACACATACATATGAAAAGGCACAGACATGGAGTGATTAATTTGCACTTAAAGCAATATGAGAACAGGATGAAAAGAGGAGTAAATACTTAATTAGGCCACTGCTGAAGGATATGACAATTTTATGGTCTATAAATTGGTGTTAGGGGGTGACGAAGCCTATGTGTTATCTGTGCTATAGATTTCTCATATTCTCCATTGATGCAAGAAACCACTTGCAATGTTAATTCCAGTCTTGAGAGGGTCAAAGACAGTTACAAACTTTTACTCCCAAATTCTTCTATGATGTTGAGATTTGAAGTTGCGTTTTAACCTCATAAGGACCAAGCGCAGTAAATCTATGGCGCTTGGTCCTGGCCTTTATTCCTTATCGATAGCAAAAATACAGCGCAGGATTAAAGCCTCAGCTCCTGCAATCAAGCAGGAGCAGGTCGGGTCTTCAGCTGTTAGCCACAGCTGTGAACCCGGAGGAGAAGGGAGAACTTATTTTTAAACGCTTCTGCCTTTTCCTTTCCCAGGTAAATAGCACTGAATGAGCGCTAGGTACTAAAAAGTAAAAATTGAAGTGTTTTTTTCAATTATGCGACCCGACAATCACTTGACCACCAGGTGCCCCCTTTTACAACAGAGCTGCAGGGTCTTAGCAGAACCTGACCTGCTCTGCAAGTGACTGATATTTTCCCCTGTAAATAGGGCTCCTATGGATGCCCCGACTGCAGTGGAAAAGTATCAAATTAAAAAAAAGACAGGTCTTATATGACGTCATGGGGGACATAGATGTTAAAAAAATACAAAAATACATTTTTAAAAATCCTGTAATAAATTAAAAATATATACATTAAAAAGAAAATAACCCAATGCCAATCAAAACTGTCGCCGTATGTGTCCTGTAATCCAAAACGATATGAAAATTATATATGAAATTGTCCGAAAGAAAATGAGATACCCATTCTCATACGTTATTTTAGCATAAATATATTAATTTAAAGAAAAACTATAAATGGTACAAAAATCATTTTTTTAGCTTTTTACCCCCAAGAGAACTAAAAATGGGGAAAGAAAATCATTGAAAAATACGTAAAAAGAATAGTTCTATAGGTCACGAAAAAAAAACGCTGTAAAAATAATTTTGCTAGCTGAAGGAAAAAGAATAGGGCACTAAAATCACAACATGGGTAAAATACCCAAAAAGTATGTGGACCCCTAAGACTGCATGCTCAGACGGTTGCTCCGCAGGTTCAGACACATAAGAGCTTCCCCATGAGCTTCTAGCCAACCCAACTTGATTACGGAGACTGAGAAAAGTAAAAATGATTCAGCTTCTCCGTATTGGCTGTTGATCTGAGCAGCAGGTGAGTCCCATTCAGCTGTAGTTTTTAATATTTGGAGTCACTGTGGAACCCTGTTGGTTGCAGTCATGCAGCCATTTAAGTCGGCAACCAGCTATGCAGATTTTGGAGCTGAATATTCTGCAGGAGAGTGAGTTCTGCAAATTCCATTCTGTGCAAAAGGACCCTTAAAAGGCCATTTTCAAACAACAACAATAATGGACATCCCAACAAATTCACCCTAAGGTCCGAGCGTGCAAAGCTCAGAAATATTGCAGACTCCAAAAGCTACATCTCAGACCCTAAAGGCTTCAGCATGCTAAATGTTCAAGTTGATGACAATACAATTAGAGATTGACTCAACAACTATAACTTTTTTGGAAAAGTTGCCGGGAGAAAACCTCTTCTTTCTGAAAAAGATAATGGCTGCACCGCTAAAGTTTGCAAAATTGTATCTGAACAAACCACAAGACTTCCAGAACAATGTAATGTGGCCAGATGAGACCAAAGTGGAGCTGTCTGTCCATAATGCCCAGCACTAGGCTCGCATTAATATGCTCTGTTTGGTTTTCACCAAACACCTCATTCCAGTTCTCAAGCATGTAAAGATTCTACAGGTTTCAGAAGGGTCTTGGGATCATAGGGGTTTGAACTAGTAAAATATTTGGTTTTGGATCCTAAGCAGCTATTTTATTTTCCAGGGTACGCGTTCTCTTGAAGGTCATGTGTGCATTCTTGGTTAAAATCTTGCACAATATGGGGACATTCATTAAAATGGCCCAAAGTAGATCTAAAATTTTCCCTAATGCCAGATTGAATGTAGGTATAAGGCTGGTTTCACATGGGCTACAAAATCACACGATTTTCCATCAATGCGAAAGCGCTACGAAACACATGTTTGTAAAACCGTGAAATGATTTCCAATGGTTTCCTCCACATTATCTATGTTTTAACTGATGCTATGTTGTGAGAGAAAAAAATTGCGGCATGATCTACCTTAATGCGATTCGCAATTTAAAAAAATTTTTTTTGGTAGCTCTTGTGTCCCTATGAAGCCTCCTTGTTTATCGCTTCACATAACATGAAACACAAGTAAAAAAAAGCATTGCTGATGCTACAAAATCACAGGGAAAAAAGCTGTGATATTGCAATGATATCACTGTCACCGTGTGGAAGATTAGGGATAAAAAAAAACCTGATTGTTTTTTTTTCTTATTTTGATTTATGATTGTACAGTGTGATAGAGAAATCTAGACCCTTTAAGAAGGCCTGATGTCTTTAAGATGTTAGGAAGAGGTGAAAATTCAACTGCAGTATTAGCTTGATTATGGGAAGGCAAGTCCAAAACTAACATCTCCGGACTTCATTGGTCACCTAGTTTCAGCCCATAAGCTTAGCTTATAGGGCTTAAAGTAAGCCGCAGATGCCCTTAAATAAGGCTTGAGATATGAATGTCACAAGAGAGGTACTACTGTGTAGGATAGGGGTAATACTTTGTGAAGAGCCTAAAGCTGCAGTGGATAATATAGTGGTATTGAGTGAGGTAGTCTTCTACTTACCTGCAGGAGTAGAAGTTGATGGGAAGGTATTATCTGGTATAGTCCACTGGGGCTCTTGTTTGGTGGAGGAAGGAGAGAGGTCCTGGAGAGTTTCTTCTGTTGAACTTTCAGACTGTTGGCTTGTATAGGATGTGGTGCTATACCCTTGGATTGAAGCAGAGAAGAAGAAAGCAGTGAGTTTTGGATAGCTGTGCAGTTTTCTTTTTGACCTGTTTATTTCAAAAGGCTACAGGAGGCTTTTACTGAGAAATTAGAGGGAGAATGTGCAAATTATTAGAGCCGCTATAGTGTTTGGGATCAGAGCACCTTACAATATGTCTTCACTCCCCAGCATATGGCCACGTCCCCCTATATTTTATATTCTCAGTGAATAGCTTTTAGGTGTTAATACAATGCCAAGAAGAAAAAACATCGGCAATGCTCTAGGAAGCAAATGCTTCTTCTCATCAATGTGAAAAGGATTATAAGGCAGTTTTCAAGAAAAAAACTTGAGTCTACCATGCTACAGTATGGCATATTATTCACAAGTCTAAAACATTCAAGACTGTTGACAATCTTCTTAGGAGTGGATTTACCATCGTATTCACCACAAGATCAGATATTGGAAAGCTCAGAGAAATTACAAGAAAACTAAGAGCCACATCTCAGTTCCTAAAGACCTCAGTTAGGCATGTTCAATGTTCAAGTTCATGACAATACAATTAGAAAAAAGACTTAACAAGTACGACTTGTTTGGATGGCTTGTGAGGAGATAGCCTCTTCCTTCTAAAAAGAACATGGCAGCACAGCTAAAAGTTTGTTAATTTTCATCTGAGCAAATCACATCTAGAACAATATCCACTAGACAGATGAGACAAAAGTTGAGATGTTTTGCCATAATGCCCAGCGCTAGGTTTGTACTCTTAGGCCTTAGTCAGACGGGCGTTTTTTCGCGCGATTTGCGGATCGCATGACGGATGCGCATCCGCAAATCGCGTGACCGGTGCGCGCAAGTTGCCCGCAAATTCGCCCGAAAATCTGCTCCTAGCCGCGTTTCATTAGAAACGGGCCGGAGCTGTCCAGCGCATTGCATTCAATGGAGACGGCAATAGAGCCTCCTCCATTTAAAGCAATGCACTGCGGGCGAGCCTGGGATGAATTGTCGGTAAGGGCTTAAATATATAAGCCCTTCCCTGCAATGCATCCTAAAATGTGTTAAAATAAAAAAAAATTGTATACTCACCTTCTCCCGGCAGCCGGAGCTCCGTGCGGCCGTCCTGCAGTGGGTGTGAAGGGGGTGTGAGTCAGACCTGCCCCCTGATTGGCTCAGCGCTGAGCCAATCAGAGGCATTCCTCACTCACACCCATTCATGAATTCATGAATGGATGTGAGTCAGACCTGCCCCTGATTGGCTCAGCGCTGAGAGGCAGCAGTCACTCACCCATTCATGAATTCATGAATGGGTGTGTGAGTGAAACCGGCCTCTGACTGGTCAGGGCTGTGACCAATCAGAGGCAGATCATTCAGCAGGCGGGGATTTTAAAGCCCCGCCGGCTGAATAGTGCCGAGAAGCAGTTCAGGAGAACTGACAGCGGCCGCGGCTGGACTCCGGCTGCAGCGGAAAGGTGAGTATACAATTTTTTTTTATTTTAACACATTTTAGGATGAATTGCAGGGAAGGGCTTATATATTTAACCCCTTCCCGACAATTCACCCCGCGCACGCCGGCAGCCCATTGCTTTCAATGGAGTGGCTGTATTGCCGCTCCATTGAATTCAATGGGCAAACATCGTTCTTCTCTGCCACAGCTGTTACAGCTGTGGCAGAGAAGAATGATTTGTCTTCTATATGTTCTCAATGGGGTCGGCGCTGCTGCCGCCGGCCCCATTGAGCGCATATACAGAAGAGAACAGGAATCGCAGATTGCAGATAGGTGCGATCTGCGATTTTTTGTTATAATTTATCGGACGAGCGCATAAAAAGCGTTCATGTGTCCGATACCATTGCAAAGCAATGGTTTTATAAAATCGCCGGACGCATGCGCAAATCGCGGCTAAAAACACCCGTTTGACTAAGGCCTCACTCTGTATTTGGTTTTCACCAAACACCTTATACCAGCTGTCTAGTCTATTGATGAAGGAGTTATGATTTTGGCTTGTTTTGCAGCAACAGGAACTAGGCACCTTGTAGTCATTAAGTCCATCATGATCACTTCTGTATACCAAAGTATTCTAGAATTAGATGTGACGCCATGTATCTAAAACTTTAGGCACTTAGAACTTTTGTTCAAATTGTGGCATGCAACTGGACAATGAACCCAAGCACAGCAGCAGATCTGTATCAGAATGGATGAAAAATAAAAAATCAGTGTTGCAATGGCCAAGTCAAAGTCCAGACCTCAACACAATTAAAAAGCTTAAGGTTCCGTACCTTAAAAATGCTGTGTACAAACAAATGCACACAAACCTCAACGAATTGAAACATCATTGTAAAGACAAGTTTGCCCAAGATTGATGTGAGAAGATAATTACTTCAAGCTATCGATTCCTGGGATGTACTTAATTTTTCACACACTGCTTCCGCATTTTAGAATTGTTTAGTTAAATTAATAATGACACAGTGACATTTGTTATGTGGTGTTGTTCATCTAAAGGTTATAGTGACCAGCCTATATTGTGTCTTAATGACAAAGTGATTTTCATTGTTGCATTGCAAGAGCCATAACTCGTTGACATAATCATATGAGGCCTTGTTTTTTGGGGGACACGTTCTATATTTTAATGGCATCACTCTGAGGTACATATAATGTGTTGTATAACTTTTATTACATTTTAGGGGTTGGGTTGAAGGGTAGATGGGAAAACATCCAGAAATTCCACAATTGTTTTTGTGTTTGGTTTTTACAGCTTTCACTGTTAGTAAACATGATATGATACCTTTCTTATTTGGATCAGTTTATGTACTTTTAAATTTTTTTTTTACTACTTTAGCACAATAAAAGCATGTTTTTAAAGAAAAACAATTGAATCTGCATCATCGTTTTTAGGTTGTGCTGCGGGAGTTTGTTGTTCTACATGATTCTAGGAGCACACCTGTACAGGTGAGGGTTAATTGAGCTGACTGTTGTGGTGGTTCTGATCAGCCTATCCCCTGGGTCTGGGGCTAGATATATACCCCAGCCCCTCTGCAAGAGAAAGCTATATTTCCTCAGTCTTGTCTGCCTGTGTTTGTGTCATGTCAGCTTGCAGCTTGCTGTGTGTGTAGTGTCTGGCTTGCTTGCAGCTTGCTGGGTGTTTGGTGTCCTGTGCTGCCTGTTTAGTGTCTTGCTAGAGTAGGGACTGCAAGACACGAGGAGCCTTGTAGCAGCCTTGCAGCTTTAGTTCATTGGCCAATGTACAAACTAATATCTTGCTTTTTTATTCAGCTTTACCATCTGCTTTTGTGTGTGAGGTTTTGTGATAAGTGAATTTGTGCATTTAATGTGTCAGTTCCGCCTGGTTCCGTGTACAACCTATTCAGGGGAAGCCAGGTCAGAGGTTCTAGCATGGGGCCGCCTTTATTGAGGAGATCGCTCTGCTTGTTAGGTAGGGTCTCACCATCTTCCCTTCAGAACAGGGTCAGTTTCCCCTAACCCATGTTTTTGGGTCACGTTCGTGTGGGCCTGGTGCTTATTTGCCCACACAAACATAACAATCGCATGCTTGGACTCACAACATTTTTATTTTTCTGGTAATAGAGCTATGTGAAGTCTTGTTGTTTTGTTTTGCTTGAAGAGTTATAGTTTTTATTGTTAGACTGCTTTTTATTACAGTTTTTGGGAGACTGTGATACAAAACAAAAGAAAACCAGCAATTTTGGCTTTACTTTTAAAATTATTTTTACGACGATCACCATGTGAGATAAATAACTAAATATTTTCATTGGTTGGGTCACTACAAACATGGCAATACTTATTACATTTTGGGTTTCACCTTTTTCTTTTGCTTTTTATCCATTTGAAACAGATTTTTTGTAGAAAAATATGCATTTTTTATTATTGGAATCTTTTCTTTAAATTGAACTCTACCGAACGTTTTTAATGTTATTTTTTAGTTCCCAAAGTAGACTTGGAGATGTGATTGTTCAATTGCTAGGATAATACACTGCATTACTTATGCAGTGCATTCTACTAAGTTTATGACAGCAGCCTGTAAGACTTTGTGGGAAATGAGTTACATGGCAGATATGGAGGTCTTTGTTAGGCTTTTGGCTGCCATTGGAACCTTATGATCACACTGCGGCATGCTGATGGGTAACAGAAAGAACCCCCTCTCCATGTCATCTGCTTACATGCTGTAGTTGCTATTTATTGTGGCATAAAGGGGTTAAACTAGAAGGATTTAAGGTTTCTCTATAACTGTTAGAGCAGGAACGTGGTTATCAGTAGTCACCTAAATGCCTTAAAAAGCTGTATGTGTAGATTTAAAGCCAACTAGTGACCGCCGTAAAAACTTATTTGGTGATCACTAAGAAGTGAAATTTTGAATTGCGTAAAAAATACTTTTAAAAGTAAAAAAGCTGAATATGCTAATTTCTCTGACTATAAGATGCACGTTTAATTTCCCAAAAATGCAAATTAAATCTCTGTGCATCTTATCTTGTGAATGTACCTTTTAAATAGTTGTTTATCTTTCTATGTATAAAGAATATAGAGGTACCCGCTACACCCAGGACCTGTGTTGAAAAAAATACTCAAAATTGCGGTCCGCTAGAGGGATTCCTTCCTTTTAATTTGCTGTCCACTGCTATTTGCTATGTGAAGTCCATCTCTAGTAACAGAGTCACCAAGAAGGGTCCCAGTGGTCAGATTCCCACTGATGTATCAGTTTTAACCTATAATCAGAATACTCCTTTAAGGTGTGCAATGTTGTTAAAAGTAGAATAACCACACGGAAGGTGCTGGAGATGTGACGCTGACACTGGCTCCTTCTTACACTTGTGGTGGAATTGCCCGCTGGTCGCCCCATTTTGGAATGACGTTGAGGTAATCTTGAAAAAGCTATCCCCATCCCTGAAACTATCCCCTGAATTGGTTCTCCTGTGGAAGCCTTCCCCAGCCTTCCATCCCCTCAAACATCAACTCCTGGCCTTCCTCATTGATGCAGCCAAAGCGCTTATCCCACTACTTTGGCGCCAACAAACCTCCCCCTCGCTGCGGCAGTGGAGAGACAGGGTGGACCTGATTGCTAGCCTAGAGGAATTGGTGAGTTGGTCAAATGGAACCCACTATAAATATCAGAAAATTTGGTCCTCATGGCGGGTACTGAGAAATAAATTCGAACTCACCGGTCCTGAAGGGCCTGGTTCGGTTGGGCGTGGTCTGTCGGACGGGGACGGTGGCGTCAGCCCCAATTCTGACTCCCTGGAGCTTCCGAGTTCAAGTAAGGCCTCCTAGACTTGGAGAGTACTTACCTACTACCACGGTAGCCTACCTGTCTCCCTTCCTAGTTTCCCTAGCCCACCCCCTTCCCCCCTTCCCCCACCTTCCCCCTCCCCCCCATTGTCTTGTCTTTGTTGTCGGTCTGTCACTTTGTCGTAGACCAATAGCTTAGCACCCTGTGGGGGCCTTGGAGTGGTGCTTTCCCAGGAGTGGTGGTGTGGCCCCCCCGGGCCCTCACGAGTCGAGCACCCTTGTTTATAATGTTTTATAAGATTGTAATAAGGCTGACAACTTGCTAATCTTTTGACTTTTTCTGTTTGTCTTGTTTTAAACATTAAAACTCCAATAAAAATTGATTTGAAAAAAAAAAAAAAGTAGAATAACCATTGAACCTTTAGGGTAGAAACAGTTGATATCTTCAGTGATCGTTGAGTCAAAGCAGCAGCCTGCGGCTTCACATTCAGCCTGTGAGACTTCCATAGATATGCATCTGATTCTGTCTTCTGACTCCACTTCACATGACTCGGAAGCTGTAAGACAAGAAGAAAATAGAATTATCATTCAGATTTTTGTGATCAATGTTTGATCAGTGTGAGTCTGAGTTTTGGACTCCTCTGCTAGTCCAATGAAAACAGCAAGCCACGGTACCAGGCAAAACCACTAGCTGCTATGCCGGGTAATCAATGCCGCAACACCTTCAATGTGCTGATCAGTGAGGATACTGAATGATGAAACCCTAGCAATCATTCAAAGATGGGCTATCCTGAGGATGCCCAAAGATCACATCGGAAGACACCAGCAGAGAAAATCATTCTTCAAGGATATCAAAGATCTTTACATTAGGTATAAACAAGTCAAGGTCATACATATGTGTATACTAGAGATCACCCCCTCACATCCAGACAGAAGTGTAATGCCAAATCCAGCCATTAGGTGAAAATCCAAGAATAAAATGAGTAGCACCTAATGTAACAAATGTGACAAGTCCAACACAACCATTTATTAGAACAAACAAAATTCAACACATTTTGGAAGTGGAGCATAGTTTCCCCTTCATCAGAAGTAGAAGAAGAACAATCATGACATTATGTCTCTTACAACGTCCCCTTTATAATGTACAGTGGAGAGCATTCTTCCTAACATTAGGGCTGGGGTCTCACCATAGAGTTCACAAGACCAGAGGTTCTCCCAGTGGAAGCCAGTAAAACTGGAAATGGTGATGCGTTGCATCTGTGAGACATATTGTCAGAAATTATGGCAGAAAACTGTCTACATGACTTGTGCCACATTTACCATTTGTTTCTAGACACTTTTTTAGACCATTTTTCCAACTTGTCTGAAAGAAAGCATGGCCTAAATTGCACTAAAAAGTGCCCTATATTTTCCCGAATAATAAAAGTAGACTAAACTTAGACTAGACAGTCTTAAAATTCAAGAGATTTTTCCTTCAGCAGAGCCACTATGATAAATCTAGCGCGTTGTAGGACTGTATAGTCCGGTGATAGCAAACCTCTTAGAGACCGAGTGCCCAAACTGCAACCCAAAACCCACTTATTTATCGCAAAGTGCCGACACATTTAGAGCGAGTGTTTATCACGACGTATGATTATCTCTTCATCATTATAAAAAGGACAGGGCCATTTCAAAGCAGATAAGGAGCAAGTCCTGTGCGTGTTTCCTAGCCGGAGCCCTGGAGTAGCATTGGTGCTGGTGATTTTGACTGGAAATTAGTTGCTCATCACCTCCTCCGAAGGCTTCCCATTGTCAGCACTCCTGGGAAACCGCATAGTGTGAAATCAGCTGCGGATACTCGGCTGATTTTCAGTCAAAATCCACACCAAAGCTGTGTAATTTGCCAAGGAAATTTCTGCTTCAGACATTCCACAGCTTTTCCGCCTAATGTAAACATACCCTGAGTCAGCTTGAGGTATGCTGCCACATACAGAGTAGCCCCAGTAGTAATAGTTCTCCCTATATTAGCCCCAGTAGTAATAGTGACCCCCACAGTGACCTCAGTAGTAATAGTGCCCCCTATAGCAGCCCCAGTAGTAAAGGTGACCCCTGTATTAGCCCAGTAGTGATTGTGACCCCCACAGTGGCATCACCAGTAATATTGCCCCCTATATCGGACCCAGTAGTAATAGTGACCCTTGTATTGGCCCTGGTATTAGTGTCCCTGACATCAGCCCCAGTATTGATAGTGACCCACAGTGGCCTCAGTAGTAAAAAATGTGACCCTCATAATAGCCTCAGAATTTTGGATCCCACCTCTAAAACCATGGCAGAAATCTGTGACTAAGCTGAAAAGTACTGCTGCTTATCTTGCCACATATCCATACTCTGTTTTTGCCCTCTTAATGGAACAAAGTCTGCATGCAGATTTTCAACATGGTTTCATGTGAAAAAGTGACATGTCCCTTCTTCACGGCGATCTATGCAGAATTGACAGGGCAAAAAATACACGCGGATCCACAACAGAATCACCCCAACTTTCTTTCTCGGTTTTTGAGGGGAAATTCCCTGTGTGAACATACCCTAGGGGGTGCTTTCACACAAGTCTATGCAAACAGGAAGATGGAACAATGCCTCTGCTGCATCACCTATTGGAAGACAGCATTCCAGCAAGTTAATATCAAATCTCTTAACAATCCCTGTAACAATGACTGGGAATATAAATCCAAGCCAGAATCTTCTCTAAAAGGGAAAGATAAACCATGCACAGACAGCTGCTTTGGGATATTTGCCCCTTGTCAATATGCAATACATTTGCTGGCTTGGCTAAATGAGAGGCCGTTGATGTAGGTCAGGAAGGTTACCGTTTCTCCTTAGGGAGAGAAACCAGTGAGGAACCTTTTAAGGCCATCCATGGTCCACTGGGAAATGCATACAAATTGGAAGTTGGAATAATGCCTCTGCGGCACCACCTACTGGAAAGCAAAATTCCACAGGTGAATGTCAGACATTTTAATAAACCCTGTAATAATGAGTAGGAATTTAAGCCAAATCCTTTTCCAGAAGAAAAGGATAAACTACAAACGGACAGCAGTTTTTTCGAGTATTTGCCCCTCATCAGTTTAGAGTAGGTCTGCTGGCTTGCCTAGGTGAGAGGGCTTAGATGTAGTTTGGAAAAGGTATGGTTTCTCCTTGGGGCGAATACCTAGTGAGGAGACTTATAAGGCCATCCATGCTCCTCTGGGAAATCTATGCAGATGAATAAATACTTAATTAGTCAACTGATAAGGGATATGAAAATTTTATGGTCTCTAAATTGGTGTTAGGGAGTGACGAGGCCTGCGTGTTATCTCTGCTATAGATTTCTCATATTCTCCAATGATGCAGGAAACCACTTGCAATGTTAATTCCAGTCTTGAGAGTGTCAAAGATGGTTATAAACTTTTACTCGCAAATTCTTCTATGATGTTGAGATTTGAAATTGCGTCTTAGGGTGGGTTCACACGAGCGTGTTTTTGTGCGTACATACACATGCACAAAAACACGCTTCTATTTGCAACAATGCATTCCCTATGGTGTGTGCACATGTCCATACTTTGCAGGTACGCGCCTGCAAAGATAGGACATGCGTGCACCATAGGGAATGCACGCATTGTTTTCAATGGAGCCGCAGCTGCTGTTAGTGACTCCATTGAAAACAGTGGTCTGCCGGCCCCCTGCATTCTTTTTCGGGGAAGGGCTTTGCATATAAGCTCTTTCCTGAAAAAATAAAAATTTTAGTGTAAAAAAAAAAAAAAAGAAAATACAGGCATTCTCTTCAATGGAGCGGCTGCTGCTGCCGGCGGCTCCATTGAAGACAATGGTCTGCTGGCACCACTGTACTGTTTTTCAGGGAAGAGCTTTACATATAAGCTCTTCCCTGAAAAAGAAAAATTTTGGACTTCCAGTTCCTATGCCAGGCTGTAGAGACACACAGTTGAGCAGCTTCGGTAACCTGCTGTCCTTGCACCAACAAACAAACACATACAGCCTGTCTGCAAGTGGCTGTGGACAGCGGAGGAAACAGGCAGTAAAATTGCCTCCAGAGGAGCTGCTCTCACTGAAGCCGGTGGACACAAATCGAGGTGGCGGGGCAGACTGACCAGGCTGCCAGGTGGAGAGGAGAGAGGACTCCAGCCAGCAGCCAGAGTGTGTGTTACTGTGTGCTCGCAGCCTGTCAGCAATTACAGCTGCAATAAGCCGGCATCTGAGCTTAAGAAGTGACTTATAATTCATTAATTGCACTCAGGATGGCATAGAGCTGAGCAATTTGAGTAATTTATTCATTTATTCACTGCACTCAGGGCCTGCCTGTAACCAGCTGACCTAATTTATCCACTGTACTCAGGGGTGTGCCAGCACAGAGCAGATATCTTTCTCCCCCTACTCTAAGACTGAAGTAAACATAAGTGGATTAACCATTACCTCCCCACTGCCTCAGAGAGAGACTTTGCTACAGTTCATCTCCCCACTAGTGGAGATAAAATGCTCTGATGACCAAAGTGAAAAGCACACTGTAACAGCAAATTCTCATTTCTATTATTTAGACTGCTCCTTCTCCTACTCTGCTTCAGCTTCAGCCTCAGAGGAGCAGAAGATGTCAACAGGAGTTTGACCAGCCAGGAGGAGTTGCAGAGGGTCGTGCCACAATTGCCCAAACAAAACCTTTAAGAGGCATACAGTGGACTTACGCAGAAAAACACACTGAATACTCCCAAAAACACTAACAATACTTCCTTAACTAATATCTAACATTACTCTAACAGGAGGAACTACTGAGGATGCAGATTAAGAGAAAGTCAGCGTAAATCCATGTCAGGACACCTTACCACTATTATAGAAAACATAAAAATGCCCTTGCCCTCCCAGAAGTAATATGTGGGAGAGCCTCATGACCAACATGGAGGCGGCATTTCATTAGCAACTTACCAGGCGGACCCCCCCCCCCCCCTCCCCCTTCCTCTATCAAGTAGCAGTGGTGTAGGGCAAACAGAGAATCCCAGTTCAACAAATTATAAAGGATTTAGCTTTCGCCACTCAAGATGGTCAAGATTGGTCCTAACAAAAATAGGGACGTGGCCGCTACTAGCAAATCTGGAAATATAGACAACTTTGTGAAAAAAACGCAGCCACTTCTCTCAGCGCCCTCAGCACACCAGACGCCATCATCTGTGAAAAAAGCTACGCTGATGTCCTCCAACACTAGTGCAGACAAAGCTAGCAGTGAGGATGAAGACCCTGCAAGTAACAGAGAACTGCCCATCACTAGAGACTTCCTCACCAGAGCTCTGGAGCCTCTCCTGAGAGAAATACAGGACTTTAGACAGGAGATGAGACAGATAGGAGGGAGAGTGGAGCAGCTGGAAACAACACAAGAGAAACTGGTGACCTACACCACAGCCGCTACCTTATCTCTCACAACCTGTCACGGCCATCTAAAATCGAATTGTCGACTGGCTGGAAGATCAAGAGAATCAAGGGTAGAGAAACAACCTCCAAATTAAAGGTGTCCCTGAATCCATCCTAGCAGAGTCCATCGCTGGAGCAATAAAAAAGCTCTTTATCACATTGCTAGGTGACAACTACCCAGAGGAGATCATCATAGAAAGAGCACACAGGGCCCTGAGACCGAGACCCAGGCAAGATGATCCACCTAGAGATATAATCTGCAGGCTGCTTACTTCCCAAGTCAGTGACAACATCCTGAGAAAAAGCAGAACCTATGGAGAACTATTACTGGAAGGAGCCAAAATCTCAATTTTCCAAGACCTGGCCAGAGTCACCCTCTCTGAAAGGAACGTGCTAAGACCCCTGATAGAAGTCCTCAGGAACAAAGAGATACCATACAAGTGGCTCTTCCCATTCGGCTTATCATTTGCAACTGAAGGAAAAAGGTTCCAAATCCGGAAACACGCAGAGCTTTCAGATATATACAAGGCTTTGGGAACAGATGATTTGAGAATTCCAGATTGGGCTGCTATCCAGGACATTGGAGACTTACCAACTATTACAACCCCTGCACAGTGGGAATCGGTTCGACCTCCAAGACCACCCAGATCTCACAAGCGATCTGGCAAGCTTACCCCAAGAGGATCAATATGGACACCCCATAGAAATCCACCAGACACTTTGCTGTTTGACTGCCGGCCACAAACACCAACATTGAGGTTGGCCCCAATCTTGATGACTACTACATGATATGTCAAATTGACCCTCATTGCTCCCCTCAACAGGGCCTTTAAGGACTTACCCATTCCAGAACATAAGTGCCTAAGGGTAGATTTTACAGCATACAAAACAATCCTCGACTACCTCACACTTTGTTATGACCCGCTAATTGTATAATCCGAGTTCATTTGGATTGAGGTTGACTCAATTGACGGAGAGGCTCTACTAGAGTCTCAACGGTTGTGCTTGAACTTAACTAAGAGGAGGACTGTGGATCTCCCTATTACACCCACAAGACACTTGTTTTATTGTTGGTTTTAATTTCTCCCCGCCTCCTCTCCCCTACCCTTCCCCCTCCCCTCCTCCCCATGCTCCCCCCTCTTTTCTCCTTACCTGTTTTTTCCCGCCTAGTAACCAATTATATAATATCACGTTCAGGGGCGTTTTAAAGGCCCTTGTTACCTTTGTTTCCTCCTTCGGTGTGGACATGACTCTGCTGAAGGAAACTTGTATTGCATAAATCTGTTTCAAGTTTTTTCTACTGTGTTATAGATTTTTGAAAATGTTACAGACGGTCTCCTTAAGAGGCCAAGTGGTTGCCGTCCATGCGTCAGGATCAGGTAAGAAGAAAATCCCTTATGGGTGTCGATATTATGGCTAGTGGTTCTGCCCCCAGGCCCATTGCCCTGGTCTCATACAATGTTAAGGGACTGAATGAGCCCAGGAAAAGAGGTCAGATACTATCTCTATTAAAGAAATCTAATTATGATATACTCCTGCTCCAAGGGACACACTTTAAACTTAAAAATATACCTGACCTGAATAAACATCGTCAATATGACAAATGGTATCACAGTGCTCAGTCAGACTCGTCTTCAAGAGGTGTGAGCATTGCCCCACATACATAACACCACTCCCTTTAACCATTGTAAGACAGTGACCGGCAAAGTGGCTTGGACAGATACGTGTCACCGAGCAGCCTGGGCTCGGTGGAGGAAGCCAGTATTTGGGTGTCAGTAACACTAGGTTACTGACACATTGTAGTGTAATGCAGTGGCTCCAAGCCGCATAGTCCGGGAGTGGTCAAAGCGAGTGGTTTTCCTGGAGTGGTCAAAGCGAAGGGTGGGATGGCCACTCCCAAGTACCAGGTGAGGCTGGTACCAGGCCTTATAAAGCCTGGGCCTGCAGGTCTTTGAGGGTATGTGACTGAGAAGGCCAGAGGTTTACAGGGAGACGCCCCTAACCTGAGAGTGTGCTGAGACCTCTGCAGGTCTGAGGACCAGACTGGCTGTGCGCAGCAAGCGGTGTTTTGCAAGTGAGTAGTCAGGGCTAGTCTATGTATAGTGAGTACTCAGACGAGCAGGTGTTAATTTATGTTGGTCTGGAGTTAAGGCCTGTTTTGCTTTATTTTGTGCTGAAATAAACACAGGCAAAGCCTGGACTACGAGCTGTATTCTGTGTGTCATTGTCTCTGGCCGTGGAAGCCCCGGCCGCTACCTTATCCTGATGCTAATCCCTCACACCATATAGTCACACAGTCAGACCCAGAGGGTAAGTTTCTCCTTATCAAGGCACTATTGCAAATAAATTGGTAACGATAGCCAACCTATACGCCCCTAACCAAGGACAAATCCAATGGCTGCTGCAAATACTGGAACGACTGAACATGTTTGCGGAGGGGATAGTGATAGTGGGAGGAGACTTAAACCTAGCACTAAACCCTCTAATAGACACCTCAAATGGAAAGTCCTCTATTTCTTACAAAGCACTTAGTAAATTAAAAAGCTATTTAGCAGATCTCAATCTTATAGCTATTTGGAGAGCACACCACCCTGATGATAGAGACTATTCTTTCTACTCCCTTCTACATAAATCTTATCACAGCCTAGACTATTTTTTTCATCAATAGCAGGTTTCTCCCACAGACAAGTGACCCAAAAATAGGTTCTATTACACTGTCGGACCATGCACCAGAATCTTTCTCGCTAGAGATCAATAGTATCCCTCCGAGCTCTTGGTCCTGGACACTAAATGAAGCCTTACTAGACTTTTCACAGCACCAGTCCCAACTAAATGATAGCTTAAAAGATTTTTTTTGAGAGAAATGACACACCAGGAATCTCGCCATCTATTTTATGGGAGACCCATAAGGCCTTCATCAGAGGTGAGCTCATTGCTCTGGGAGCTAAATGCAAAAAACAGCAACAAGCTGAACTAAATTCTTTACTTGCACAGATCTTTATGATAGAAAGAATAACTAAACTCTCGGGGCGGACGGAGTTCAAGAGGAACTCGGAGAGCGATGGAGGGATCTCAAAAATTTACTTAAATGTTCTGCAAGGCTATACCAGAGGAGCTCTTTCAAATATTACATGCACAGAGACAGAGGCTCTAAAGTCATGTCTGCCCTGCTAAAAAAAAAGGAAAGAAAAAATGTTTATAGAGGCAATTAAATCCTCCAGCCAAGGAGTAGTCTCTAAAATAGATGAAATCACAAAAGAATTTGTAAAATTTTCCAGCTCCCTGTATGACCTTTCAGGACATCCAGATGCAGAAACTCTAACCTCCTGTTTCCTGGATTTGATTGAGCTCCCGTTGCTCACTGACGAGGAGAAACACCTCTTGACCCAACCATTTACTAGAGATGAATTTTTGGAGGTGCTATCTTCCATAGACAGTGGGAAGGCACCTGGCCCTATAAAAGATTCCGAGAGGTACTAGTTCCGAGATTCCTGACGATGTGTAACTCTCTTCTGAATGGCGAGCAATTTACAGAGCAAACTTTGACGGCCCATATCTCTCTCATTTCCAAAGAAGGCAAGGACAGCAAGAAATGTGACAGTTATCGCCCAATTTCCCTACTTAACACTGATGTGAAGTGGTGGGCAAAGCTGCTAGCATATAGAATGAGACACCTCCTACCTAAAATAATAGGTCCAGAGCAAGTGGGTTTTGTTAAGTCACGAGAGGGTAAACACAGTACTTCACGGTTAATTAACCTAATACACCACGCAAAGTCCCATGGGCTACCACTGACTCTGTTGGGTACCAATGCCAAAAAGGCATTTGACAGAGTCAGCTGGCCTTACATGGAGGCTACACTTACCAGATTTAGTTTCCCATCCCTCTTTATCCAAGCCATACTCACACTATACAAATTCCCCTCTGCGTAACTTAGAATTAATGGGACCCTCTCTCCCATTTTCCGTATTTTTAATGGAACAAGACAGGGATGCCCGCTCTCCCCCTCCTTATTCATCCTTGTTATGGAAATATAAATACAAAAAAAATAAGACAGACCAAGGAGATAAGAGATATAGAAGCAGGTGGCTATATGCATAAGATGGCAGCATTCGCCGATGAATTTTACTAATAATTTCTAATCCAAAATTGGCTTTGCCCCAGATACTGGGAATATTCAACCAATTTGGTATTGCCTCAAATTTTTACATAAACTATGCTAAATTTGAGATCCTGAACAATTCTGCCCCGAGGTCAGAGTTGGTGGACCTCCCAAAACTAGCCCCGTTTAAGTGGCCAGTTAAATATTTAAAATATCTGGGCATTATGCTCCCAAGATCCTTGCAGGACCTGTAAACTGCCAACTTCGAACCACTACTCATTAAGATCTGTGGCCAACTGGAGACAACCAAAATCCCCTTTGTATCGTGGATGGGCAGAAAGAATTACCTGAAGGCTTATGTAATGCCTAAAATATTATATGTATTACAGACAATCCCCATGAACATCCCACAAGCCTTCTTTATTAAAAATCAAACAATGTTTTACACGTTTTCTATGGGAGAGAAGTAAACCACGACTGCCCCACAGATTACTTATTCAAGAACCCATACACGGTGGTATAGGCTTTCCGGACCTCTCACTTTATTATAGGGCGATACACCTGAACAGATGGCTACAGCTGGCTAGATTAAAAGATAATCCCTTACATATTGCATTAGAAAGAGACCTACTGGGACCTCGACCCCTGGGAAGCCTCTGGTGCCCGACCAGCAAATCTCTCCAACAACAGAATATAAGCTTGTTGACCAGAGGCACATTAAAAGTCTTTCCTCAATACGTAGTGGTGCTGTCACGTGAGGAAGTGATGTCAGATGCCAGTAGCAGCTCGCCGAGGCAGAAGCAGGAGCGGGGGGCAGAAGGGGACACCGGAGCGGCGCAGGTGCCGATAAGTATCTTCTGTGTGTGTGGGTGAATCTAAGTGTGTCTTCTGTGTTTCTAGTGTGTCCTAGTTGTGTCTTCTGTGTACCTAGTGTGGGTGTGTGAATAAAAGTGTGTGTGTCTGTGGGTCTAAGTGTTTGTGAGGGGGAAAAAAAAATTGTGTGTGGGGTTGCGCAGAGGTGGCTGCGAGTGAGCGGTTGCGCATGAGCGTCAGTGTGTGAGCGGTTGCGCAGAGGCGGCAGCGTGTGAGAGGTTGAGCGTGAGCGTCAGTGTGTGAGCGGTTGCGCAGAGGCCGCAGCGGGTGAACGGTTGCGCAGAGGCAGCAGCAGGTGAGCGACAGCGTGTGAGCGGTTACGCAGAGGCGGCAGTGTGTGAGCGGTTGCGCAGAGGCGGCAGCGGGAGAGCGGTTGCGCAGAGGCGACAGCTGGTGAGCGGTTGCGCAGAGGCGACAGCTGGTGAGCGGCAGCGTGTAAGCGGTTGCCCAGAGGTGGCAGCGTGTAATTGGTTGCGCAGAGGCGGCAGCGTGTGAGCGGTTGCGCAGAGGTGGCGGCGTGTGAGCGGTTGCGCAGAGGCGGCAGCATGTGAGCAGTTGCGCAGAGGCTGCAGCGTGTGAGCTGTTGCGCAGAGACTACAGCTTGTGAGCGGAGTGTGAACAAAGCTATCTTCACTACTTCCACAAGTAAATTGTAGATCCCCATTAGGATGAGCCCCATGCCTGGCAGTGTCATTCAATGTGCTACTTGTGCAATGTATGCGGTCCGTGATCAGCCGATCGAGGGTGCATACTGTTGCGCAAGATGCTTGCACGTCACATATTTAGAAGCCCAAATCCTGGATCTAAATGGGCAAATAGTAACACTGAGAGCCATTGACATCGTGGAAAGGAGTTTGGTGCTCACTGAGCAGGCACTCGCTGGGGTAGAGGCGGGGGTGGATGGTAGTACGGAAGAGCAGAGGGAGCAGGCAGTAAGCTGGGTGATAGAAAGAAGGAGGTCTAGAGGGAAGAGAACCAGGGAGGCTGTTCCTGAACTGGCACAACCCAACAAGTTTGCAAAGTTGGCAGATGAGGGGGATGCCATTACAGAGCCGGCACTGCTGCAGCACGACATGCCCTCTGAACGCCAGGGAGATGACTGTTCCAGTGAGACGGGGATGGGGAGCGTAGGGCAGGCTAGACAGGTCCTAGTGGTGGGGAACTCAATTATAAGGGGGACAGATAGGGCAATCTGCCATAAAGACCGGGATCGTCGAACAATGTGTTGTCTTCCTGGCGCTTACGTACGACACATCGCAGATCGGATTGACAGATTACTGGGAGGGGCTGGTGGGGATCCAGCGGTCATGGTGCACGTTGGCACCAATGAACAAATTAGAGGTCAATGGAGGGCCCTCAAAAATGATTTCAGGGATCTAGGGTCCAAGCTTAGGGCGAGGACCTCCAGGGTAGTTTTCTCGGAAATACTACCTGCACCTAAAGCCACACTAGAAATGCAGCAGGATCTTAGTGAGGTGAACAAGTGGCTTCGAAGTTGGTGTAAGAAGGAGGGATTTGGGTTCCTGGAGAACTGGGCTGACTTTGCTGTCGGCTACAGGCTCTACCATAGGGACGGGCTGCATCTTAATGGGGAGGGTGAAGCTGTGCTGGGTGATAAGATGGCTAGAAGGCTGGAGGAGTGTTTAAACTAGGGACTGGGGGGAGGGCAAAATGAGAAATAGTGGGGTAGCCAGTGTAGCTAGCGACCCGGGTCTAAGCAAGGGGAATGGGGGTCGAGCAGGGGATGGGGTTAGTACAGTTAGAACTGTTAGATCAGCCATTAGTACGAATCGCAACAAAACGAATTTAAAGAGCAAAAAAAAACAATATAGATTGTATGACCACGAATGCAAGAAGTCTGATCGGTAAAGTGGGTGAGCTTGAAGCGAGAATGACTGATGAAAATTATGATATAATCGGAATAACAGAAACATGGCTGAATGATAAGTGCGATTGGGTGGTGAATTTACAGGGGTACAATCTCTTCAGAAGAGACCGAAGGAACCAGAAAGGGGGAGGGGTATGTCTGTACGTTAAATCGTACTTAAAGCCGAGACTAGGGGAGGATATAGGGGTAGGAGAAGGACAGGCGAAATCTCTGTGGGTAGAAATACAGGGAGAAAAAAATAACAAAATCTTGATAGGGGTTTTCTATAGACCACCAAAAGCAACAGAAGAAACTGAAAACTTACTATTACGGCAGACAGAAGAGGTGTCTAACCGCAATGAAGTAATTATCATGGGGGACTTTAATTATCCAGAGAACGAAACCTGCAAATCTCATAGGGGTGATAAGTTCTTGAGAGTAATTAAAGATAATTACCTGAAACAACTTGTGCAGGAACCAACAAGAGGGAGGGCCATTTTGGACCTAGTACTAACTAAGAAACCGGACCGAATAAAGGGGGTACAGGTTGAGGGGCACTTGGGGAACAGTGACCACAATACAATTAACTTCCAGCTGTCATTCAATAAGAAGCCTTATCAGGGAGCGACAAACAAACTAAACTTTGGTAAAGCAAAATTTGATCAGCTTAGATCTACTATCGGTAACATTAATTGTGACAACACCCTCAAAAATATCAGTACAGAGGATAAATGGGAAAAGTTTAAAAGGATCCTAATCGCCTCATGTGAGCAGTTTATTCCCTTTAAAAATAAAAGAATCTCAACTAAAAGGCAACCAATGTGGCTCGACAAGACGGTAAGAGGGGCCATAAACGAAAAAAAGAAAGCGTTCAAACTACTAAAGCAAGAAGGCAGCGAAGAAGTACTAAAATTGTACAGGGAAAAAAACAAAATATGCAAAGATAGGATCAAAATTGCCAAGGAGGAGGCAGAAAGACTGATCGCCAAAGAGAGCAAAAACAACCCGAATCTATCTTTCAACTATGTTAACAGCAAAAGGATTTGCAGGGAGAGCACTGGCCCTTTAACAAATGATGCAGGAGAAATCATTGAAGATGATGGAGGGAAGGCAAATCTATTAAATAGTTTCTTTTCAAGCGTATTCCCAAACGAAAAGGAAATGCCACACGAGATGCAGGGGAATAAAAGGAACCCCTCACAAAATATGTCATACCTAACGCAAGAGGAAGTGCGGAACCGATTAAAGAAGATTAAAATCGATAAATCGCCAGACCCAGATGGAATACACCCAAGGATACTAAGGGAACTAAGTGATGAGATAGCTAGGCCACTATATCTAATATTTCTAGACACTATCAAGACCGGTGTTGAACCATTGGATTGGTGCATTGCCAACATGGTTCCAATTTACAAAAAGGGAACCAAAAGTGAGCCTGGTAACTACAGGCCAGTACGTCTCACTTCAGTAACGGGAAAACATTTTGAGGGGTTTCTGAGAAACGCCATCGACGATTACCTCAAGGAAAACAACGGAATAACTCCTCACCAGCGTGGGTTCATGAAGGGTCGCTCATGTCAGACAAATCTGATCAGTTTCGACGATGAAGTAAGCACTAGGCTAGACCAGGGATAATCTATTGATCTCGTATATCTGGACTTCTCTAAAGCATTTGACACCGTGCCTCATAATAGGCTAATATAGAAAATGAGACAGCTCGGATTGGGTGAAAACGTGTGTAATTGGGTAAAGAATTGGCTCAATGATAGAAAGCAGAGGGTGGTAATAAATGATTCATACTCTGATTGGGCCACAGTCACTAGTGGGGTGCCACAGGGTTCAGTATTAGGCCCCATTCTGTACAATATATTTATCAATGACCTGATAGAGGGGCTGCACAGCAAGATATCAATATTTGCAGATGACACAAAATTATACAATATAATCAATGGTAGTACAATGTACGGCTACAAACGGACCTAGATAAGCTGGGGGCTTGGGCAGAAAAATGGCAAATGAAGTTCAATGTTGAAAAATGTAAGATTATGCACACGGGCAGCAAAAACGGATGTCACCAATATACACTTAATGGGGTACTGCTAGGGAAAAGTGATATCGAAAAAGACCTGGGAGTACTAGTGGATTGTAGACTAAACTGGAGAAACCAATGCAAGTCAGCTGCTGCAAAGACAAATAAAATCTTGGGGTGCATTAAAAGAGGTATAGGGGCGAAGGACAAAAACATTATCCTTCCATTATATAAGGCACTAGTCAGGCCTCACATGGAATACTGCGCACAGTTCTGGTCACCGGTGCTCAGGAAAGATGTTACAGTACTGGAGGGGGTTCAAAGAAGAGCAACTAAACTAATAAACGGAATGAAGGGATTGTAATACCCAGAGAGGCAATCCAAATTGGGACTATTTACTCTAGAAAAAAGATGGCTAAGGGGTGATCAAATAACTATGTATAAATACATGAGGGGACAACACAAGGATCTCTCCCATGATCTGTTTACACTCAGGACTGCGAAGCTAACAAGAGGGCATTCGCTACATTTAGAAGAAAGCAGGTTTCATCACCAACATAGAAAGGGGTTCTTTACTGTAAGAGCAGATTGTGGAACTCTCTGCCTGAGGAAGTGGTGATGGCAAAATCCATAGAGGACTTTAAAAGGGGACTTGATGTCTTTCTGGAGAGGAGGGATATTATAGGTTATAAACCTTAGGCTAATTGTTAATCCGGGTATACAGGCAGGTAGGAACTATTAGGGGTTGATCCAGGGAACAGTCTGATTGCCATTAGGGAGTCGGGAAGGAATTTTTTCCCCAAAAGGGCTATTGGCGGGGGGCGTGGCCTAGCGCACAGAGAGAGCGGACGCACGGAGCCCTTGCTCCGGACAGCCAGAGCAGAAAAACCGAAGCGACGGCACTCCTGTCTCCTGGAGACCCCGCTCATTACGGCCAACGACATCTCTGCAAGCTAGGGAGCGGAAAGAGACGTTCTGGAGCCTTCCAAACCACAGTTATCCGCTGAGGCCTAGCGCCGATAGAGAAGCCGGGGCCTCGATTTTGGCGCCGGCGCTGAGGCGCGCGAAGTAACAAAACCCGGACGGGCAGGAACAGGCAGCGGCGACTTCTAGGTGACCTGAGGGGACGCTCCGGACGAGAACCGGACGAAGAAGGTGGGTGCAGGCATCTGAGGGGCCGCGGAACAACACTGCAGTGGCGGCCCTCACAAAGGCGGGAAGTGGTGAGTGGAGAAAGAGACCCGCACCACAGCTCTGGGAGAGTGAGGAGCAGCCCCCAGCCCATACTGCAGAAGTAAGCGGTAGAGTAATACCAGCAGGAACGGTGACAACAGGAGGGCTGCATCACCACCACACTTGCATCCCCTGACACCCCCCGTCGCACACTTCTCCTCACAGCGCTAGACAAACCGCACCGCTCCACCCAAGACCACAGCAGTAGCACCTTGCATAGCAAGGTCGGCTCGAGCACGGGAGACTCACAGCGCCAGAGTGCACCCCATCGTGCTACAGTGGGAAAGACCCACATAACCCCCACTCCCACCCTGCAGCCCTTAAAGAGGGAAGAAACGGGAGAAATTGACTGCATAAACAAACCGCTCGGGTACCCTGGGGAAGTCTGGATAGAGGCACCACAGACAGGATTTGTCCCCCCTCTCTATAAGCCCTGAGCCCAGCATTCCAGAGAATCCCCCGGTCCCTGAGACCCCCGGGCGATACGGCAGCACCCATCTGCGCGCCACCGGAGGAACCCAACAGCCCCTCTGTGCAAGTTCCTCAAACAAATTTGAGTCTCCATATCACAAACCAAGAGGAGCAAGGAGTAGAGCTCTATTCCCCTGCCCATTAGAACTGACAACAATTGGTGGGAGTGGAGATAGGAGCAAAAACGACGAAAGCGCTTACACTCAGTAGACACACCAGTGACTGCATTTACAGGCTTTGCCTGAATTTTTGCAAGGGGGTTCCGCCTGCGGAGCCACATAAGAAGAACTGCTCCCACTGAGCACAACCAACGGCTTATCAGCGTTCCACTCGCGAGCCATTCACAACATACTACTGCAACTAATTGCATCCCCAGAAAGAAACGGCAGGCACCCAATGACCCCCTGAGAAGGCGCTCCAAGGGGCCGGGCCTTGCTGCGGGATAGAAATCTCTAGTCAACATTTACAAAGCATGGGGAAGAACAACCGAGACAGAAGCGCTGACACCCTTGACACACCCAGACCAGTTAAGGGACAATCAGACATGCAAAAGTTTCTCAAAGAAAGAGTCTCTAGATCTCCCCACCCCTCTAGCAAGAAATCTCTGAACTTACCAACTCCTACGTCCCAGAGCCCAGAAAGAGAGGAAGAACCCGCGTCAGAGGGAGAAAGTAATGAACAAGTATCGAGAAGCTTTATGAGAAACCTGATCACCAAAGCACTTAGACCGATTGTTTCAGATCTCTCAGAGATCAAAGAAGAAATAAAGTCAATGGGAAAAAAGGTAGAAGAACTGGAAGCCTCTACATCCAATCTCTTTTCACACTCAACAGAACTTGAGCAAGTAGTAAGAGAACACCACCACCAGCTAAATGAGGTCCTGACCATGCAAGAGGATCTCGAAAATCGCAATAGGCGAAATAATATAAGAATCAAAGGATTACCCGAGACATGGGCATCGGAGACCCTAACCAAAATTGCCACTGAACTATTCACTTTTCTTCTCGGACAAGACAGAGCCAAGCTTATTGCTATTGAACACATTCATAGATCCTTGAGACCTCCACCAGCTGGGTCCGAACCGCCTACAGACGTTATATGCAAACTATTGGCGTTTCCAGACGCTCATGCAATCTTAGAGGCAGCAAGAAATAACCAAAGTTTGCAATATGAAGGAGCACCGATTGCACTTTTTCAAGACCTCGCACCGACAACATTATACAAACGTCGCCTAATGAGGCGCTTGCTGGTAGCTCTGCGAGCCAAAGAAATCAAATATTCATGGCTATTCCCATTCGGCCTGGGAATAAACCTAAAAGGCCGGAGAATCCAGAGGATCTACAAAAATGCTGGCACTTATTGGAAATGAAACCGATTGAGGTCCCTAATTGGCTTCCGATCCCAGATCTCCCCACATTGCCTCAATTACTCGCGATTGATACAGAGCAGAGTACCGGGACTACCAAATCTCCTAGAGGGAAGAAAAAGAAAACCAAAGCAGACCCCCCTTATGAGAATACCTGAGAACTTGAGCAACTGAGGCTCTACCTGATAAGTGAAACTGAAAAATGTTGTAGTTTATTGCACTAGTTGAAAGAAAAAAAAAAAAAAAGTTCTCCTTTTGAGCGGACAATTTTGTTTTTTGCTCATGTTATCCATAATGTTGACAGGGATCCTTTCCTGTGATGGGGCCTGGCCCTATTTGCCAGACCCAAACAAAAGTATCACTACTGTTGTTTGTTAAAATTCACCTACTCTGATCACCCGCAAGGGGACTCGGGAAATCCGGTGGGCTGCTTCGTGCGCTCCCCTTCTGGAACCGCGTGAACCATGACTTACCTGACGCTCCCATAGAACACAAATTTAAACCTAACTCGATTTAATTCGATTTAAATTGTTTGTTTTGCTCTCTATCTGTAACTCTCGAGTACATACCGGGACCGTCTCCACCTATACACCCCCCCCCCTCACCCCATTTTACCCTACCTCATCTTTCCTCACCCACCTCCTCTTTCCTATTCTCCCGTGCATACTGAGAGACCCAGCCTAAGGGTCGAAGAAGCAGGAAGGCTCCCCGGAGCCACTTTCAAACTACACACCTCACTCTCTCTCTCTGCTCGCTTGTTCCTATAGGTACAGCTTGAGACTCAAATGACTTCCCTCGGCATGGCTCCGGTAAGGTTCACGTCGTTCAACGTTTGGGGTCTGAACTCCATGGGTAAGAGACACAATATAGCTTGCCTCCTCAGAAAATGTAAAACTAAAATACTCATGATGCAAGAGACACATTTCAAAAACGACAAACATTTTCCCTTAAAGGTATTAGGTTTCTCGCAATACTTCCATAGTACCCACCCGAGCTCAGCCTCCAAAGGGGTAACCACAGTATTCCACAAATCAACCCCATTTAAGCTGGAAACACAGCATCAGGATGGAGAGGGTAGAGTGCTCTTCCTCATGGGATCGATAAACAACATTAAATTAACAGTAGCCAACCTATATACACCTAATTCAGACCTAACATCCTGGCTAATTAAACAACTAGATATCCTGAGGCAGTTTGCCTCAGGATATATTATCTTGGGCGGGGACCTGAATGCCACCCTGAACCCTCTGTTGGACTCCTCTACGGGCCGCTCCCAAATCCCCCAGGCAAAACTGAGGAGGCTGGGACGATCCATACAGGAACTGGGGATCTCGGACGCTTGGCGCTATCTTCACCCCTCGACTAAGGACTACTCGTACTATTCCCACGTCCACTCTACCTTTCAAAGACTTGACTATATCCTTATCTCCTCCAACCTCTTGGCATGCACAAAAAAGGCGAGTGTTGGCTCTATCACCGTCTCGGACCACGCCCCCATCCATGTGGATATTTGCCTTCCCTTGCCCGCTCCGGGTGAGTGGAGATGGAAATTGAACGACTCCCTATTGGATCCCATTGAAGACAGATCTAAGATAGAGGGACTATTAGAGGAATACTTTAAAATCAACTCAGATGGAAACACGGCACTACCTACAGTCTGGGAGGCGCATAAAGCCTTCGTGAGAGGCCTACTAATAGCCCTCGGCTCAAAGATTAAAAAGCAAAAACAAAAAGAAACCGATAACCTATTGGCCCAAATAGCAAAACTAGAATACACAGCTAAACTGTCGCAAACAAAAAACAACCTAGAAGAATTAGCCACCAAAAGACACCAGCTACGCTGCCTACTAATGGACAAATTTAATAAGAAACATATGCATTTAAAACAAATATACTATGCCCATGGCAACCGAGGCAGCAAACTTACGACCTCACTCTTAAAAAAGACCAAGACCAGGAATGCTATTCACACAATAAAAACACAAACGGGGAGAACGGTCTCCACCACCCCGGACATAGCTAGGGAGTTCCAACGGTTTTACTCACAACTCTACAATTTGAGGGAATCAGGAGATCTCCCCGCATGCCTGCACACTCAAGATAGAATAGATTAATAGATTCGTTCTTGAACTCCCTAAAGCTCCCCAAATTAAACTCCACAGACGCAGCCTCCCTACTAAACCCAATCACGTAAAAGAAAGTGGAGGAGACCCTAGACTCCTTCCCACAGGGCAAAAGTCCAGGACCTGATGGCCTGACATTAACCTATTACAAGACCTTCAAGACCCAACTAGTTCCCCGCTTGACAGAAACACTAAATGCCCTCTTAAATGGCGCCGAGCTCCCTAAACAAGCCCAGGAGGCTCATATCACCCTCATTCTGAAGGAAAAAAAAGGATCCGGAGCAATGCAGTAGTTACAGGCCAATATCGCTTATCAACCAAGATGTTAAAATCTGGGCCAAACTTCTGGCCAGGAGAATGGGGGAATTCATCCCTTCTCTAATCGATCCTGAACAGACGGGCTTTGTGAAGGGTAGGGAGGGCAGGGAGAATTGCCTCAGGCTACTTCACGCGGCTAAATACGCACAAACCAGAAAAATCCCTACGGCTTTCGTCAGCACAGACGCTGAGAAAGCCTTTGATAGGGTGGACTGGATCTTCATGGAAAGAGTACTTGTTAGATTTAATTTCCCCCCAACACTCATTTCAGCTATATTCTCCCTCTACTCAAAACCCCATGCCAGACTCAAGGTGAACGACTCCCTGTCACCCCCGTTCGACATACGAAATGGGACACGACAGGGATGCCCACTTTCCCCTACGCTATTTATTCTAACTTTGGAACCCCTCTTACAGTGGGTGAGGCAAGACCCGATCATAAAAGGGCTGAGCGTCCACTCGCGCACACTGTCAGCAGCCACTTTTGCGGATGACATAATGTTTGTGATCACGCAGCCCGAAAGAAGCATACCTAGATTGACCACACTATTACGGGACTTTGGCCTCCTCTCAAATTTTAAAGTTAACTTTACTAAATCTACGATCCTTAATATCTCGATTCCCGAGACATGTGACGCGACGTGGAGATCCGGTTCTCCCTTTGCCTGGTCCAAGACGGTGGTAGACTATCTTGGGATCAAACTCACCAAAAAAGCAGAAGACCTGTTCACGCAGAACTTTCAACCCTTAGTCTCCTCAATAAAAAATCTTCTACAATCTTTTGACCTGCCATGTCTCTCATGGTTTGGGAGAAAGAATGTACTGAAGTCATATGTCTTACCTGTAATCCTATACAAAGTACGCATGCTACCAGTCCATCTCCCTCTGTCCTTTTTCAAATCGATCCGAACACTCTTTACGGGCTTCGTATGGAGACAGAAGAGACCTAGGCTAGCGTATAGCCTAATGACAAAGAGAAGGACAGAGGGAGGAATGGACCTGCCGAACGTCCGAGATTACTACCAAGCTAATCAACTTAGCTATTGGATGGATCTAACGCACCCCTCTAGGGACCCAATACTCCAGGAACTTGCAAGAGCCTCTCACGGAGACCGTCTCGTGGAAGACTTATGGTTCCCGGTGAAGAGTCAGTATAGAGCAAAAGGATTCAATATCCTACTCAAAGGCCCATGTGAGAATTGGGACAAACTTAAAGGAACATTGGCCCCAGCCCCCTCACCCCTAACACCAATACGATGCATATATAGGCTACTTGACCTTCACCTGGACCCTGGCTCCTTAAGCATCTGGAAACAGTTGAGGGGCACCAGAGTTGGAGACATTCAGGCCTTAGCCCACAAGACCCCGGGGGACATATTGACCACACTGGCACCCAATAACACTCTCTCCTTCCTGCAGCTCGCCCACGCTAGAAAGGTCATTAGCACCTTTCTTAACAAACATACATCAACTAGACCCAAAACAACTTTTGAAACTAATACTGAAACAGGCAGCTCAAACTCCAGAAAGATAGCTTTTATTAGAAAAAATTTCATAGCCCCCCCCCCACCTCTATTTGCGAAACCTGCTTTCTTAATTTCCTGGGAAAAAGAACTTAAGATTTCTTTATCGACGGCTGACACCAAATTAATTTTAAAATTAGCGTACGGACGATCACCGTGTGTACTTATGCAGGAAAGCCACAATAAGTTACTAGTATGGTGGTACAAAACCCCCCAATGGCTGTATAACTATAAACTTGCTACCCACGACAGATGTTGGAGGTGCGACGCGGCGATAGGGTCCTACCTCCACATCTGGTGGGACTGCCCGGGAGTCACGACATTTTGGAGGGAAGTGGAGAGAGACTTGAAAGTTCTCTCGCCCGACCTCTCAATTTCCCCAGAAATGGTGTTCCTATGGAAACCATCTGCAAACTTTCACCCTTACAAGAATAAACTAATAGCATCACTACTAGACGCAGCTAAGGCCCTCATCCCCTTGAACTGGCTACAACAACCCCCCCCCCCCTCACTAATCCAGTGGAGAGAAAAAGCAGACCTGATCTGCAATCTGGAGGAATTGACGAGCTGGGCGAAGGGTACTCAGGAAGACTTCATTCTAACCTGGTTCCCCTGGAGAGAGGTAAGAAGGAAAAATCAGTAGAGAGTGTACTTAATACCTGGACATAAAGATAAGAGGGGAGAACCCCTTATGCTTGGGAGATGAGACGTGCCCCCGGACATCGGGAGGCGCAGCCAGAAGATCAGACCTCGAGCGTTGGACACGAACATGGACATGGAGTACCTCATCTGGAGAGGAAGGGCTGGAGTAGAGGTAAGAGAGAGAGAGACACCTCCCCCCTGGGAATCCTAATCTAAACACTGGGACCCTCTCCTTCATGCACATTTTTCTTTCCCAACACCTCATTAACCCACCACCCCCACCCTCTTTTCCCCTCCCCCCCCCCCCAGACCCCTGCTAACCCCAGACTCTTACTATTCGCATGAATAACTACTGTTATTACTTCTGTTTCTCTGCATCCATGTGACCGGCAGGCGGCATATACTAGATGAATAATTTAAATTTGTCCCTGCCCGTTTAGGGAAGTTGGTTACCCGTCCTATGAGCTGGACGACTTTCCGGCATTTGTTAGATCACGCGTATCCTGATTCCCCGCCCCACAGAGGAGGGGGAGGGGATGGAGGGGAGCCGGGGACCCGGGATCAGTAAGGAAGGAGACCCGTGTAAGGCCGGCCGGCCTGTCACACTTGTCAGCTGCGGTAGAGGATTCTGCTGCCGCCAATTGATTTCAGGGAAGGGTTTTAAATATAAGCCTTTCCCTGAAAATCAAGTAAAAGTGGTTTAAGAAACAAAAAAAAATAGATACCCACCTTGCTTCAGCTGCCGGGGCTCAGCCACGTCTTCTCCTGCTGTCCCCTGCACTGTGGTGCTGATCTATCAGCAGGCGGGGATTTAAAATGTCCGCCTGCTGAAAGAGCTGAATGTGAGTGGCTGAGGTGCTCAGTCAATCACAGGCAGCTCTCCCCGAATAAATTGTATGTTGGGGATTTGTATCCTGTCCACGGTCCGTACATGTGAGCAGGTTTTGCAGCCCCTTACATTACAGGAATAAGTTCCTTTTTGTGTGACAGAGGGCAATTCACTCCTGATTATAAAGTTCCTTAAATTTTGAGGATGACTGTAACATAGGACGGGAGGGTCCGGGAATATGGTTTTCAGATGGTCATCCTTGTGTAGGGTATGATGCAGTTTCTTTGCGGTTTTCCTTAGTACCTCTAACTCTGAATTGAAGGTCCCTACTAGAGGTACATGATTATTTTCCTCCTTCTCTACCTATTGCAATAGTTGATTTCTGGGTATCCTTGTTGCTCTGGTGATTTGGTCATCAGTTGAGGTAGGATGGTAGCCTTGATTTTAAAAAGGTCCCTTTAAGATGGTATAAATGTTCTTTTCTGTCTGTTGGGTTAGAGCACATCTGGTTGTTTCTGATGACCTGGCTGTGGACAATGGGCTTTTTAAAAATGTTTTGGGGATGGAAACAGTCCCATCTGAGCTATGTAGGCCGATCAATATGCTTCGGTATACATATGTCTGTATTGAGTTGTTTGAAATTATTATGGCAGTGTCCAAAAAGTTGATTCTGTATATGGGTAGCTTAATGCCAGGTTTAGGGTGGCATTCTATGGTATTGAGTAAGGTAGTTTTCTACTCACCTGCAGGAGTAGGAGCTGATGGAAAGGTATTATCCAGTATACTCCACTGGGGCTCTTGCTTGGTGGAGGAAGGAGAGAGGTCCTGGAGAGTTTCTTCTGTTGGACTTTCAGACTGTTGGCTCATATAGGATGTGGTGCTATACCCTTGGATTGAAGCAGGGAAGAAGAAAGCAGTGAGTTTTGGATAGCTGGACAGTTTTCTCTTTAACTTGTTCATGTCAAAAGGGCTACAGGAGGCTTTTACTGAGAAAATAGAGGAAGAATGTGCAAATTATTAGAGCTGCTATACTGCTTGGGGATCAGAGTACCTGACAATATGTTTTTACTCCCCAGCATATGGCCACGTCCCCTTATATTTTATATTGAACAGTGGATAGCATTCACACTAATGTCAGAGCCCTCTTCCTTCCAAGACCAGAAGTTCGCCCGGACAGGAAGCTAGACGTAACTGAAAATGGTGATACGTTGAACTAGTGGAGTACATGTGGAGTGCTGTAGACCAAAGAATGTACTAATGCACAGCGGATAGTTAAATACATATAACTTGAATTACTCAAATTTCAATCAAGTTAAAAATAGGTTACAGTAACTGTAGTTGTTAAAAGATGTGCTGATTATATGTATGTACACTCCTGAGGAAAACTACGTACACCCTCTTTCAATTCTATGTATCATAGCGTTAAAAAATCAGGTCATTAGAAGGTTTGAAAATTATCTATAAACAAGATCTCTTAACCCCCCCCCCCCTTCCCACCCCTCCCCTCCCCGCATGGTACTCGGTCGAGCCTTAAACGAGCATGCTCGCTCATCTCTAGTTATAAGGCAATTTCAAAAAATTTGGAGTCTACCATGCTGGAGTATGAAATATTATTCACAAGTCTAAAACATTCAAGACTGTTGACAATCTTCTTAGGAGTGGATTTACCATCGTATTCACTACAAGATCAGATATTGGAAAGCTCAGAGAAATTACCAGAAAACTAAGAGCCACATCTCAGTTCCTAAAGACCTCAGTTAAGCATGTTCGATGTTCAAGTTCATGACCATACAATTAAAAAAAAAAAAAAATTAACAAATACAACTTGTTTGGATGGCTTGTGAGGAGATAGCCTCTTCCTTCTAAAAAGAACATGGCAGCACAGCTAAAAGTTTGTTAAGTTGCATCTGAACAAACCACATCTAGAACAATATCCACTGGACAGATGAGACAAAAGTGGAGATGTTTTGTCATAATGCCCAGTGCTAGGTTTGTACTGTTACTCTGTATTTAATTTTCACCAAACACCTCATACCAGCTTGTTTTGCAGCAACATGAACTAGGCACCTTGCAGTCATTGAGTCAACCATGATCACTTCTGTATACCAAAGTATTTCTAGAATTAGATGTGACGCCATGTATCTAAAACTTTAGGCACTTAGAACTTTTGTTCAAAGTATGGCATGCAACTGGACAATGAACCCAAGCACAGCAGCAGATCTGTATCAGAATGGATGAAAAATAAAAAAAATCATAGTGTTGCAATGGCCATGTCAAAGTCCAGACCTCAACACAATTGAAAAGCTTAAGATCCTGTACTGTAAAAATGCAGTGTACAAACAAATGCACACAAACCTCAATTAACTAAGCAACGATGTAAAGACAAGTTTGCCCAAGTACCCAAGATTGATATGTGAAAACAATAACTTTAAGTAATTGATTCACGGGATGTACTTAATTCTTCACACACTGCTTCCGCATTTTAGAATTGTTTAGTTAAATTAATAATGACACAGTGACATTTGTTATGTGGTGTTGTTCATCTAAAGGTTATAGTGACCAGCCTATATTGTGTCTTAATGACAAAGTGATTTTCATTGTTGAATTGCAAGAGCCATAACTCGTTGACATAATCATATGAGGCCTTGTTTTTTAGGGGACACGTTCTATATCTTAATGGCAGCACTGTGAGGTACATATTATGTGTTGTATAACTTTTATTACATTTTGGGGGTTGGGTTGAATGGTAGATGGGAAAACATCCAGAAATTCCACAATAGTTTTTGTGTTTGGTTTTTTACAGCTTTCACTATTAGTAAAAATGACATGATACCTTTCTTATCTGGATCAGTTTATGTACATTTTTTTTTATTTTTTACTACTTAAGCACAATAAAAGCATGTTTTTAAAGAAAAACAATTGAATCTGCATCATCGCTTTTAGGTTGTGCTGCTGGAGTTTGCTGTTCTAGAGAGTTCCAGGAGCACACCTGTACAGGTGAGGGTTAATTAAGTTGACTAGGTGTGGTGGTTCTGGTCAGACAATCCCCTGTATTTTCTCAGTCTTGTCTGCCTGTGTTTGTGTAATTTCAGCTTGCAGCTTGATGTGCGTGTAGTGTCTGGTTAGCTTGCAGCTTGCTGGGTGTTTGGTGTCCTGTGCTGCCTGTTTAGTGTCTTGCTAGAGTAAGGACTGCAAGACACAAGGAGTCTTGTCGCGGCCTTGCAGCTGTGGTTCATTGGCCAATGTACAAACTAATCCCTCGCTTTTATATTCAGCTTTACCATCTGCTTTTGTGTGTAAGGGTTTTGTGGTAAGTGGGTTCGTGCATTTAATGTGTCAGTTCTGCCTGGTTCCGTGTACAACCTATTCAGGGAGAGCCAGGTCCGAGGTTCCAGCATGGGGCTGCCTTTATTGAGGCGATCGCTCTGCTTATTAGGTAGGGTCTCGCCATCTTCCCTTCAGAACAGGGTCAGTTTCCCCTAACCAATGTTTTTGGGTCACATTCGTGTGGGCCTGGAGCTTATTTGCCCACACGAACGTAACAATCGCATTCTAAGATTCACAACATTTTTATTTTTCTGGCAATGGAGCTATGTGAGGTCTTGGTCTTTTGTTTTGTGAGAAGAGTTATAGTTTTTATTGTTAGACTGCTTCTTATTACAGTTTTTGGGAGACTGTAATAAAATATTTTTAAAAATGAGCAGTTTTGGCATTACTTTTAAAATTATTTTTACGGCGATCACCATGTGAGATAAATACCTAAATATTTTCATTGTTTGGGTCATTACAAACATGGCAATACCTATTACATTTTGGGTTTTACCTTTTTTTTTTGCTTTTTATCCATTTGAAACTGATATTTGTGTGGAAAAAATATGTATTTTTAATTATTGGAACCTTTTCTCTAAATTGAACTTTATTGAACCTTTTTAATGCTATCTTTTAGTTCCCAAAGTGGACTTGAAGATGTGATCATTCAATTTCTTACTTTATTATTACATTATTATTACATTATTACTTATGTAGTGCATTCTACTAAGTTTATGACTACAGCCTGTAAGACTCTGTGAGATGAGTTACATGGCAGATATGGAGGACTTTGTTAAGCTTTCGGCTGCCATGGGAACCTAATGGTACCTTGTAATCACACTGTGGCATGCTAATGGGTGACAGAAAGAGCCCCCTCTATATGACATCTGCTTACATGCTGCAGTTACTATTTATTGTGGCTTATAAGGCGTTAAACTGGAAGGATTTAAGGTTTCTCTATAACTGTTAGAGCAGGAACGTGGTTATCAGTAGTCACCCGAATCACCGCCTTAAAAAGATTTATGTGTAGGTTTAAAGCCAATTAGTGACCACTGTAAAAACGTATTTGATGGTCACTAAGGGGTAAAATATTGAATTGCATAAAAAATACTTATAAAAGTAAAAAAGCTGAATATGCTAATTTTTCTGACTATAAGATGCACTTTTTATTTCCCAAAAATGCTAATTAAATCTCTGTGCATCTTATCTTGTGAATGTACCTTTAAAATAGTTGTTTATCTTTCTATGTATAAAGAATATAGAGGTACCTGCTACACCCAGGACCTATGTTGAAAAAACACTCTAAATTGCGGGCCGCTAGAGGGATCCCTTCTTTTTAATTTGCTGCCCACTACTATTTGCTATGTGAAGTCCATCTCTAGTAACAGAGTCACCAAGAAGGGTCCCAGTGGCCAGATTCCCACTGATCTATCAGTTTTAACCTATAATCAGAATACGCCTTTAAGGTGTGCAATGTTGTTAAAAGTGGAATAACCATTGAACCTTTAGGGTAGAAACAGTTGATATCTTCAGTGATTGTTGAGTCAAAGCAACAGCCTGCGGCTTCACATTCAGCCTGCGATAGTTCCATAGATATGCATCTGATTCTGTCTTCTGACTCCACTTCACATGACTCGGAAGCTATAAGACAAGAAGAAAATAGAAGTATCATTCAGATTTCTGTGATCAATGTTTGATCAGTGTGAGTCTGACTTTTTGGACTCCAATCAATACAGCAAGCCTCGGTACCAGGCAAAAACACTAGCTGCTATGCCTAGGTAATCAATGCCGCAACCCCTTCATTGTGCTGATCATTGAGGATACTGAATGATGAAACCCTATCAATCATTCAAAGATGGGCTATCCTGAGGATGCCCAAAGATCACATAGGAAGACACCAGCATTATAAATGGCACATAGCGGGTGGATCAACAGACAAAGACAGAAAGAATGGAGAAAATCGTTCTTCAAGGATATCAAAGATCTTTCCATTAGGTATAAACAAGTCAAGGTCATACATGTGTATACTAAAGCTCAACCCCTCACATCCAAACAGCACTGTAATGCCAAATCCAGCCATTGGGTGAAAATCCAAGAATAATGAGAAGCACCTAATGTAACAAATGTGACAAGTCCAACACAACCATTTATTAGAACAAATACAATTCAACGCATTTTGGAAGTGGAGCATAGTTTCCCCTTCATCAGGAGTAGAAGAACAACAATCATGACATTATGTCTCTTACAACGTCCCCTTTATAGTGTGCAGTGGAGAGCATTCTTCCTAACATCAGGGCTGGGGTCTCACCATAGAGTTCAGAAGACCAGAAGTTCTCCCAGTGGAAGCCAGTAAAACTGGAAATGGTGATGCGTTGCAACTATGAAATATATTTACTATTCAAAATATGAGTTTTTTGGCAGAAATTATCGCAGAAAACTGTCTTACATGCACTTTTTAAGACAGTTTTTCCAACTTGTCTGAAAAAAACATGGCCTAAATTGTTCTAAAAAGTGCCATATATTTTCCCGAATTGCAGCAGATTTTTGTTGTATATTAAGTCAATTAATAGGGGGTCTAAACTTAGACTAGACAGACTTAAAATTCCACAGATTTATCCTTCAGCAGAGCCACTATGATAATCTAGAGCATTGTAGGACTGTCTAGGCCAGTGATAGCAAACCTTTTAGCGACCGATTGCCCAAACTGAAACACAAACTCACTTATTTATCGCAAAGTGCCGACACATCAAGGGGCGGGGTTTATCACGACATATGATTATCTCTTCATCGTTATACAAAGGACACGGCCATTTCAAAGCAGATAAGGAGGAAGTCCTGTGGTTGTTTCTTAGATGGAGCCCTGGAGTACCATGAGTGCGGATTGTAACTGGAAATCAGCATCGGATATGCAGCTGATTTCATACTATGTGGAGCTACCAATCACCTCCTTTGAAGGCTTCCAACTGTCAGCACTTCCCTGTTTCACATTCCAACAGCCTGTAGTAGCCTCACCTGACTAGCATCACCTTACCAGTGGCGCCGTACTTGACTAGGCCGTAAGATGGAGAGCACTGACAGTGGGAAACGTCATAGTGTGAAAGCAGCTATGGATATGCAGCTGATTTCCGGTCAAAATCCGCATCAATGGTATGGATTTTGACTGTGCTTTAGATGCGGAAATGCTGCATATTTTGCCAAGGAAATCTCTCTTGTGTGTTGTTCTGCCAACTAGCGAGCTCTTCCAGATTATAAATCCAATCCACCTTCTCCTTCCATTGAGAAAGAAGGGGGGGAGCCTCGTCCCGCCAATGCAGCGGTATCAGGGCTTTAGCTGCGTCGATTAAATAGGCTATCAACCTGTCTCTAAGCGGATGGAACGCTTTGGACGGTCTCTACAGAAAGATCATCTCTGGTATTAGGACACAGTTTTGTTTGATCCTACCCAGCACAGCGCCCACTCCCCTCCAGAAGGTCTCAAGTTTCATGCATGACCACCATATATGCAGATAAGAGCCAACATCCACGCTGCATCTCCAACATCTGTCGTGTGGTGCCAACTTGTATGCATGCAGCCACTATGGAGTTTTATACCAGCGTACAAGTAATTTATAGTGAGATTCCTGGGCAAGGATACAAGGAGAGAGGCCATACGCGGAGGCTAGAATTGACTTAGTGTCCGCTGATGACAGCTGGATACCCAATTCCCTTTCCCAGGAAGTCATGAATGCGGGCTTAATTATCGCCTGAGGGACTATGAATTGACCTCGGAGCCGCGAAATTCTACGCTCCCTGGGGTTAGGATCTATCAAGGAGCATTTGAATGGAGTTTTGGGCCTGGTGGATCTATAGGTCCCAAGTAAGTCCTCAACAACTCTTATCACCGAGGCTCTCACCAGAAAGGAGGGGGACCATTCCGGCAGAAGTGTTTGAATAATATCTGCAGCCAGCCGATGGGCCAGCACCTAGAGATCACCCACTGTGAGATGGTTAAATATTTTCCAATTAGAGGAAGAAACCGGATCCCCTTGTAGATTCAGATATCTGGGTAATAAATTTAGTGGAGCCACCGGGGATGGTCCCGGAGTCAGAATCTCCCTCGCTTTATCCCAAACCTCACAGGGGCCTTTCAACAGCAGGGAAAAATCTTTTGCACTTGTATCTCTTCCTCTCTGGGAACCACAAGTCGCCCAGTGAACCACTGTTAGAGTGGGCCAGTGCCAATTTTGGGAGGGTCTTGTCTCTTGACGGATGTGTCAAGTCCATCCAGTAATTTAACTGGGCCGCCCGATAATAATCCAAAATATTTGGTAGACCTATGCCTCCTTCCGATTTCCTCTTGATCATTAGACTGTAAGCTAATGTAGGTCTTCTTTGCCTCCAGACGTAGGCTGCAAGGAGCGTGCGGAGCGTCTTAAAAAAGCTTGGAGGAAGATATATCGGCAACATTCTGATCTTGTATAGGATAATCGTTAATATATAGGATTTAAGTATATTACGTCTCCCGAACCAAGAAATGCTTGGCAGATCATAGTCCTTAACAAGCTTTTTCACCTGATCTAATAGAGGGGCAAAATTGATTGTGAATATGTCATCTAAATTTCTGGGAATTTTAACTCCAAGATAGTCCACTGCTGTCTCCGACCACGCAAACAGTGAAGAGCTGGAGAGTCTTTTGCTAAGTGCATGTGGGATGGAGACATTCAGGACCGTGGACTTGTCAAAGTTAATTTTAAAATTTGATATCTCACAGTATGCTTTCAGAATTTCGACCAGTCTACGTAGTCCCTCCTCCGGGTTGGTAATTATGAAGACAATGTCATCCGCGAAGGCCGCGGTAGATATGGATGTATCTCCAACAGTAAAAGCCACTATGCCAGGGTCTTGTCTGATCTGCACCAATAGGGGCTCCAGAGCCAAGACGAATAGGGAAGGAGAGAGGGGGCACCCCTGACGTGTACCATTCTTAATTTCGAAGGGGGGAGACAAGATGTCGTTAACCTTAATCCTAGCGTGAGGGGCGTCATAAAGGGAAAAGATAGCTGAAACGAAGTTGACCGGGATATTATAATTTAGAAGAGTACTTTTCATATATTGCCAGTCAACCTGGTCAAACGCCTTTTCCGTGTCGATTCCAACAAATGCTAAAGGTATCTTATGTAAGTGCGCAAAACGTGATGCATGCAAAAGTCTTCGACAGTTGTCCTTACCCTCCCTTCTCCTCACGAACCCCGCCTGTTCCTCATTAATGAGGTCCGGTATGAGTCCCCTAAATTAGCTCCAGCAGTAATAGTGCCCCTCACAGTGGCCTCAGTAGTAATAGTGCCCCCTATAGCAGCCCCAATAGTAAAAGCGACCCCTGTATTGGCCTCAGTAGTAATAGTGCCCCCCACAGTGGCATCAACAGTAATAGTGTCCCCTAAATTGGCCCCAGCAGTAATAGTGACCCCCACAGTGTCCTCACTAGTAATAGTGTCCCCTATATTGTACCCAGCAGTAATAGTGACCCCTGTATTGGCCACAGTATTATTAGTGTCCCTGACATTAGCACCAGTATTAATAGTGACTCACAGTAGCCTCAGAATTTTGGATCCCACCTGTAAAACCATGGCAGAAATTTGCAACTAAGTGGAAAATTACTGCCCTGTCAATGGAACGAACTCTGCATGCAGATTTTCAACATGGTTTAATGTGAAAAAGTGACATGTCACTTCTTCACGGCGATCCATGCAGAATTGGCAGGGCAAAAAATGCATGCGGATCCACAACAGAATCGCCCCAACTTTCTTTCATAGTTTTTGAGGGGAAAGCGTCTGTGTGAACATACCCTTAGGGTGCTTTCACACAAGTCTATGCAAACAGGAAGATGGAACAATGCCTCTGCTGTACCACCTATTGGAAGACAGCAGTCCTGCAAGTTAATATCAAATCTCTTAATAGTCCCTGTAACAATGACTGGGAATATAAATCCAAGCCAGAATCTTCTCCAGAAGGAAAAGATAAACCATACACAGACAGCTGCTTTGGGGTATTTGCTCCTCGTCAGTATGCCATAAATTTGCTAGCTTGGCTAAATGAGAGGCCTTTGATGTAGGTCAGGAAGGTTATGGTTTCTCCTTAGGGAGAGAACATAGTGAGGAACCTTTTAAGGCCATCAATGTTCCTCTGGGAAATGCATACAAATTGGACGATGGAATTATGCCTCTGCGGCACCACCTACTGGAAGGCAGAATTCCTGCAAGTGAATGTCAGACATTTTAATAAACCCTGTAATAAAGATTAGGAATATAAGCCAAATCCTTTTCAAGAAGGAAAGGATAAACTACAAACGGACAGCAGTTTTTTCAAGTATTTGCCCCTCATCAGATTACAATAGGTTTGCCGGCTTGCCTAGGTGAGAGGGCTTTGATGTAGTTTGCACAGTGTATGGTTTCTCCTTGGGGTGAATACCTAGTGAGGAGACTTATAAGGCCATCCATGCTCCTCTGGGAAATCTATGCAAATAGGAAGATGGAACAATACCTCAGCAGCTAATGCAATGAAGCATATCGTATGAAGCATACCGTATTTTTCGCTCTATAAGACGCACCTGATGATTAGACGCACCTAGGTTTTAGAGAAGGAAAATGGGGAAAAATTATTTTGAACTCCCTCAGACCAGGCAGCGAGGGAGGTATTATATTAGGAATAAAGAGCAGTAGTACGGCCTCAGAATGAAGTGTATACCACCAGATCAACCTGCCATTAAGGATCCAGGAAAGCTGAGTGTAAATGTAATGGTTATCTTTCTACTTGTCACCCAGCTTTTCAGGAGCCCTGAATGCCATATTTGACTAGTTATGCATGTGCTATACATGCTTGCAATAACTCTGCAATTGGCATTCAGGGTCCTGGAAGAGCTGGGTGACAACGTAATGAGGATTCCATTAGTTGTCACCCAACTTTCCAGGAGCTCTGCATGGCATGTCTCATTATGGTTATGTATGGAGTATACATCTGTGCATAACTAATCAGAAATGTATATAACATACAGGCAGCTCTTTCTCCCCTTCCCCCTGCTATGTAGCTGGCAGATTTGAGAGCTGTCTTTAACTACAGCTGATTGATAAGTCAGAAGAAGGGGGGGCAGCAGTTCCTCTTACTATCAGCTGTTTTATGGGCGCTGGGCTCTGCTATGGAGCAATCGTTAGCATGCTGTCTGTGGGCTTCATAGCAGGAGCTGCTGGCTGCCTAACCAACTGTTGAGCTCCATGTTGCTGCTTCCCCGCCCCCATCAATCAGCTGTTTTATGAATGCCGGGCTCTGCTATGGAGCGATCATTATCACACTATCTGTGAGCTTCATAGCAGGAGCCGCCGGCGGCCAATAAAACAGTTGAGCTCCCTGCTACTCCCCCGCCCCCAGCAATCAGCTGTTGGGCGGTCCGCTCTGCTCTCCTGCTGTGTTGGCTTTGTATTCCGGCTGCACATTCGCTCTATAGGACGCACTGACTTTTCCCCCCCACTTTGGAGGGAAAAAAAGTGCGTCTTAGGGTGCCTACCCACTGGCGATTTTTTTTCCTGCGATGCTACATTGCGTTTTGCGTTTTTTCTGAAGAGCAATTAGCATAGAATGTGTTCTTGTCCATTTGGGTTTTTTTTTTCGTTTCGTTGCAATTTTTCACATAGGAACTGTCAGTTGCATATGTCTCCTTATTTTCTCTTAATGCACCCATGATTGTCAATGGAAATTAACGAAAAACGCCGCTAAAAAGGCGCGAAAAACTCCGCGAAAAAGGCGCGGAAAACGTGCGAAAAACGCTGCGTCTTTCACGCACGAAAATCGGCAACGCCAGTGGGTAGGCGCCCTTATAGAGCGAAAAATGTGGTAATATGAATAGAAAAAAAGCGCTTCTAACAGTCCAGCCAAGGAGAGAAGACTAAAAAAATATATGCAAAACATTTCTTTTGGTCAGAACAGTTTGAGTGTACCTTGTACTATTTCTAGTGTCAAAACATTTGAAGCAGTAAAATTGCCTTTGTGAACTGTATTTAAATGGTGAGAAATGCTGTGGTGCAGGAATCAATTTGTAATACTAGATCTGTGTGTGTTTAGACGCTCGCCCAATAAACTTTATGCAGATTGCAGGAATGTTGGAGTATATACAAAGGTCTGCAATTCAATAGATCTGAAGAAGCATATACATATATAAAATAAATATAAATCTTGGTATTTGTATAGCGCCAACTTATTCCGCAGCACTTACAGGTAATATTACTTATTACCCCCCACCAAGCTGGGTTATCATTTTACCGACCTCGGAAGGATGAGTCAACCTTGAGCCGGGTACCTGACTCACGCGGGGATTGAACTTGCAACCTTCAGGTTATAGGCGAGAGCCTTACACTCTGCGTCACACAAGGCTCATAAGTGCAAATTAATCACTCCATGTCTGTGCCTTTTCATATGCATGTGTCTGTGTGTATATATATATATATATATATATATATATATATATATATATATATATACACACACACACACATACATATGAAAAGGCACAGACATGGAGTGATTAATTTGCACTTAAAATAATAACAAAACAGGATTAACAGAGGAGTAAATACTTCATTAGTCTACTAATACTGGATGTGAACTTTTTCTCTAAATTGGTGTTAGGGGGTGACGAGGCCTGTGTCTTATCTCTGCTATATTTTTCTTATATTCTCCAATGATGCATGACTCCATCTGCAATGTAAATTCGAGCCATGAGTGTGTGAAAGATGGTTATAAACTTGCACTCCAAAACTCTTCTATGAGGTTGAGTTTTGAAGTTGTCTTTTAACCCCTTAAGGACTATGTGTAGTGAATCTATGGTATTTGGTCCTTGGCTTTTATTTTATCCCTGCTGATAACAAAAATACGGTGCACGATTAAAGCCTCAGCTCCTGCAATCAAGCAGGAGCAGGCTGGGTTTTCAGCTGTTAGTCACAAATTGGAACCTGGAGGAGAAGGGAGAAGATATTTTTAACCCCTTCTGCCTTCTCCTTTCCCAGGTAGATAGCGTTCAATGAGAGTTTCTTCCACTATGTGACCTGACAATCACATGACCACCCTGTGCCCCCTTTTACAGTGTATATCTAAAGATTCCACTTACATGGTGGCCAGGATGGTGCCATCGGGGAGGGGACCTATGGTTGACAATTTGTTCAGTACATCAGTGGTGTCCTGCAAGTAGCTAGTTGTATTTCTCAGCAGTAGTCTGAGGACACCTTCTACCTATCCTGAGATTCTTTCAGTGAGGATGGGTAAAAGGTGTCCTCAAACTACTAAAACAACATATCGATCCTCGAGTAACTGGTATGAATAGTTGAGTGGAAATTAACAATGAACTTGTTTGCGAGATTTCATGACATTCCATTCCTCTGTTAGGCAGTGACTGAATTGTCTAGGATCTTTAGTAGACAAGAAGACCTCACAAGAGACCAATTCCTTCATCCAACAATTTAACAACAAAAAGGGTGTTGCTGTGGGTTATCAGTAGACACTCAAGGATCCCCATTTATATTCTACTTCATTGTCTCTAAGAGTTGTGGTGCCAGGGGGCAGTTGTCACCTTTGCACCAGAGTTGCTGCAGATAAATCCATGAATAGAGACAGCGCTTGATAAGGTGCAGGTAATGAGCCTGTTTTCCTGCTCGTCTCCAACAGCTTTTCTTTAACATAGTATATGGTCTGCCAGAAGTTTAGGACAAGGCAGTCTGCATATCCTTTCTATTATAAGATCCTGCATGGGACAATTTGATAACAGCAATTTCATGAGATTTTGCAAATCGTGCATCAACTTAGAGGCATAGACGATTTCTGCAATCCCTCGGAACTTAATATTGTTGTAGCGTGATCTGTCCTCCCAGTCCAACACTTTATTTCAAAGTCTCTCAAGTTCCCAATCTAAGTTAGAATGTGACATTCACTGAAAAAGCCCAAAATGCAAAACCTGATAGGCTGCAAAGCAGGCACAGGCACAATCACTGTAGAGCAGGCACAATCACCGTAAACCCTAATAGAATGCAGTTAGCTAGACTATGATGTGGAGGAGCTACTATGATGAATCACTTCTGTGATTTCAAGTTATAATGTGGATTTATAAAATTATGTGATGATGTGAATTTTGTCATTTTAGTCTCCGTATGGGTAATTCTATTCTCTGCATCACTGATAGCCAAGCTAAGGAGTTTAATAGGTTGAGCAAAGTTGGATTGTAAGAAATTTCAATGTTTTCAACATCCCTTTCATCCATGCATCTGTAACTGATTTATCATTAACAGGAACATCATCAAAAATATCCACGATGGTGGGTAATGTAGCTTTAGAAAACATTTGGTCACTTATCCCTGCATCAGGTTGTCCCTCTGGAGGGCTCATTGTTTTTGCTTCGCTGAGCTGACAGTAAAAAGAGGCCATGTCCACCATGTGACCAGGAAGATGGTGATGATGACTGGGTTTTTGCAAAGACTCCTACCTGGCTTTTGCAGGGCTTTAATTCGGGTTTGTAAACAAATTTGCGTGGTTTTGCTGAAAATTGTCATTAAAGGGGTTGTCCCGTGCCAAAACGTTTTGTTTTTTTTTCAATAGCCCCCCCCGTTCGGCGCGAGACAAACCCGATGCAGGGGTTAAAAAAGAAAACGGGATAGTGCTTACCTGAATCCCCGCGCTCCGGTGACTTCTTACTTACCTGGTGAAGATGGCCGCCGGCATCTTCTCCCTCGGTGGACCGCAGGTCTTCTGTGCGGTCCATTGCCGATTCCAGCCTCCTGATTGGCTGGAATCGGCACGTGACGGGGCGGAGCTACAAGGAGCCGCTCTCCGGCACGAGCGGCCCCATTCAGAAAAGAAGAAGACCGGACTGCGCAAGCGCGTCTAATCCGGCGATTAGACGCTGAAAATTAGACGGCACCATGGAGACGAGGACGCTAGCAACGGAACAGGTAAGTGAATAACTTCTGTATGGCTCATAATTAATGCACAATGTACATTACAAAGTGCATTAATATGGCCATACAGAAGTGTATAACCCCACTTGCTTTCGCGGGACAACCCCTTTAACCAGTGGCTCAGAACTAGATCTTTGCCTTGCCCCTCAGACTGTGCATGCTCAGACAGGTGCTCTGCAGGTTCAGGGGAGCTTCTGTCTACCCCATCGTGGTCCTGCGCCAGAGACTGAGAGAGTAAAAAATAATCAGCTTCTCCAAGTTGGCTGTTGATCTCTTTCCTCTCCCTAGAATCCTGGATCACTAAGCAGCAGGTGAGGCCCATTCAGTTGTAGTTTTTAGGATTTGGAGTCGCTGTGGAGCCCTGTTGGTTCAGGAGCTCTGCAGTCATGCAGGCATTTAATTTGGCAGCCAAGCTATGCAGATTTTGGAGCTGAATCTTCCGCAGGAGAGTAAGTTCCATAAATTCTATACTGTGCAAAAGTAACCTTATAATGACATTTTCAAACAGCAACAAGAATGGACATCCCAACAAATTCACCCTAAGGTCCAAGCGTGCAATGCTCAGAGATATTGCAAATACTCCAAAAGCTATATCTCAGACCCTAAAGGTTTCAGCATGCTAAATGTTCAAGTTCATTACAATACAATTAGAGATTGACTCAACAACTATAACTTGTTTGGAAAAGTTCCCAGGAGAAAACCTCTTCTTTCTGAAATAGAATATGGCTGCACCGCTAAAGTTTGCAAAGTTGTATCTGAAGAAACCACAAGACTTCCAGAACAATGTAATGTGACCAGATGAGACCAAAGTGGAGATGTTTGTCCGTAATGCCCAGCACTAGGCTCGCATTAATATGCTGTGTTTAGTTTTCACCAAACACCTCATACCAGCCGTCAAGCATGTAAAGATTCTACAGGTTTCAGAAGGGTCTTGGGATCATAGGGGTCTGAACTAGTAAAATATTTGTTTTGGGATCCTAAGCAGCTATTTCATTTTCCAGGGTAGGCATTCTCTTGAAGGTCATGTGTGCATTCTTGGTTAAAATCTTGCACAATATGTGGCCATTAGAGATGAGCGAACGTACTCGTCCGAGCTTGATATTCGTGCGAATATTAGGGTGTTCGGGATGCTCGTTACTCTTAACGAGCACCACGCGGTGTTCCGGTTACTTTCAGTTTCCTCTCTGAGACGTTAGCGCGCTTTTCTGGCCAATTGAAAGACAGGGAAGGCATTACAACTTCCCCCTGTGACGTTCAAGCCCTATACCACCCCCCTGCTGTGAGTGGCTGGGGCGATCAGATGTCACTCGAGTATAAAAGTCGGCCCCTCCCGCGGCTCGCCTCAGATGTCTTGTGAGTTAGCTGAGGGACAGTGGTATCGTGTTGGAGCTGCTGTAGGGAGAGTGTTAGGAGTTAGTGCAGGCTTCAAGAACCCCAACGGTCCTTCTCAGGGCCACATCTATCCGTGTGCAGTACTGTGGAGGGTGCTGTTAGCAGTGTTGCACAATTTTTTTTTTTTTCAAAATCGGCAGTCTGCAGAGCATTGCGCATTGCATTAATAGTACAGGGACAGAAGTGGTGGTTAGGCAGGGAGAGTGTTAGGAGTGAGTGTAGGCTTCAAGAACCCCAACGGTCCTTCTTAGGGCCACATCTATCCGTGTGCAGTACTGTGCAGGCTGCTGTTAGCAGTGTTGCATTTTTTTTTCTTTTCAAAATCGGCTGTCTGCAGAGCATTGCGCCTTGCAGTAATACTACAGGGAGAGAATTGTGTAGGCAGGGCCAGAAGACAAATCTTATCTGATTGAATATAGTCAGTGGGCCCTCCGTTTCCCAAAAAGGGAAACATTCAATTTGTCCTGCAGGCTTGCACCAATTTATTTGCTGCCTGTGAAAAGTCTCCGCTGTGCTGCACTTCATATAATTGCATTTCTGTGCAACACATATCTTATCTGATTGAATATAGTCAGTGGGCCTTTTCTTTTTAAAAAAAGGGAAACATTGTATGTGCCCTGCCTCTGTCAGTCCTCAGCGTTCTGTGTACGTGTGTGGTGGGTGGAGATAGTAAACAAATCATACGCAGCCAGCTACGTTTAACAGCAGGCTTGCGCCAATTTATTTCCTGCCTGGGAAATCAAATCACTGGTAATACACCATGCTGAGGGGTAGGGGTAGGCCTATAGGACGTGGATGCGGGCGAGGACGCGGAGGCCCAAGTCAGGGTGTGGGCACAGGCCGAGCCAGTGCGGTGGCCAGGGGTAGAGGCAGGGCCAGACCGAATAATCCACCAACTGTTTCCCAAAGCGCCTCCTCGCGCCATGCCACCCTGCACAGGTCAAGGTGCTCTACGGTGTGGCAGTTTTTCACAGAGACGCCTGACGACCGACGAACAGTGGTGTGCAACCTTTGTCGCGCCAAGATCAGCTGGGGAGGCACCACCAACAGCATGCGCAGGCATATGATGGCCAAGCACCCCACAAGGTGGGACGATGCCCGTTCACTGCCTCCGGTTTGCACCACTGCCTCTCCCCCTGTGCCCCAACCTGCCACTGAGATCCAACCCCCCTCTGAGGACACAGGCACTACCGTCTCCTGGCCTGCACCCACACCCTCACCTCCGCTGTCCTCGGCCCCATCCAGCAATGTCTCTCAGCGTAGCGTCCAGACGTCGCTAGCGCCACAGTTTGAGCGCAAGCGCAAGTACGACGCCACGCACCCGCACGCTCAAGCGTTAAATGTGCACATTGCCAAATTGATCAGCCTAGAGATGCTGCCGTATAGGCTTGTGGAAACGGAGGCTTTCAAAAGCATGATGGCGGCGGCGGCCCCGCGCTACTCGGTTCCCAGTCGCCACTACTTTTCCCGATGTGCCGTCCCAGGCCTGCACGACCACGTCTCCCGCAACATTGTACGCGCCCTCACCAACGCGGTTACTGCCAAGGTCCACTTAACAACAGACACGTGGACAAGCACAGGCGGGCAGGGCCACTATATCTCCCTGACGGCACATTGGGTGAATTTAGTGGAGGCTGGGACAGAGTCAGAGCCTGGGACCGCTCACGTCCTACCCACCCCCCGAATTGCGTGCCCCAGCTCGGTGGTGGTATCTGCGGGGGTGTATGCTTCCTCCACTAAACCACCCTCCTCCTCCTCCTACGCAACCTCTGTCTCGCAATCAAGATGTGTCAGCAGCAGCACGTCGCCAGCAGTCGGTGTCACGCGGCGTGGCAGCACAGCGGTGGGCAAGCGTAAGCAGGCCGTGCTGAAACTACTCAGCTTAGGAGAGAAGAGGCACACGGCCCACGAACTGCTGCAGGGTCTGACAGAGCAGACCGACCGCTGGCTTGCGCCGCTGAGCCTCCAACCGGGCATGGTCGTGTGTGACAACGGCCGTAAGCTGGTGGCGGCTCTGCAGCTCGGCAGCCTCACGCACGTGCCATGCCTGGCCCATGTGTTTAATTTGGTGGTTCAGCGCTTTCTGAAAAGCTACCCCCACTTGTCATACCTGCTCGGAAAGGTGCGCCGGATCTGCGCACATTTCCGCAAATCACACACGCACGCTGCCACCCTGCGGACCCTGCAACATCGGTTTAATCTGCCAGTGCACCGACTGCTGTGCGACGTGCCCACACAGTGGAACTCTACGCTCCACATGTTGGCCAGACTCTATGAGCAGCGTAGAGCTATAGTGAAATACCAACTCCAACTTGCGCGGCGCAGTGGGAGTCAGCCTCCTCAATTCTTTACAGAAGAGTGGGCCTGGTTGGCAGCCATCTGCCAGGTCCTTGGAAACTTTGAGGAGTCTACCCAGGTGGTGAGCGGCGATGCTGCAATCATTAGCGTCACCATTCCTCTGCTATGCATCTTGAGAAGTTCCCTGCAAAGCATAAAGGCAGACGCTTTGCGCTCGGAAACAGAGCCGGGGGATGACAGTATGTCGCTGGATAGTCAGAGCACCCTCCTGTCTATATCTCAGCGCGTTCAGGAGGAGGAGGAGGAGCATGAGGAGGATGAGGAGGAGGGGGAAGAGACAGCTTGGCCCACTGCTGACGGTACCCATGCTGCTTGCCTGTCATCCTTTCAGCGTGTATGGCCTGAGGAGGAGGAAGAGGAGGAGGAGGAGGATCCTGAAAGTGATCTTCCTAGTGAAGACAGCCATGTGTTGCATACGGGTACCCTGGCACACATGGCTGACTTCATGTTAGGATGCCTTTCTCGTGACCCTCGCGTTACACGCATTCTGGCCACTACGGATTACTGGGTGTACACACTGCTCGATCCACGGTATAAGGAGAGCCTTTGCACTCTCATTCCCGAAGAGGAAAGGGGTTCGAGAATGATGCTATACCACAGGGCGCTGGTGGACAAACTGATGGTAAACTTCCCATCCGACAGCACTAGTGGCAGAAGGCGCAGTTCCGAGGGCCAGGTAGCAGGGGAGGCGCAGGGATCAGGCAGCATGTACAGCGCAGGCAGGGGAACATTCTCCAAGGCCTTTGCCAGCTTTATGGCTCCCCAGCAAGACTGTGTCACCGCTCCCCAGTCAAGGCTGAGTCGGCGGGAGCACTGTAAAAGGATGGTGAGGGAGTACGTAGCCGATCGCGCGACCGTCCTCCGTGACGCCTCTGCCACCTACAACTACTGGGTGTCGAAGCTGGACACGTGGCCTGAACTCGCGCTGTATGCCCTGGAGGTGCTTGCTTGTCCTGCGGCTAGCGTCTTGTCAGAGAGTCTGTTTAGTGTGGCTGGGGGAATCATCACGGATAAGCGTACCCACCTGTCAACCGACAGTGCCGACAGGCTTACACTCATCAAGATGAACAAAGCCTGCATTTCCCCAGACTTCTCTTCTCCACCAGCGGACAGCAGCGATACCTAAGCAATACGTAGGCTGCACCCGCGGATGGAAGCATCGTTCTCTCTCACCATCCAAAACGGGGACATTTCTGCTTCATCAATCTGTGTATAATATTCCTCCTCCTCCTCCTCCTGCTCCTCCTCCTGAAACCTCACGTAATCACGCCGAACGGGCAATTTTTCTTAGGGCCACAAGGCTCACTCATATAATTTTTCTAAACAATTTTTATACGTTTCAATGCTCTTAAAACCGTTGAAACTTTAACTTGAACCAATTTTTCGTTAAACTGGGCTGCCTCCAGGCCTAGTTACCACTTAAGCCACATTAACCAAAGCGATTAATGGGTTTCACCTGCCCTCTTGGTTGGCCATGGCCAATTTTTTGGATGTACATTAGTACTGTTGATACAGCAATTTTTGTGGGCCCTCGCCTACAGTGTAATCAAATGAATTTTTAGCCCACCTGCATTACAGCTGACGTTACATCCGCTATGTTGGGCAATGCAATGGGATATTTTTATGTACTGCCGGTGGGTTCCAGGGAGCCACCCATGCTGTGGGTCCACAGGGAATTATAAATGCATCTGTTTCCACTTCTAAAGAGCCCCAGTCTGACTGGGGCATGCAGTGTGGGCCGAAGCCCACCTGCATTAAGCACGACATTACTACCTCAGCTGTGTTGGGCAATGCAATGGGATATATTTATGTACCGCCGGTGGCTTCCTGGCACCCACCCATGCTGTGGGTCCACAGAGAATTATAAATGCATCTGTTTCCACATCTAAAGAACCCCAGTCAGACTGGGGCATGCAGTGTGGGCCGAAGCCCACCTGCATTAAGCACGACATTACTACCTCAGCTGTGTTGGGCAATGCAATGGGATATATTTATGTACCGCCGGTGGGTTCCAGGGAGCCACCCATGCTGTGGGTCCACAGGGACTTCACAATAGGGAGTTGTACCTGCCTGTGTCTATGAATTAAAATCCGCGGTCTGACTGGGGCATGCAGACACCTTGACAGAATGAATAGTGTGTGGCACATAGGTTCCTCATTGCTATGCCCACGTGTGCAGCTCCTGATGGCGGTGGCACAGGATTATATTTCTCATTGCTTCTGTACAGCATTGTGGGCTACCGCCCCGCCCCTTTTAAAGAGGGTCGCTGCCTAGCCGTGCCAACCCTCTGCAGTGTGTGCCTGCTTTTCCTGTGGCAGACGCACTTATAAATAGACATGAGTGTGGCGTGGCATGAGGGCAGCTGAAGGCTGCGCAGGGACAATTTGGTGTGCGCTGTGGACACAGGGTCGTGCAGGGGGGGTTGGGCAGCATGTAACCCAGGAGAAGTGGCAGCGGAGTGTCATGCAGGCAGTGATTGTGCTTTGTTGTAGGTAGTGTGGTGCTTAGCTAAGGTATCCATTGCTAATGAGGGCTTTTCAGAAGTAAAAGTTGTTGGGGGGGGCACTCTTGCCGGTATTGTGGCTTAATAGTGGGACCTGGGAACTTGAGATGCAGCCCAACATGTAGCCCCTCGCCTGCCCTATCCGTTGCTGTGTCGTTCCCATCACTTTCTTGAATTGCCCAGATTTTCACACATGAAAACCTTAGTGAGCATCGGCGAAATACAAAAATGCTCGGGTCGCCCATTGACTTCATTGGGGTTCGTTACTCGAAACGAACCCTCGAGCATTGCGAAAATTTTGTCCCGAGTAACGAGCACCCGAGCATTTTGGTGCTCGCTCATCTCTAGTGGCCATTCATTAACACGGCCCAAAGTAGATCTGACATTTTCCTAATGCCAGATTGAATGCAGTTATAAGGCAGCTTTCATGGGCTACAAAATTGTTATGCTTTAACTGATGCTATGTTGCGAGAAAAAAAAAATCGTGGCATGGTCTATCTTGTCGTGATTTGTGATTTTAATTTTTTTTTTGTAGCCCATGTTTGTATATGAAGCCGCCTTGTTTATTGCGTCACATAGAACAAACTTGTGATTTTCGTGGAATGTGATACAATTTTAACATTGGAAACACAAGAAAAAGCATAGCTGATGCTACAAAATCACGGGAACAAAGCTTTGATATTGCCGCGATTTTGAAGCAAGGATATCGCTGTGGACGTGTGAAAGGCCTAAGGGATAAAAAACCTAATTGGGTTATTCTCTTATTTTGACTTATGACTGGTACGATGTGATAGAGAAATCTAGACCCTTTTAGAAGGCCTGATGTCTTTAAGATGTCAGAAAGAGATTAAAATTGATTCATTTGAAGCATTGGCTTAATTATGGGGAAATAACAGGGAAGGTAAGTCTAAAATTTACATCCCCAGACTTTCAATGGTCACCTACTTTTAGCACATAAGATTAGTTTCTAGGGGTAAAAGTAGGGGACAGATGCCCTTTAATAAGGCTTGTGATATAAATGTCACAAGTGAGGTACTACTTTGTAGGATAGGGGTAATACTTTGTGATATAGCAGGGAGAGTAAACTGTGAAGAGCCTAAAGCTGCAGTGGAAAGTATAGTGGTATTGAGTGAGGTAGTCTTCTACTTACCTGCAGGAGTAGAAGTTGATGGGAAGGTATTATCTGGTATAGTCCACTGGGGCTCTTGCTTGGTGGAGGAAGGAGGGAGGTCCTGGAGAGTTCCTTCTGTTGAAGTATCAGACTGTTGGCTCGTATAGGATGTGGTGCTATATCCTTGGATTGAAGCAGGGAAGAAGAAAGCAGTGAGTTTTGGATAGCTGGAGAGTTTTCTCTTTAACCTGTTCATGTCAAAAGGCTACAGGAGGTATTTACTGAGAAAATTGAGGGAGAATGTGCAAATTATGAGAGCCGCTATATTGCTTGGGGATCAGAGCACCTGACAATATGTCTTCACTCCCCAGCCTATGGCCACGTCCCCATAAATTTTATATTGTACAGTGGAAACCATTTTCACTAATGTCAGGGCCCGTTTCCTTTCAAGACCGGAAATCATCCCGACTAAAAGCCAACATAAACGAAAATGGTGATACGTTGAACTATCGGAGTGCATGTGGAGTACTATAGACCAAATAATGTACTAATACACAGTGGATAGTTAAATACATATAACTAAAATTACTCAAATTTCAATCAAGTTAAAAATAGGGTTACAGTAACTGTAGTTGTCAAAAGATGTACTGATTATATGTATGTACACTCCTGAGGAAAACTACGCACACCCTCTTTCAATTTTATGTATCATGACGTTAAAATGTCAGGTCATTAGAAGGTCTGAAAATTATGTGTAAGCAACTTCAGATGGCCAGCAACACATGACAAATTACAACATGTCATCATGTAACAAAAACTAGGCCAAAATACAGAAGCTGTGTGTAAAAAATTAAGCACATGCTTCAAGCTAAGATACTTTTGTTCTTTGAAAGGAATAAGATTATCCAACGACACTCAATTGTTTGCCATATTTTATTGGAAGTCAAGAAAAACTTTTTACTATAGAAGATCCGAGAGGGCTGGAAATATCCTTTATCTCTAAAAATAAAGTACGCCTTTACTGCTTCCATAAGAATTAACAGGGTAAGTAGCAGTCAGATGTTGCTAATTAAATGCCATTGATTAATTGATCATCAGTAAGTGTGACCATCTCTATAAAAGCAGACGTTTTTGCAGTGTGCTGGTCTGGAGCTTTTAGGTGTGTGTTAATACAATGCCAAGAAGAAAAAAAATGTTCCTCAAAATGTTAATAACACTGTGTAGCAAGATTTTGTTTAAATACATTTTTCTTGTTCCTGATTCATTAGATCGCTACACCATGAAAACATTCAAAATTTTATCTGTGAGATCGTTTTTAGAGCCAGGAGATCGACTTTTCAAAATCTGAGAAAATTCCTTTATTTTCTCAGTTCAAATTGGATTGCAGTGTTGTATAAAAAAAAATTACTGACAACTCGGGAGCACCGACCCTGCACCGGAACAAGCAGCAGCAGAGCACACCCAGCGAGGGAGACTCGTCATCAGCCAGCGGAGCCCAGACAGGCTACCCACTGGGCAGCATGCGTGCTGCAGACTCTCCGCACCGTACTCTCAACATGGCGCTGGACCACCATCTGGAGTGGGTGCCTACCGGCTTTGGGGACTCAGTGGCATCGCTCCAAAGCCAAGACCATCAGCCACAGCATAAGGTCAGTGAGGGGTTGGGGATCTGCAGCAGGGGATGCCCCAGAGCCTCCTAGCCCCACAGACGACCGCCCAGAGGAGCCCACCCACCTCAGCAGCGATTAGAGAGGTACTGGGGACACTGCTCAGCGGCAGTTACTGCAGCCAGGAGATGGCTCAGAGCTGACCACAGAGAATACAACCCCCATCCACCCCACAACACCCATGGTGGGAAGCAGCAGTACAAGCCCAAACATCACAGGCCCTCATGGCCTAGCTCCTCTAGCCCTGATAGGGCCCCCAAACATGCAGGGCCCATCACAAGATGTCTTGCAGACCCTACAGGCACTTTGGGTCATGATCCACGGCTTGCCCACTAAAACGGACCTTGAAATGCATCTTAGACGCATTGAGCAAAAACAATATGGACTTTCCACAAATGGCGCTCACGATTGAAAAACAGCAGAAACAACTTAGAGTTGACTTTTCACTTGGACGATATTGAAAACAGCGGCCGGCGCAATAACCTCAAACTAAGGGGCCTCCCCGAAGATATTCCACCAGAGGACCTATACGACCACGTGACCACCATTTTCAACAAGCTTTTACAGTGACCTGACAATAGGATGATCGAACTAGACAGAGTACATCGCCTGCAAGGTGGAAGAGCCCGGAACCCGAACCTCCCAAGAGACATAATCTGTCTAGTGCATTTTTATAGACAGAAAGAAGAAATACAACGCCTGGCATAGGAACGGGGTCCCATTAAACATAACGGCATGGACATAACAATTCTACCTGATGTGTCCAGACTCACGCTTAATAGCCGAAGATTGATATGCCCCTTCTTGGAAGCCGCACACAGGGCCGAGGCAACATACAGATGGGGGCACCCCTTTCATCTGATCCTCCGAAAACGTGGCTGGCTTTTCACGGTCAGATCACCGGCAGACCTAAATGGGGCATTTGACTTCCTCAGAGTTCTCTCAACGCCAATTCCAGATTGGACCATACCCCAGGAGATGGCTCCTCCCAGCATATGAGACTCCCCTTTCAGTTCTGGGACTTAACTCTGATGAAGCTCGGACTTTCATACAGGACTTTGACACATAGGCTGTCACCCCGCTGTTACTGCTAATAGGCCACCATAATGCCCGGGGGCGCTTAACTGCCTCCCCCCAGACATTTAAACACTCAAACACTCTTTCCTCCCCCCACAAAGGGATGTAGGAATCAACATCTTTATGCTAATATCCCAACCCCCTGTGCTAGGACTTTCCTACCCATCAGTTGCAAGACATACAAGATGCGGCGGTATGGACCGCCGGTACCACCTGGATCAGACTTTATTGATTTTGGTTATTGCCATATTGCAGGGAATGTTACCTACTGACCTGATCCTCTTTGTTTCTTAGCGCTCCACAGCTCTGGGGGGCGGCTGCTCCTGTGTGCTCTCCCTCGTTTCCCCCAGTAGGGATGCAGAGCTCATGATATTTCCCCCTCTCTGGTGGGAATACAGGACCTCTGACTAACTTGGAGATAACATAAAATTTTATCTTTTCTACCTCAATCCTCCCCCCTACCCTCACGTGTGCTCTACCCACCTGTTACCTAACCTCTTTTTCTTCATCTTTCCGGTCCCTTCTCCGGCCCGACAGGCCATATCTCAGCTAACCTCTTAACAGCTCCCTGGTACCACCACAAGTCCATCGACTATGCCTTCTGCTTCCTCAAATGTCACTGTTGTCTCTCTTAACGCACAGGGTTTAAATGTCCCAGAGAAACAGATGCATTCCGTGCTTACTATCAATCTCTATACAATTTAACCCCCACTGTCGGAACAAGATAGGGCCGCACGGAAGGCCAAAATACAAGAATACTTACAACAATCAAACATGCAGGGGTTCACACAAGAGACATCAGACATATTAGAGGACCCGATTATGCAAAACAAATTGGTAGCAGCGCTCTCAGAAACCCAAACAGGAAAATCCCCCGGGCCAGATGGACTCACTCTCCCATACTACAAAAAATACTCAGAGACCCTGACCCCACACTTTCTACAAGCCTTTAACTCCATCACTACAGTAAAAGAGATACACAGAGACACACTAAGAGCCCATATTACAGTCATCCTAAAAGAAGGAAAGGACCCCCCCAAATGTCAGAGTTACCGCCCCATCTCCCAGTTGAACGTGGACCTTAAATTGTTCGCAAAAATATTGACAAACGGGATTTCCCCCCCTCTTACAACATACAATCCAAAGAGACCAGGTCAGATTCGTCCCACTCAGAGAAGCAAGGGACAACACGACAAAAGCGATAAACCTAATCCACCTGGCCAAAAAACTAGCTATACCTGCCTGCCTGTTGTCCACAGACGCAGACAAAGCGTTTGACAGAGTGGACTGGAATTTCTTGTTTGCCACCATGATCCACCTGGGATTAGGCCCTAGAATGCTAAGATGGATCGAAAGCCTGTATTCCTACCCCATGGCCTCGGTTGGAGTTAAAGGACAAATCTCACCCCCCTTCCCGATATCGAACGGCACGAGACAAGGCTGCCCTCTATCGCCCCTAATTTTCATTCTGTGCCTGGAGCCATTTTTAGCCCGAATTCGCTCCAACCCGAATGTAATGGGGATCAAACTTGCCGATACTGAATATACGATAGCAGCCTACGCAGACGATCTCCTATTCTTTATTACCAAGCCGCAAATCTCACTTCCGAATTTGTTAGCTGAAATCAAACAATACTCGGAGTTCTCAAACTTTAAAATTAACTATCACAAATCCGCGGCACTCAACATATCTCTCCCTCAATCGTTAGTCAGTGGATTTAAAAATTCATTTCCATTCACATGGGCTGGAATCTTTCCGCCTGTTCCTCTGAATATGCGCCCATGTTTGACTTGAACACTTCTAGATGTGAGTGGAGAACATGCAACCTGAGTGACATTCTGCATCCCATCTCTGATCTTCACTTCTGAAAGTTGTGCAAAAATAGTCTCTAGGTATTAGAAAGCTTCAGAACTAGGGTCTAATGCTTTGACAAATTGTTTATTGAGCCCAAGTTTTATGTGTAGAGGAGGCATTAATATCTTCTTTTGCTTCACAAGTCGTTCACACTTTATGTTGTTCTCACCAACCACACAGTCATTCCTCATTGGCCACTCAACAGTTTGATAGAGCCTGGTAGTATCCCTACTATCCCATAAACACAAGAAACAGGGATACTTTGTATATGCATCTTGCAATACCACCAAGAATGTGATCATTTTGAAGTCACCTATAACATCCCATTGATGTTCCTCGTACTGTAACACCTGAAGGATGTATTTGACATTTCTATAGTCTTCTTTGAGATTCGCTGAGTAAGCAATTGGGATAGAGGGATATTTTCTTGCCATTATGAAGGAGAACTACTTGTAAACTTTTGCTAGAACTGTCGATAAAGAATCACCAGTCCTTTGGATCATAAGGAAATCCAATTTCTCCAAATAGGCTCCTCACATTGTGGCAGTAGCACAGTTGATCTGTAAGAATAAACCACTGAGAGAATGTTTGATGATGTTTTCACTGCTTAGATACTTTGCAGTTTTTACCCTTTAGCGTTGATGTTTAAATCTCTGTGTTTGATTTTGTTAGTCCAAGTTCTTGGATTAAATCATTTAAGTCTTGTTGATTTGGGAAATATGTTTTGGAATCTGCATCTTCAGAGAATTCCTCATTTTGCACATTTTCACAATCTGCTGAGTCACTATCACTGTCATTCTCTCTTGGAGTAGAAAGAACAGGAATCCCATCGCTGTGTGCAACAGGCCTTAAGGATGATGGAATGTCTGGATAGTCGAACACACCTGTTTTCTTCCCTTTTTGGTGATAAGACACATCAATGACACACTAATAGCAGTTTTTGAGATGATCTGTTGGTTCGCACCCTGAACCTCATCTGTCAGCTCTCTCCTCTATACCATGACTCAAGATTGGACCTGCAACTACCACAAACTATGTGGGGAGCTCATTTCTTGTTTTGATCGCACTGGCATACCAAAATAGGCCTTGTAGGCTGTACAGAAGTTGTTGGCTCCTTTGATTCTATGCTTAACTCCTTTGGCACTCAGAAAGACACCACGGCTGTAGCAAAAGGAGTCTGGATCATGTTTGCAGGTTCGAAAAGTTGCCATCACTGAATTAATGAACTCTTAAATGACTGCTACAAATTTTAACTTCACAAACTTTCCCTAAAAACAAATTGTTAAAAAGAAGCTGTTATCTATGTATACAAAAGCTGTATTTATATACGAATAAAATATGTAAATCGAACCTCGCAGTGAGAAAAATGTTTTGACGCAGAAGTGAATGCTCAATAAACTTAGTTGAGACCAAATTAACTCAATAGAAACAAAAAATTCACTTAAAAGTTGTTTTTTGTTGCACAGTGTAATTAATGTTAAATTTGTAGTCTCTTAAATGGTTAAAAATAAACTAAAGTTTTTCCAATGTGCTTTCAGAATAAAGTAAACAGATGAAAATATATCTTATCAAAAATGTGTTTGCACATAATTGACATGTTGCAGTTGAAAATGTGAAAAAATTATAATTTTTTCAAAATTTTCCTAATTTATATTTTCTAATTTATATTTAAATAAATATACACAAATTTTATCGGCTTATTTTTGCCACCTAAATTAAGTACAATATGTGGTGAAAAAACAATGTCAGAATCACTTGGATATGCAAAACTTTTATGGGGCTATTCTGTGTTAAAGTGACACATGTCAGATTTCCAAAATTTGGCCTCGTCATTAAGGCACAAACTGGCTTGGTCACTAAGGAGTTAATATTACTGCAGACAGCTGTGTGCCTGAAAGTAAATGGTGTGCCTGTCATTTCCTTACATACATGTGTGTTATTTCGCTACCAAGCACTTTTAATCCAGGCACTGGCATTGCGATCACCTAATTCCATTAGTCGTCCAGATGCTTTCAACAGTGCGCAAGATTACAAAGAGCATGCTGCACTCATCGCCACTGTGGAAGATGGCTGAGAGGTTCGGCATTTTGTCTGTATTCTCTGTATTTCTATCAGCTGTGAAGGTGGTATATTGTGTTTCTCATCTAATCCTCTGGGGGAAGGTAACATCGTCCCCCACCACCACCACCACCACCACCTCCACAAGAATTGAAGAAGCAGTGCTTTGTGTCCATAAACTGGTCAAACTGGTTCTAACCATCAGAGAACTTATCTAGGAATGTCTTTGTGTAAAGGGACAGGAAATGGCTGGTTGGAGAGAGAAACAGGAAGTATTTCCTTTGGACAAAAAGTCAAGAATGAATAGAGCATGCTCAAGGGAAGCTCCTCCCGGGTGAATGATCTCACAAATACCTCCCTCTGAGAATGACCTATCAGCACACAAAATAATGTAACTGTATCCTAAATTACCTAACTTCCTGATTTGAAATCTTATTTAAACTTTTACCCGCTTAAATAAAGACAGACTCTTTTGGGACACATGATGCAAGATGTGTGGTCTTTGAAAGGCTCTCCAGGCCCGTACATTATTCTTATTTAATATGGCACCCACAGTATATCGAATAGAGAAAATTGCGCTAACACCACCATGACACGGCTCTTCAGCCACTTCTTAGAAACCGCTCAGAGAGTGCAGGCCTCTTCCTGCTTGTTGCACCTTGCAAGGTTTGGTGTCACGAACAGGATAGCCACTTCTGTGACCTTTTTGCACAATTTTAAAACATTTAAAGGGCCAGCATCTCTAGTTTCAAAAATCGTCCAAGTGGGACAAAAAGCAAACATTTTTACTTTAGAGCCTAGAAAAGCCCTCTAGCTCCTTGAACATAGCGAGGACAGCTGTTGTTTTAGCAAAGAAAAATCTGTAGTGACTTGAGCTGGCACTACAAAATAGAAGTACTTTACCTGAAAACTAAGAGCAACTGTTCTAACTACCAGTTCATTTAACAAAGGGTACTTATGCTGGATTTCATTTTATAAGAAAAGGGAGTCAGGATAGGAACTAAAGAGTTAAGGTTGTTTAGGCACCATCATAAATTACGTAGGATCTGAGCTGTCAAGTTCTCGGAGTGAGGATAATAAGAATGGGGTTTCTGGCTCATTTGTTCTTGCAGTTAGAAATTACAAGTCTTGGGAGACGGAAGTCAAGAGGAGTATGGAGAAGGTCATTGAGGAATTCAGTTGGAGGAAAGAGAGAGGAGCCAAGATGGACACGGAGGAAGCTGACAGCTATGTAAAGCCTTAGCATGCAGCTTCTCCTTCTCCTCTGTTCTGCTGTGATTAGAGATGCATTATGTAAATTTTCAAGAAATCCTGGGTGCAGCAGCTAATAAATCACCCCAACACTGAGGGAAACGGTTTGTTTTTCCAAACCTGACGTCCGTTCAAGCCAGCTGTTTTCTACCAGACAGCAGCTTTAGACAAGCAGTAGAGAATCTTCATAGGAATTTTGTGAGTGCTAAAAAATTATTAGCTAGTGTTTGAGGTTGGCAAAACTAAGTGGGGTTGATTAAGGGTTTAGTGTTCAGTTATCGTCAGTCTCTCTATAGCTCCCCCTTAGCTTAGATACTGCCTCCCAGAGCTTGTTTATCAATGTTTAAAGTGGTAAACTGTGTATATGCAAGTTATATATGCAATTTTTGGTGTTTATTATTATTGCAGACAGCCACGTGCCTGAAAGTCAATGGTGTGCCTGTCATTTACTTACATACATGTCTTATTTAGATACCAAGCACTTTTAATCCAGGCCCTGGCATCACGGTCACCTAATTTAATTAGTTGCCCAGATCCTTCAATGGTGCACAAGATTACAAAGAGCGAGCTGCACTCATCGCCACCATGACACTGCTCCTTAGCCACTTAGAAAAAACGCTCAGAGTGCAGAACTCTTCCCGCTTGTCGCATGTTGCAGTTGTATTTTTTTAACGTACCATATAATGTACTTAAATACTTATTTTAAGTCGGGAACAATGAAAGAAATGCAATTGTACCATTTTTTTTAGGTAGTTTAGTTTTTATAGTGTTGATGATGGTGCAGTACAAATGTTATATGAACTTTATTCTGTGGGTCAGTACAATTACGGTCATACCAAATGTATATACTTTTTATGTATTTCTGCTTTCAGAAAGTAAATACATTCTTTATTTAAAGCAAAAATTGCTTTCTGTCACCATATTCTGAGACCCATAATTTGTTTACCTTTTCTCCGATTGGGCTTTGTGAGGGCTCATTTTTTTACAGGACAAACTAAATTTTTATTTGCAACATTTTGGAATACCTACATCTTTCTTATCACTTTTTATTCAAATTTTTTGAGAGTCAGGATGAGAAAAAACTTGGAATTGTAGCATTCTGTACTTTTTTTTGTGACCTTAATCATATAGTATAAATATTGTGATACTTTAATAGATCAGACTTTTACCAACACAGTGATACCAAATATATGTGATACCAAATATAGGTGTAAGTTAACACAATATCAAGCAGAAAAGACATCAGCAATGATTATGGAGAAGCAACTTTTGCTGTCCATCAATCTGGGAAGGGTTAGGAAACTTTTACTCAGGATGCAATGTTCCGCAACAGTGTTGCAGAAGGTCCTAGAATTCCACACCAAAATTTGCACAATTGATGCACAATTGAGTCATAACAGCAGTCTCTGAAAAGACACTACTTCTTGATAATGCCAGGGTACCCACAGTACTCCTGCAGCGTCCAAGGAGTGGGCCTACAGCCGAGGAGACAGCAGGGTAGATTGAGGCCTTGTCACGGGGCTCTACCATCTCCTCCCCTGTGGGTAGCATGGAACCCAACCAAGTTAGTGCTGGGGGAGTCTCACAGGATAACCTAGTATGTGGTTTACCTTAAGTCCTTTGTCATTCGTGATGCCACCATTCCATTCTCTGCGGTGAATCGAGAAGTTGGTAATAAAGTAGTCCACACATAGTGATAATGTTACGAGCAAAACAGGTCGGTTGAGCACATTTACTTAAACAAACTTGTTACAGCTCAAAACTTTGTACACTTCAGCAGGACACTGGTGCAAGCACAATAGCAGTGTGACAGGGAGGATTCACAGGATGACAGACAAATCCACAGTCCTAGTTATCTGTGGGGTTCTGTACCTGGATACTCTCTTCTCTCCAGCTTTTTACCAGCCAAGACTCACATTTGGAAAAAAGGGCACTCAGTGCTGCATGGCAGTTCCTCTCACTCTGTCTCAGTGCTTTGGAGTAGCACCGGCACATCCTAGGTAGGCTGGTTCCAGGCAAAGCAAAAGGGAATCATTCAGCTTCTTCTTTTCTGTCACACACAGATAAATTTGTGTCTGCGGGTTCCACTGACTTGCAGACTAGACTCTGAGAGTTCTGATAGAATGCACACTGACTTGCAAAGACGACTCTTGCACACACTTTGCCAGAATACTAACTAACTTGCACTCACCTTGCAATGCATATAGGAAACATGATCACGTGACACACAACAAGATACATTTTCCAGACATAACCCAGACTTAGTGCTGCAGAGCTGCAGTATACATCAAATCATTCACATAGAAGAGACTGACAATACATAGGCACAAGACAAATACATTCATACTTATATGGGGGCTCCATTTTCTCTGGGCCACTACACTCCCTCAGCTTTTAGCGAACAGAGTATTCTACGTAGAACCGATAATAAAAGCAGTGAAACTTGTATGAGAAATATACATTGCACAAGGTGTTTTCTAGATCATTTAAATTCAGCAAATTTTGCCTGCATTTGCCTGAAATTACTTTGAAAGGCTCTTTCGAGTGTCTTTACACAGGTATTTGTGCACTCAAAATCTGCTCGCGCTAAACACAAAGAATTAATTTCAGTAGGTTTGTTCTAATAAATGCGATTTGCATGCACATTAAGTGCGTGCAAAAAAAAAGGTCCTTCTCTGTTTTCCAGTGTTTTACGCAGCGTAACTGCCATAGAAGTCTACGCAAGGCGAAGGTTGAAATACTGCACAAAATCGTAGGAAAAGAAGACAGCTGGACCTCATCAGGCTTTAGTAGCGAATCAATTCCACGGAAAAGGAGTGTTACGTGCGTGTGTGAACTGGCCCTGCAGATGCAAAAAGTACAGTACTATGCACCGACACACGCAAAATGCTGATTACCTGGCTCTCCAAACATTGTTTATGTGCAAATACACTGCGTTGAGGCGACCATATTTGCGCGTATGCTCGCCTGAATCCGCCCTAATTTTGATTTCTACCTGATCAATACTGACAAATGTTTCCCAATCCCAATATGATTCGCAGTGAATGACAGCTGATGAGTCCCTCTGTACTTCGGATTGGCAGACAGGCTTTATGATCCTATAGCCCCCCACTACAATAGTTTTTTGGTGCCCTAGTTTAAAGAGTCAGTAGTGATGGGGTACCTTAAGAGAACCAGACAGTGCTAGAACATTCCTATTTCATCCATGGATAGTGCAGTGTATCATCATTTACCTTGGAATTGGGGGTAAAAACAGCACTTAGCGTTGGGGATACTTGAGTCATAACAACAGCCTTTGGAATAACAAGCCTTAGCATCTATTCCAGGAGAACCACATTCTTTCCTTTCGTGGGGTTTGACAGAACACAGAGCCGTATCTGGAAGTAAAACAAAGTGAATGCTGTTATTGTAATAAGATATTTAAGGCTAATTTCACAATGGCGAGTGAGATATCGGACCCCAAAACTTGGCCCCATATCACGCTCACCAACATGTAATGTTCCTGCTGAAGCGAGGTGTTTTTGTGTTCAACAGGCCTCGCATCACTTCAGAGTAAAGCCGTGACGGAGGATCATGGATCACTCGCAGGCACCTATCACGCTGTGCAATGCTTTACTAGCCCCATTGAAAACCATTAGCAATGCGATCCGAGGGGACATCCAAGAATAGGTTATGCCGCAACTTTTTTCCCATGCTGTAATGCAAGAAAAAATTGCTCATGTGTATGACCCTATTCAAAATAACAGGGTTCATATTTGTGCTATATTTATGCATCTCGCAAAGCACAAATCTTGTGTGATTTTCTTGCCGTAAATGAAATTCCTTTAATCCAGCATCATCCAGAAAGGTGACTAGTTCATGTACAACTTTACCAACCTTCTTACTAGCCGATTATGACTATTCCTTTACTTATACAATAACAGTGACCTCTGCTTCTATTCGACTGGTCATTCAGGGGTCTGGGAAAATTGGATGAAAACTCCTATATGAGCTGAGAATGGCTGCCCCCCAGCCTTCCAGGAAGCAGATGCTACTGCCTTTATTGTCTGTTCAGACAATGACTTGAAGTAATATTTAATATGGGAGGGTCAATGGGTTGCCATGGCAACAGGATGCCAGATGTCCGCGTCCTGGCTTGCGATTGCCCATAATCACTATTGTAAGCGATAAGGTATTGCATAACTGTTGTATAACAATCCCTTATACAATTAAGAGACTGTTATGGTTCAAGTCCCTTATTTGTATAAAAATACATTTAAAAACCCGACATATTTGGTATCATCGTCTAAGTAATGACCTGTACAGTAAATTAAACAGGCTATTCATCTTGCATGGCAAAAACAGTAAAAAAGAATAAATAAAAAATGGAGGCAAAATGCTGATTTTGTTAGTTTTGCTTCGCAAGAAAAGTGATCAAAAAAGCCTTACCAAAATGGTACCAATAAAAACTGCAGCCCATCATGCAAAAACATGCCCTCATAGAGCTCCATGTACAAAATAAAAAAGTTACAGGGCTTTGAATACAATGGTGTGAAATAAAACTAAAAAAAAGGTCTTACATTGTGCAAAAGGGTAAAAGACTAAAAATTTCATAACAATTTGGTTTCGCTATAATTGTACCAGTCTGCATAAAACATGTATCATGTCGTTAATACTGCCTGATTAACACTGTAAAAAACACTGGCAGAATTAATATGTGTTACAGTACATTATATGCACCTAAAAATGGTACCAATAAAAACTACAGTTACCAAACAGAAAACAAGCCCTCATACGGCCATGTTGGTGGAAAAATAAAAAAGTCATGGCTTTTGAAAAGTGAAGATGAAAATCCCCAAAACATTTTTGCATTCTTTGGGACAAAACAGGCCATGTTTTTAAGGGGTTAAAGATAAAAAAGCATAGAACTTATGTAAGTCCCTTGGTACTGCATTTTTTCAGATGCAAAATATCCTCAGTTTTGTATTTCCACATGCATGTCAAATCTCTAGTGCCCTCATAAGAGCGCCAGCCAAAGTAATCTTGTAAGGGCAGTTACAAATGGCCCTTTATTCTCAAGATTTAGTTGTTTTGAGTGAAATCTAAAGTTGCATGTATATTTCTTTAAGCACAGGCAGGAGGTTCCTCAGGGTGTGGCTATCTGGACACTTGCTACTCTGGACTGGGAACTGGAAAGGATGCCGTGGGCGCTGGTGTGCAAGCTGATGAGACGCAAAGCTCCAGGGAAGAGAATTACTTGCATAAAGCCTGTTACTGCCTCATCGGCACGCGCAACAGTGCAGCATTAAGGGAAGCCATGTCCTACGGACACCTAGGATTAAAAGAGATTTCCTCCACACTACATTCAAGGTTGTCATTTTTGAGGGTACTGGTCGGAGCCTAACTTCCACAACTGGCCAACTAGCGACACTGTCCGCGTAACGATGCAAGTGAGAGACAAAATCAGCAGTTGCTGACAGGTAATTTATTTTCCTCTTCTGTGCCAGGGTTTGGCAAAAATGTATGAGGCCTATCATAATATTTAATCTCCTCCATCTTCCTCACCAGAGGCGTAATTTGAAGCTCTTGGGCCCCAATGCAAAACCTGTAACGGGGCCCCCAACTATAATGCTTTATTCATAGTACTGGCCACCCTATATGGAGAAGAGAGGCCTTATGGGCCCCCTAAGGTTCTTGGGCCCGTGTGCATCCGCATCCCCTGCATCCTCTATAGTTACACCAGTGATCCTCACTATTGCTGATTTTGTCGCTTTAGTTTCTGCTATGGCCATGTTTGCCCAGACTCTGTTGCCCCTTAAAAGGATGATGGTCAGGAGTAAAAACTCTTTTGAACCCATGTCGGCTCTCAGTGATAAGATGCCAATGTTATGTTTAGGGTGTACAGCATCATCTCTATAGTACATCAGTGAAGAGAATATTTACTGATAGTGGATACATGCCCTGTTTATGGTCACTACACCCAAAGAGATCTAACACTGCAAA